>NC_071611.1:22728576-23048835 GCF_024509145.1 Vidua macroura
TTGTCCTTTCTTTAGCATCCCAAATGTATACCTTAAGAAAGCTATTGCAATTAAGAAAGCCATTTTAAGATGTACAAGGCAGCCTGGAAAAAGATACATATCTGAAAGTGGCAAGTAAGGATGCAGAAATATTTGTGGCTGATTATGCTTTCTTCAATATGGATCAGAACACTTTAAATATTTCTTATTAATATTTCTAGACAGTGACCTTACTGTCTAGAACCAGGTGTCATTCTATGTTGCCCTGATTTTTAAAAGTGTTAAGTTTTCTTTTATAGTTCTTTTGAAAGTTTTAAAGTTCTCATAAAACTTCCTTAGCCTTCTGATAATGTTTACGTATTTGAGAGTCAGAGTTCCCACACAATTTCATGTATAAATAGAATAGTTTACCTATTTCTCTGTGAGTGGGGAGAAATGATTGATTGATCTTTGGACCAGTGTGGTTGGAGAGGTGCTAATTCCATCTTCCAATCCACGGTCACCTTTAGAATTCTATAAATACCAGATATTTGAATAAAACTAGGTCTTTTCTCTTTTAAACTTACCAAGCTTCTGTGTACTCATTTTGTGTCCAATAACGACAAAGAACCCTGGCAGGTTGTTTTTTTGGTAAGAAATTGTCTGAGTTCATATACTGTGAAGATATATTAAAGATACTTCCTAAAGACTTTATTGTGATGAGACTTTTGGTTTGTTAGTGCATAATACAAGTACATTGTCTTCAAATAATATTTAAAATACAAAAATAATCTTGTATACTCTGTGTAGTCTTATTTAAAATTATAAGAAGAAAAATCATGGTAGAAGATCACAACACAGTACAGATTAAAATTTTAATTTACTGCTAATGAATTTGATTCTAGAATTGCATAAAGCAGAGCTTAATAACTTTGCATCTCAGAGTAGTATATTTGCAGTGATATGTAAAAGGCATTCTAAGCACAATTTAAAAGGCTTTTAATTTAGGGACTACACATAGAAAAGCCTAAGTTCTCCTGCCAAATTTTAGCCAGATGTCCTAATATATATATAGAGGAATCAAAAATGCATTCTTTAGTTTTGAACAGAGCCCCACCAAGTCAGTATTATGCCATTCCCATCTCTGACACCCCACTCCACTAGTTATTTTTATAGAGGTAACACTGCTTTTGGCTCTAAAAAGTTGCTTTTCCTTTCTTTCCTTGGGAAACGCTACTCAGGGGAAACCGATAAATATCGCAGTTTTCCTGTATGTAACATGTCTGCACTACTTGAAAGGTAACCCTTCAGAGGAGAAAGCTGAGATTTTTTTTTTTAATAGCAGAGATTTTGATTATTTTTCCAGTGATATTATAAGAGTTGAATTACATGGAGATATCTTGATGTGTATAGGAATAATACTGCATAGTAAGCAGTGGTTTCTAGACCGTACAACTAAAAAAATTAATTCCTAGTAGCATTTAAAATAATTCATGACTCTTTTCAGGTATATCTCATTGTATAAGTGTTCAATTACTTAATTAGGAGATTTTTTTTCATTGGAACTCCACAAATACTTGGTGATACACTGAGTCCTTTGTTAACTGACCTTTTTTACTCTCTTGTATTAGCTTCATCATTAATAATGAGATCTGCATTGAAGACTACTGTGTAATTTTGTTGTATCACTCTTTTCTCTATTATGAGATGGTAGATGGAAAGGCATGGATGGAAAGACTGATTTGTTTTAATATCTTTATGTATAACAATCAGATCTAAGGTTTAAGGGCATCTCTTGATGTTGTCAAGCCATTGAAGTTTTCACTTAGATGCATTTCTGGGAAAACTTTACAAAAAAAGCAGTGAGGAGAGAAGCACTGATTCAGAGTCAGAGAATGGAAGAGACAATTGTGTTGCATAAAGGCCTGCCTAGAGAAATGAATTAAATAGGGTAGTAAATAGAACACAAAGGATTCTCTAAGCTATTGCAGAGCACTTTACTCTGGTTTTGAAAAAAAAGCCCCAGTGTCCAGAAAATGAAAAACCTCTGTGTTTTCTCCAAATCAAAAAATTAATCATGTTCTGCCATCCTAAAAAAAGGTGTTTCTACTAGAGCAGCGCAATAGGAGCATTTTGCTGTTGCAGTAGATATTTAATAAAGAAGCCTAGAATGTATGTAGTCCTTGCAGAAGCTTTTATGAGACAGTGTGCTGGGATTTTCTGCAGTGTTTCTGGTTCTGGAGAAAGGAAGCCTGTACATGCTCAAGTACAGATGTACACAGCCTGAGAAACAAGCATGAAGAACAAGAGCTGCCTCTAGTCACAGTATTGCAACGTCATGGTAATAACTGAGATATGGTAGGACAGCTCATGCAACTTGAAATCTCTAACAGAGAGGTACTAGCTCTTCACAGAAGACAGGAAGGAAAGACAGGAAGTAGTGATGCCCATGATGAGAAGGTGCAGCTTGTGAGTTAAGGTCAAAGGAGAGCACAAAACATGACACTGTGGAGGGAGCATGCTGCAGGTCACCAATCTGAGTGAAAAAATACATGAAGAAACATCAAGCTGTTCTTTTAAACAACTGAAGAAAGTCTGTGGATTACTCTCTGATTCTCATGAGACTATAGTCTCCCTAAAATCTGCTGAAAGTGCCATAAATAGGAAGACATAAACAACTGAGTACATTTCTGCAAAATGTTAGGAATAACTGCTTGATACATGTACTAGATGGGCCATCCAAGGGCCATCATGCAGAGCTGAATTTGTTATTTGTGCAAGGGGTAATGGGTATACATTGAAACTGGGTATGGGGAGCAGTGCAGACTGAGTGTAAGGAGAAACCTTTTCACCTGCAAGGCCAATCCAGCAGTGGAGCAGAGGCTCAGTGATGCTTCCATCCTTGAAGGTTTTCAAGTCCTGGCAGGATAAAAGCCCTCAGCAGCCTGGTGTTCTGGTCTGATCGCATAGCTGTTCTGAGCAAGATTGCTGAGGTTGAATCCAAGTGATTTTATGATTCTCTAATGCCCATAAAAGCAGGCTATGGCTCACTGTATTTTGTGGATCCTGTGAGGGAGGATTTTCTTACCTCTATTTCTTCCCAGACTGAGAATTATGAGCAGTTACTGCTTGATGTCTGCACTTGTACTGAGCACCACATGGACAGCAGCAATCTGTTGAAACAGGATGTGACTTGGTCTAACTTTTAACTGACAGCTGTCAGACTTTAGAAGTATGTTAAGTGATAATGATACAGAAATAACATCACAAGGGATGGAGAAAGGAATTGGGAATTAAAACCTCTGTGTGCTCTGCCTGTCAGAGTGCAAAAACAAAGCAAAAAATCTTGTTTGTGGGAATAAGTTATCTGAAAAAGAATTGTTCAATCTCCTGTATATTTTGGAAGTTTTGTAATATATATTATGTATTATATATTTTATAATATATATATTATACATATATATTTTATATATATATATATATATGTATGTATATTACCACTACACTTTTTGTAGAATTACATATCCAGCATTAGCACATACATAAGTCAGTTGAAATCAGATATTTCAGTACTAGGTTATAACCATTATTTAAGCAAAACACATTAAAAAAGTATTGCTTTGAGATTACAGCAGATCGGATCTGCCAGTCTTTCAGTGTCAGATTGGAGGATTGAAATTCTTGAGTAGTGTAACTTTTAAGAATAAGTTATACAGGAGGAGCCAAGAATCGCTGAAACTGCTGGCAACAAAAGAAAGCAGTTAGTGCTTAGGGCATGTCATTGTTTTACTGTTTTTGGGGGGTTGCAGTCAGAGTGATTTGGAGGGTTTTTCTAGTGGACTTTTGGGTTTTTTTTTCCTTCCCAGCAGGAGGATTTCTTATCAGACAAAAAGATAGTCTTCTCAGTGGGAAAGCATCATTGCTTTCAGGAGTCAAATACAGTCCCCCAAATTAGTCTTTGATGGGAGCCACTAAACTTGTAAGAAAATAAACATGCTAGAAAAATAATATACTTCTGACAGATCTTGTATTTACCAATAATAAAAGTGTTTTATTATAACCTGTCTACAGCATGAATCTCTGGATAGTCTCAATCCCAGTCTGCTGCCATCCCTCCTCTCTTCCTATTTTATTATGTTAGACTCTAAAGTGCATTCTTTTCCCCAGGTAATATTGGATAGCCAGGAAACAGTCATAGATCTGCTTTCACAGCAGTTAGTCTTTGAGAGTTTGTAGACTTGCTCCCTGTATGCGCCCTGTGTGGGCATGGAAAAGATTCTATACTCCTTGGTTAAAAAAGAACAGGATCAAAAAAAACAAGATCAAGTAAATCTAGAAAAGTAAGGGCTTATTTTTCTGTGTTTTGACAGTGCAGTGGTAGTACTTTTTTTCTTTTTTCCCTGAAAATCCATGGCAATCTTTCCTTGGTTTTTAAAATCTTTTCTTTCTTTTGTGGTCCCTAACATCATCTAGGTTTATTTTGAGTCATGATAAAACTATATTATCCTATTTAAATTAGGTCCAGATGGTGGTATGGAAAATCCTCTATAGTTCTGTATCTCAGTAGATACTTTTATACTTCTTTTTTTTTTTTTTTTTTTTTTTTTCCCCCATTCTGTTTCATGGTCTTTCCCTGCCCCCTCCCCCCCCCCCAACCCTGCTTTCTTTTAACAGCTTCTTTTGAAGTTTTGGCAGTGATGCAAATTAATAAAGGAAATAAAAACTAAAGGCATTTCTTCCTCAATTAGTTAAAATTGTGGACTAAGTGGGCAGATAGTATAAAACATTGCTAGGGAAACTCATCCTCTGGTTCAGTAAGCCACAGTCTGCTTTTTCATAGATACAAATTATACAACATTTTCTTCTGTAAGCGAAATACACAACATGGAAATGCCAAACGTATTTATCTCTTGCAGAAAAAAACCATCTTATTTAGTTCACTCAAATTATAAATCATAAGATTTCCACTTCTGAAAATGAGATTCAAGTGTTCTATGTTTTCATCTGTTCTTCGGCTCTTGCCTGTGGAGAAACATGTATGCATTGTACACTGTGTGCACAAGCTATGTCACATGCATTTACCAATCAGATTGAAGTGAAACTTCTGGTGAGTGTTTGCTATATCTACAAATGGCAGTAAAGCTCTCTGTTTTGTAAGAAAATGCTTCAGTATATTATTTCATCATATATACTAAAGTGATATTAATGTGATGTTAATGTGATATTAATAACATTAGAATGTAATTTAATGTTACAAAAGGTGTGTGACAAAAGTATCTGGTTTTGGAGAAAAGTATCAAAAACTCACTGAAAGCATAGATAAATGCAACTTAATATCATATATTTTCTTTCCTCTACACTGTCAGCTCTCGGTTAGAGGCAGACCATAGCATGATTACTTTACCTTCCTGCCAGGATTGTATTGCCTTAAGAGGTTTGCTTTGAATGGCAATAAATTAAAGTAACAAGGCAGTTTTCTTTTCATGTTTAACAATTTGTCCTTAAATCTGAAATGAAAGTATAGAAGTACCCTGTAGATGCTTATTAATTGACCATATCATTTGACTAAATTATATCAATTTTTTAATCTGAAATAAAGACATAAAAACAATTTTAAAATATATACCTATTATAAGAGATGGAGCAGGACTACATTTCAGTTTATATCCAGACACTCATGTGTATCTCAAAACAAGATGTTGTAACTTCAGTTATACAGCTGTTTATTACTGGTGTTTGCTTTTCACCTCAATGTCTTTTTAAAAATGTACAAAGTTGTAACATTTGTGTTTGCCCAGTAAGAAATAAGTTTGAACCTTCCAGCAGGAGTTTTAAGTTTGTTTCTTATTGGATTCTGTTTGATAATCTAGGTAACCCTCTAGTGGTTTTTGAAGTTCTTACTTCTTAAGAAACTTCTAGTGAAGTTGCTATGGTAATATGTGAGTAAAAGAGACAATATGTATAGTAAAAGAGACAACTGAAGCATTTAAAACATATCTTCAAGTGAAAAATGAGATTACACATTTAGCAGAGATAAACTACAAGCACTATTTGTATCTGCATATTTAAGAAGATAATGTTTCTGTACAAATGTACACCTTCCTTAAGTTATTGGTTTTGTGATATTTGAACTGAATCATGGATTCTACACGTAGCACTTTGCTGGACTTCCTTTACTACAGATACTGATAATTTTGTGAGTGAGAGATGAGGAAAACCTGATTTATTTATCAGACAGCTCATAGGTCTCCTCTGATCTCCTCTCCTCAGTTAGTTTTAAATTCCTTAGAATTAAAAATATATTAGGAATGTGCAGATAATATTAAGATAGGTCAGTAGAGGTTTTATTAGAAACTAGACACTGGACCACATTCTTAAAGACAAATGCAAAATGTTAATAGAAATTGGATGAGGAAAAACCAAAATTTTTGAAAAACAAAATCATTAAGATCTTTTTGATACCTAGTAGGCTCAGTCTTAGTACTCCATCTTAAACAGGTACAAGGAATTCATAGAATCATAGAATATGCTGAGTGAAATGGACCCATCAGGATCATCATGTCCAACTCCTGGCCCTGCACCTCATAAGCCTATTTTTTGTTCTTGCATATTTGCTGGTCCTTTATTCTGGGATTCTTCTTGAGTAATGAGCTATAGGTAGGAATGAAAAAGAGAGTATGAGTAAGGGCAGGGGGGAGATAACATCTCCTTCATTTAAAGAGGATTATATTTACAAATACAATTTTGGGGTTCTGTTTTTTGGTTGTTTTTTTTTTTTTTCTCCTTAGTAAATTCTACTAACGCATTACTCAGTCAAAATGATATAAATTATTTAACAGTTGATCTTAAAATGAAGTGGTGCTTGAAATGCATATGTGTGCTATGTTTTGACTCTTGGCAGGAAAAATGGCTACTGTTAAAATGCCAGCAAATTTCTGAACAAGAAAATTTTTTTCCTGCTTCTTCACTTCCATTGATAAAAAAAGGAAAGTACTGACACAGGTTTCTGCAGTTCTTCCTGTGCCTAATAAAACTTTTTGTGATGACATTTTTCCATCTACAGATTTGTCACCTTATCTTTGTTAGTAAAAGATCAACCACCTCTATCATGATACCTGAAAAATTTAATTTCTCTTAATGTCTCAGACACTGAGTCATTTTCTTCAGAGTCTTGTAAATCACTAACCTTCTCCTCCACAAAGTTTTCAGTGAAATTTAGTCAAAAAGACTTTTTTTTAGTTCTATTAAAATGAAACCAATTGTTCCCATTCTTTCTCATGAAGTAAAATGTAAGCAAGTTTTGCCTTTCCAGATTACTACCATCTGTTTCCCTTTGGGGTGGGAAATAGCTAGATTTGTTTTCTATTGACAAGATACTAGTAGCGTTTACGACATCACTAATGCATTTGTCTTGAAGCCTTACATAAATCGTTTTGCCCCTTCGGTGATCTGGGCTTAATTCTGGGAAATAAATGCTCTCTGGTAACAATTCTATATCCTTATTAGTTTCTGCTCATCAAATGGAACAGAAGAAGATAAATGATACCTGTTCTGAGGAAGATTAGAACCATCTGTCTTGTAGGAAAAAAGCCAGTTTGGTTGGTATTAGCTGACAGATTGTATACTCTGCCTGATCACTGTAAAGAAACAAATGAAGTGGTTAACAAAGAGCAGATTTTAATAGCTATTTCTAATATGTAATGACTACCAGCAAAAGATGCAAAACAGACTGGTTGCTGCACACTAGTAGTGAGACAAATATTAATTAAATTTATTCAGTTGAATCAATTATACCAGCATTTTTGGGGGGGAATATCTGTGACTAGTACATATCATTGTGAATATAGCTTGCAAATTTTGTCTTGCTTGGAGGTGCACCTCCAGCTTACCTTTATATGTTAAGTCTCAATTTGTTGGAGGAATTTAACTGACTTCAAAGAAAAAATGCCTTCTACGCTGCTTCCTGTGACACAACAAATTTTCCATAATTCCTTTCCTCTTAGTAGAGCAAACCCATCATTTTAGTCTTTTGTTAAGTCCACTGAAGTAAAATTTAGTCTTTTACTTGCTTTCTATGAAATACTATTTCCTGAATGTTAAGTTTGCGGGGGGTGGGGGAAAGCTCTTATTCAGTCATTAGTCAGATATTGAAATGACTTGATATTGTAACATTAACTTTGTTTTATATGTCTTGATCTATTTTACTGTTCCTTGAACATTGATACCTGCTTTTTACATAACTAGCTATTCAATGACTTTTGTTTGTCTCTATAAAGCTTGTATAAAACTTCTGAGAATTCTGAATGCTGGTAACAGTACCTTAAAACTTCACTTACTTTTGTTGTTAAGATTATTAAATGGAGGTGGTGGATGCCCTTCTGCACTCTGCTGCATGTTTGTTGCCTAAAAGCTACACAGAAGAAAAATAAGAGTGCTGGGTTACTGCCAAGAAATTTTACCTTCATGCTTTGCCCATTAGATTGAGTCTATCCTTTGTGCAGCACAAAATCTCACATGGATTTAAGGGCTTTTGATATTATTTCTTCTTTATAAAGAGTGCAATTTCAGTACCTTATTGACAACAAAAGGAATATAAAGGATTTGGTGCTAATAACACCAAGGTCATGGGTTCCATCCATGACCATGCAGTTAAGGGTAGGGACTCAGTCCTGGTGGGTCTCAGAATATTTTCCAACTCAGAATATTTTGTGATTCTGTGTGACTTTTTTTCAGTGAAGTTTACATTCTGGCTTGTGGCTAATATTGTGAGACCCTTTTCTTTTTCTGACAACCCTTTGCTTGTAAATTATTTGCAATCTGTCTTTGCATGGGGAAGCTTTAAAAACTAAATTTTCTTTTTAAAGTGCAGTTTCTTGCAGTGCTAATAATTTTAATTGCTCTGTGGCTTAAAATGGAGGTGTAGAGATAGATATCACTATTCTATTTTTCATTTATTTTTGCCAAAGAACCATTTGCAGCAGCTTCTTGTTTTACCTACTGATTGGAAAGAAGGACACTGAGGATAAGTCACATGAGCTTTTAAACTTTCATCTGCCAATAAAATGCCACATGTAGCTGTACTATCTACACACTAACTTTCATACATGTTTTGGAAGGGATTGGCAGATTTTTTTTATGTGTGATTGTCACATTTTTTTAAAATATAAGTCTTATTTTTCATTGCAGCTCTGAGTCCTCAGAAGCTAAAAGTTAGTACTTTTTAAAAGAATGCTTTCAGAGTGTCTGTAAGTGAAAAATAAGAAAAACTGTAAGTGAAAATAACCTATTATGGCAGAGTAGCCATGGCCTGTAACAGATGTATTAACCTGTTACAAAACTGGAGAGCTCTTTTACATGAGTGTAAGGGTATCCCAAAAGCTTCTTCAAGTTTCAGTTTTCTTAGATTTATATACTGGATTTCAGAACTTAAGCAGAGATAGTGTCTATTTGATTATTTCTTATAAGGTAGTTAATTCCTTTCCTGTCCAAATATCTGATTACCAGTACATCAGTATAATTATGTCTTAATGATAGTGACATGAAATATGTTCTCTATAGGTTTACTGCCATGACTGCTCTCAAGCTGTTTGTCCAGCCCAATATTTTAGACAGGTTGGGTAAAAGAGCATATCTCCCAGGAGAGCCATTAAGCATATTGGGTTGCAAATTGCCTCTTTAATGAGGGGTGATTACTGTGTCTTCCTCTGCATAGACACACAGACTCACACAAAATATACCATTGAAACTATGTTTAATGCATGTGGGCAGTGAAGAAGAGAGCATTTTGCAGTGGCTCTGCTTTTCATTTCTATTGAGTATTTGTGCACCACCTTCCATCCCATTTGGGGATACAAAATCAAAGTAGCATCCATTTCATCTACAACATCTGAATATGGAAGAGAGAAAACAAGCTAAGAGTCTAAAGTATGAGAAATTTCTAGTCTAGTGAAGATGTGACTTGTAATCCAGAGAGGGTTTTTTCTGCAAGTTATCAAAGTCGATTAAATTATTTCAGATGAGAATTTTCTCCCACTGGATTTTAATCAATGAAATGATGGTATAAATGCTCTTTTGTGTGGTTTGACATCACTGTGGCAGTCTGAAGAATAATCAGTAGAAATGATAAGGATCGTTACCACTGACTAGTTTATTAGCATTATCAGTTTCACAGTAACTGACCTTTTCCCTCTGTGCCTCACTTCTCTTCATCTGTCATGATTCATTTTGTAACATTGATTTCCTTTTACTCTAACAGTTTCTGTGTGGCAGACTTCAAAATCCCAATCAGCCTTTACAGTTGCTTACACAGTGTTGAGAAACTACTAGCTGTATTTAAAATGGGAAAGTTATTTCTAATTGGGTCCTCTTGAGAGTGTTATAAAATTTAAAATGTCACTTGCTGCTAGTACCCATTTATTTTGAAATACTGTACTTAATTTTTTAAATTATGCAATCAATTTTTTTTGCCAATATAGAAGTTGCTATTGTGACTTCTTTATTATTATATTAACTGTGTCTATAAAATCATGGTCTGATTGTTACAGGATACAAGTAATTAAAAAGCATGCTTGGATGTGCACCCATGCATCCACATTACAGCTTCAGCTCTCTTGTGCTATGCACAGCAACCTGGCTAGGAAAATTACAGTATCTCTCTTCCTCCTCTTCTAAAGCTACACTTCAGATCCTTTATCTGTAGTTTTTAGTGCAAGTATAGTCACATAAATCATTCCTATTGAAGTTTTTATGGCTATGTAGATGGGCCATTTGTGTACTTAAAATGAAGTAGAATTTGTTCCCTAAGACATGGCACTTGTATGGTGAATGGTTGTTCACCTGATATCTGTGATGTGCACCTGAGGCTTGTTTTCTCAATAATCAGCTTCTCCCATCAGTAAGGCTTTTCTAAATAAACTACTGCCTATCTCTTCTAAGTCTGAATGACATACTTTTTTTTATCTTATTACCTATAAAATTTTATAAAATGTTTTTCAGTAAAAATTAATACCTACTGTTCTTAATTCTTACTTCTGTTCTGCCATAATGAGAAAAGAAGTAATTTTAAAAATTATTGTAAAGTAAGTCCTAAGACAATAGGAGTTCGTGTTTTTCATAAAATCTGCATGTTAATAGATCAAAAGTCTTTCACTATCCCAGTGTGGCTGACATTTTCAATAGGACACATGCAGAGGAAAATAAGACACAATTACTAGGAAATTAACAGCTGAAAATGGGATATTGATTTGAACTGCAGTCAAACATGGTTTGGTTTTCTTTCATCTAATTTCAAGCAGTTTTTTGTGGTAGACTCCTGAGTCTTTTCCTAAATACATATGTTTTCAAATCCTGACTGCCTTAAGGTCAACTTCAAGTTTTCAATGACCAAGATATCCTGATGTGCTGGCGTTAAACTGATGAACAACTAGTTCTTGGTAGATCTTAAGGCATAAAACCACATAGGTTCAAAGGGGTTTTGGAGCACGTGTTCATGTATTGCTACTAAGTTTTCTCTCTATAAATTATGACTAAATAAAAATTGCTTTACAGATCTCTGCATCAGTACTGTAGCTTACTTAGGATGCCCAAACTCATCTCAGGGCTTTCTTGGTGCTACATTGTAAGTTTATGGACAAAATAGGTCTTGTAAACTATTCATCGTAATATCATAAAACTTCAATAAAAGTAAGAATTAAATTATTCTTTTAGCCAAATGTCACTTGACCTTGACCTGCTTTTTACTGCCTTCTGTGAATTAGTATTCCTCTGAAACCATTGTTTCTTGGCTGTCCCATTTCGCCATGTACAAAGAGAATGTTCATCTCTAAGATTCATAATTCTAAAACTTCCCTCCAACACATCTTTTTTTAAGAAATTAATTTAAGTACAGTATTGTGTTTCATCTGGTTTAAATTTTACATCTACGTAGAAGAAGTTTGCTCAAAGAAAAGGGATTACAGGCATTTTTCTATGCATTGCATTGTACCACTTATTTTTTGATGGAGAAAATTGAGGATTGTTTCTCTCAAGTGAAAGAAAAAACATCTAGTTAGAAAAGAATATGAAAAAATGTTTGATAATGTTATCTGGCTGCTGTCTATAATATAGAAAACAAATGGTTTTCAACTATAGTAGGTTATTTATATTAACTACTTGTAGATATACATGCTAAACTGTCTGGTTTTCTTTTTCTCCATTGTTCCCTTTTAGCAAGACCTATATTTCATCAGCACATCCTTGTCCCACTTCCTTACCATGTGCTTCTTCAAATTGAAGCTCATTTAGGGTAATGGTGTGCATCTTGGAAGCACAGGCCCTTATCTGTGCTGACAGGCAAACAAAGGATCCCTTAATATTTTTCACATATGTGGAAACTACATCTATAATCACACTGAAGATGAAAATAAAGTCATTAAATGGATATTACATGCCATTATTTTATCCTATCACGTCAGCCCTCAGCAATTTACCAGGCTCAGGATATTTGGGACCAAAATGGGTGTAATTAATGGGCAGCGTACTTGTTTATTTTAGAATTTCCAACTGTCTTGTAGGTAACAAAATAAAATCTAATTATTTTGATATTTTATTAAGTGGTTTGTCAGCCATTATATAATTACTTCTTCTGAAAAAAAAGAAAACCAAAACAAAGCAATCTGAAAATTATGGCTATCAGAAAGGCAAAGCCTGTTGATATTTTTTGTGAGAACGACAATTGCAATGTAAGTCTTGAGGAAAGAGAAACAGATGAAATAGTACTGTGAGACTATAGTGAATGTTGTTTTTCCTACTGTGTACAATTATATGTAATTAGATCTGTCCTTTTTTCATTATGCTGTCTCAAAATTATTTCTACCTATCTAGGTACTGAATGAACTTGTAAATAAGATAGCAAGATCAACATAGTCTGAAGAAATAATTAGTAACAATTTAACAGAAATTGTTCTGTTCAGGCTAAATCAATAGTAATGGAGGTGAATAAATGGGTGGAAACCTTAAGTAATTACAAATCCTTTAAATTATTCTTGAATTAGAAAGCAGGAGAAAAGAACATATTTAATTACTTTTAGAGATTCAATAGAAGAGAACTTTCTGAATTCAGTCTTTGTTCTTTCTTCCCTAGAATACACTCATTTAAGCAGCTGGTATGCTGTTTCCTGTACCTTGTTGAACTTCTCATCCAACTTGGTTAGCTAGCCTAGACATACAAACCCACGTGTTCAATTTTTTCCCCACAAGATGAGTTATAAACATTGCTGCGCAGAAGACTTCTTGTTCTGTTAACTAACTTCTCCACTTTTCAGACTGCTTATTTTTCGCACATTATTTTTTCATCACTCTAAAAAGGATTTTTTTTGTGTGTTCTGTATAGTTGAGAGGAATTTTTGAGAAATACTGAATTTACCTTACTTAATGAAAATGTACCAGTAGGTTTAGATGAGACATGTAATTTAAAAAAAAATTAATAATCTGCTTTTTTATTCTTCTGTACCATAAAAAGTTCTTCCTGGAGGTGTGAATATATTGACTAGATTGTACTTTTTTACTGTTTTTAATTTTAGTTACAGAAGTATTTCCTTATGACTATATATTCATTATCTATAAAAGATCTGTTGTCTTCACAGTGCTTTTCTGTATTTGCAACTGTGGTATTGCAGAAGAGTTATTAGCTTTATGATGCATCATGAGGATGAGGAAATCCTCAAAGGGCAAAGAGGTGTCAAAATTGACTCTAAAATTATTACAACTAAATTAGAATTAAGCGGAATGAATTGGGGAAGCAGGTACTGTATGAATCACCATGGAAATGCGAAGGTCAGAGAGTCTTAATCTAGAGAGTCTTGCTGAGACTTGGGTCCGACTCAAAACCTAACACTTCAGTTTCGGTTGTCTGGACCTTAGAAGCACAATTAGAAAGATTCTGCATAAAAGCATTTGCTAATTGACCTAAATGTTTTTTGGTAGAAACTGTTACTGAAGAAGGCCATTCTCAATAAAAGCCATGAAAGATTGCCTTCTTAGTTAGTGTTTTGGATTTATAGACCACTGACAGATTGAGTCAATCTTCAGAATAAATGGATGACTTAATTTTGTTTAACCAGCCTCTCTTCTTTAGCTGGAAAGCAACTAGTGCTGCAGAACCTGATGAGAGAGAGACAAACAGCCATGCAGATTGCTTGAACATGAGAATTTCTCAAATATTTTGGGACATTTTTTGGACTTGTTGCTGTAGTTTTAAGAACTGGGTATGAAGTTTATTCCCTAACAGAAAATATATTACATTATATATTTCTATTTTGCTGGGTCTTGGTTTTGCATTAAAAGTAGTTATTTTTATCCAGTAGTTGCTCAGAGATTGATCAAATGACAAATGGACTCTGAATTCTGTCTGCTTTGAATGTGTTCTGGTTATGCCTGTACTGCAGATTTATTTAAAAGCAGAGACATGAGCTGACAATAAAATGGCAATAAAATATCTGAAGTACAAAAAGTCCAGTACAAAATAAAAGTTGTGTGTGGAAGAGGAGAGAGTATTTAAATGCCATGCTATTTTCTTGTCTGTACTGAGATTTAATGTTAGTGAGTTGCACATCCTCCATCTGGATTTTTTTAATGCAGTGAACAAGTGGACATATTCTCAAGTCTACTCAGTTAAATTTGAATCAACTGACCCAATGGAAAAAGAAACCTGGCTAATAAAGCTATATTGCATAAGGAAAAACTTGCCCTGCAGTCCTTTTGGTTGATAATGTTTTCTTGGGCTGTAACATGTTTAGAGGAAACTAGGAAATATTTGTGGTTTATATATAGTGAAGATTAAATGCACCTTATGCATTATGGGTTCTATGTAGCATTTGGAAACGAACACAGAATCCACATTGTTACATGTTGCTGCTGGGTATATGGCACTGCACATGCATGCTAAATGAGTTAGATTATCCCATATTTGTTAGGTATTTTCAAAAATTACTACTGCATTTTTAAAATACTTTTGGGTTGAGAAAAAAGGCAACCAGAAGACAAATGTTTCTGAGGAAATAAAGACTTGCTCTATTAGAGATTAAAGATTTTTAGAAGGATACACAAGACAGTCAAGGTCAGCCTAAAGTAACAGTGCTCATGTGCTGAATAGCCTAAATATTTTTTTCTTTCTTCTGGCACAGAGCAATAAAAGGGAAGAACCCAGCAGTTTTACTGCCAATACTTCCCTTAAGCTTTGTATTTTCCTATCATTATGATATGGGCTATGGGACACTATTGCAAAGGATTAAAGGTATGTAACTCTGTTCTGTTCTCACAGAGAACCAAGCTTCAGATAACCTGTTATGTTTTTTTTTTTTAATGTCTGGGAGAAAACTTGTAATAGATATTTGATGGGTTTTTGACAGATATAATATTATGTCTAATTTTTTTCCTTCTGTTGAAGTCAGGTATTTTGCTAGTCAAGGGTACTTACTATACTTCTACAGCATTTCTTTTCAGTTGTTGTAATTTTCTCTTCTTGTTTTTAAAATATTTGAATGCTAAGGTTATAAACACAGTTGATGTAAGAATTGACTATTTGGGAGAAATGACAGATGTAGTGATTTACTTCTATATTCTACTCCGCTGCTATTTTTCTGGGGAAAGGGCTAGGGATAATAAAAGGAATACAGATATGAATCATGGCCTTACATCTTGATGACCAAACACGGTCCTCAGGTGATGATCTTACTACAGTGTCCTCCTGAGACTGAAGAAAGATAAGTCCTGGAAAGTGGGGTCTTGCCTCGTAGTTGTCCCTTGTCTATGTGATTAAATGATATACATTGTGTTGAAGTTTATGGAGATGCATTTATGTTATCTCTGATTCCTAGTGAAGGAGACTGGCTCAGTGAGTGTTGACTGTAAGTGAAAACAGCATCAGGCCATGGCTTGACACCTTCACAAATTAACTTAGTTAATTAGCTTGGTTGTCTTGTCTGCACAACCATATTGAAACAAAATAAAAATCTGTTTCAGCACTTAGTCTTTAGTCTCCAGATCTAACACTTAGGTTTCCTAACTCTGTATGCTTCACTGAAAATAGTGGTAGGTTAATTAGACAAAATCTGCTGTAATTCCTGCTGCATGCAGGTGCAAATACATTTAGGTGATGCAGGATTGTATACCTGTGAACATTTCCCCAACACCATTAAACAAACTTCTCTGGATTTTAATATGAAGAGTCACTTAAGCATAGGGAAGAAAGGGTAGTTCTTGGAAATCAAAGTGTTGAAAAGGACATTAGTACACACAGAGCAGAATTAGTACTTTGAATTTAGGATTTATATATAATGTGTTTACTGTGTACCATGTGGTCCTGTATAGGTTGAAGAGGGGCAATGTGGTATCCTATTGCTTTCCAAATAGGAAAAGTCATCTTCAGCACTTCAGATCCATTAGAAGAACTTCAGCAGTATGCAAGGCTTGTGAAAATGTTTTGCAGAAAAGAAACTGTGGAACCAAATAGAAAATAAAATTTTCTTTTAGAAACATCAAGTTTCTAACATCAAGTTAGAACATCAAGTTTCATCAACTAGAAACATCAAGTGAGGTTTCCTAGTATCATGGCATGGTTGAGGTTGAAAGGAATCTCTGAAGGTTGTCTGGTCCAAGCCCCCTGCTCAGACAGGATCATCCATAGCCAATTGCCCAGGAAAATGTCCAAAAGGCTTTTGAATATATCCAGGGATGCATATTTCACAAACTTAGTACAAATAGAGTACAGATGGGAAGGTGCAGGAAAATAATAACTCCTGTGGAAACTTACATGTAATTCAGATCACTTCTGGAAAGGGAATCTGTACTTATACTGAAGATCTAAAACTATTAGGGAATGACAAACTGCCTTGCAAGAGAAAAAAAAAGTGATTAATTTGTTTAGCTTTGTAAAAAGATGTGAGAGATTTGGGTCTACAAATCCTACTTACAGGATAAGATAAAGGAAAGTAAGAGAAGGAAATTAAACTCATTACCAATATCAGCACTGGATTAAAAGGAAGTGGAATAGCCTGGATGAATCTGGTCTGGAAGTCAGGTTCAGGAGTTCATTTTTATTTTATGGTTAAAATTACGTAGTTGAAGAGAAGGTTTTATGACACAATTGACCTGCAGCCACAATGCTTATTCTCAATACTCAACTGATCCCTGTGTTCACTCCCATACCTTTGCAACCATTTCTCTGCTTGTCTATTTATTCTGTTGGTGCATGCCATGCTTAATCTCTCTGGTGTAATAATGAATATATGCACCATTCCCTTTACTGTTCTTTCTTTAAATGGTCTCTTTCTTCCAGCATACACCTATCATCAACCTCATAGCTAATTCCCTCTCCTAAGATAATCTGCAATTATTTCTGTGCTGCATGGCAAACCTTGTATCTGAACTAACTTAATCACATAACATCTGCATCTGCTGCCTTTCATCCTTTGGCATCATTTTATACCCCTGAAAGGTTTCATTATTTCTCTTTCGTTAGGCATTTTGTTTCTGATCTTGCTTACAGTTAACATTTTCTTCTGTCTCTAGCCTACTTGACCAAAAATTATCTCATTATTTTAGTATTCTTCCACACTGAAATATTGGAAGGGTATTTTTTCCTGCTTTATAGCTTGGGCTAATTAAAACCCAAAACTGAAGACATAGGGGGAAACACCTGTTTTGAGTTCTGCTTGTGCAGAAAAGCCCTAAGTTTCCAGGACTGTGTATCACAACCTAATCTTTTGGGTATGTCAGGGTTACAGAACAACTGTCAAACTATCTTTTCTAAACCTCTGAGGACACAAAGAATTAACCTGCTGTCTGTGATCTTGGCCTTGGTGTTTTGTTTTTCCTCCTAGTCCAGGCATACACTGCTGATGTTTTCCACACAAATTATTAGAGGAGGGGATGGATTTTATGGCCAGCCTCTAATTGCACAGAACTTCTCCACTAAGCAATGGAGCTCTGGCTACCTTTTCTGAGATTTAGATAGCTGAGTCCTTGTGTCCTGAGCAGTCAGTGGGGCAATATCCTCTAGTACAGGTGAGGGACAGGCATAGAGATTTGTCTATCTATAAATCTCTGTCCCCAAGATCTCTTGCTATTTCATAATCAGATGCTATATGCAACTGACTGACACTGTGGGAGTGGTAACCAGTGTTGGATATTACTGATGGGCCCAGGCACTCTAATACTATAAAACTTACAGCTGGAAGATTTCAGCACTCAGACCTGTTTTATAGAATGACCATAATCCTGACTGCATTGCAATATTTAGTCAGGCTGATCACACATAAATACAGTTTCAAACCACTGCTATAAGAATCATAAAGCTGGGACTTAAGACATGGATAAACAAGATTGTTGGTGTTGTGCCAAATGGCATCAGCCAAAACAAATGCATTCTTTGCCTAATCTTCATCTCTTCTTATATCTCAATCAGACCACCACAACCTATGTAAGATGTTCAGTCTGTATCTTTGTTTTTTGGATTCTCTGTCCTAGATGTTTTCATTCCAGCCTTACCCAGAGCATTCTGCACTCTACAACTTTTCCCTGCTATGCTTTTTGTTTAGGTAACTGTCTTAGCAAAGCTTTTTGTGAGCAGTGGGCTTTGAGCAATGCTTCTTCAAGTCCTGTGCTGCCCACATTCTGACACCTTTTAGGCTAGTCTTGAGGCATGAAGAAAGATTGTGCCCAAATATGGTACATCTGTGATACTGTGTACAAGTTTACTTGTTAAAGCTTATGTACACCTTCATGTGAATGTCTGATCCACTTTCTTCTCAGATTCCTAATTACCCCACCAGTCCAAAATTCCTCAGAGATGCTGGTATATTGACCAGCTTATTTATAAAATACATAGCTATGACTGCTATTTTGCTAATGTGGTCTGAACAAGAATGGTTAAATCAGTTTCTTAAGCTTTTTCCCTTCTTTGCTTTCTAGCTGTAAAACTGAGAAAACGGACCCCTTTTTGCTTTAATTTTCTTTTTTTTTTTTTTTTACTGTTTTTTTTTCCTTTTTAAATTTTTTTTTAAGGTGAAGCAGAGAACATAAACATACTTGACACACAGAGCACTTTGCTGGAATTGCCTAAAGGACCTCCCACATTTAAAGATTTGTAGAAAATCAGACTATCTCAGAGCAATTTCTTCATTGAAAAATAGGAAGATGGTATTAAAGCCGCATATCTGAAATGTGATTGTAATACTGCATTTTAACATAATTAAATCATTTAAAAATTGATAAGATTATGAGCTCTTATAAAATCAAAATTTAATGGATTTTTAAAAAATAGAACTTTCTAAAGCAATTGGTTTCATATTATATGTATCTCTTAAAAATATTCATTATTCTGTAGTATATTTTCCTTGTTTATAATGAAATATTGAATTTGCATTATCTATTCAGAGACTGAGAATAACTTTCACCTGTATTTAAAAAGTCTGGTATTGACCAAACTCAATATAACCAATAAGGATATGTTAATTGGTAGTTATAAGTTTGTATAAATATATAAATTATATAAATAAATATATACAATTTTCAAATACATTTCAGGATACGCAGCTCAATTTGAAGTCAGGAGCAGGCAGTTAATTTCTCTGAAAAATAAGACACTTTTAATTTGCTGTTCTTTAGGCAGTGAACTCACCATCTCTGCTTCAAGTTCTGGAATAAACAGCTTTTATCAGAAGTAGGTTCAGAAGTAAACACATAACTTGCTAACTGTGTGTTTTACTCTTAGGGAAAACTGTGTTAAAGTATGAGCAGAGATAGCTTCTGAAAAAGAGGAAACAAATTATGTAGCTATTTCCTGAATCTTTTTCATGCATGTTCAACATTCTGAAATTCAGGATAATTTGTTTTTTGATAATCGAAATCAGAGTTTCACTACTAAAATGAATATTAACTTAGGCTAACAGCAAGCAAAGATATTAATGTATGTTTTTGTAATGAGTAGATCCAAGTGGCCTTACAAGTACTGAAAAACTGAGTGATTTTTTGCATGCCTTTGCTCTAAGACGGTATATCCCAAGAATATAGTTTTAGTATACTTTAATGTTCTGATGTCACACTTGGAAAAATTGTTTCTGTATTGGAAATCTTGTTTAGAAACAGATTGTTTTGTGTTTTGGATGGAAATTCTTCTAGCGTTAATCTAATTGTGGAATGAAAAACAAACACTCAAAAAGCATCCAAAAATGAATTAAGCCAGAGTCTATACTGACAATTTGTTGAATTAAAAATTAAATTTCAGCTGGAGATAATGCCCCATATATGATTTTGAAGTCTACTTAACTAAACTTAGAATATTGTTACAATAAGATGGGCAAAAATATAATGAAACAAAAGTTTCTCAGTGCAGAAGAAATTAATAGCACAGTTTCCACAGTTTGACTTCTGAAAGTGCATTAACTTCTGCAGTCACTTCTGTAATTGGTTCTGTCCCCTTCATGTTAACAGTGCTTACAGTCAGTAACTGATCTCAAATGTGACATGTTTTACTGGTCAGTGTAATAAAACGAACACAAGTACTCCACCTTCTTCTTTTGCTTTGAATAACAGGGCATTTACTATCTTTCCTCCAAGTTCTGAAGTCCACCTTCCTTTAATTTTAAAGAAGTCTTGTATGTTTTGATATCTGTCATCTATTGATACTCTTTCTTCCAAAAAAAGAAAAACAATTGAACCAGCCTTTTTGGGTATTTCTATGTCTCCATCTGTGCCTTTTAGCCCACATTTTAATCCTATGAAAGATATTTTCACAAGAGAATGGTTTTAACAGACCATAAAACAGTTTTACTTAAAAATCTTAGAAGATTAGGAAATGCCCTAATTGTATCCACTGTGAGTTAGGAATCAATATCTGTGTGCTTGTGACAGAATCCTGATTATGGTGTTTGATCAAAAGCCAGTGTTAAAGGGAGCAAAATCATGATCCACATAGCAGTTTTAGGGAATAATAGGGTAGCTATATATTAGTCCATCCAAACTAAATTTGATTTTTTTTCTCCTGAAGTTTGAACTTAGATCAATAATGTTAGTCTATTGCAAGACTCCACACTAAAATGTGACAGAAATGGGGTAAATTTAATCCAGTATTACACAGTATCAGTGAAATTTACCAAATATATTAAGGAAAAGGCTCTAAGCAAGATGGTCTAACCCAGAAATAGATTTAGATGGGCTACATAGAATGTGCCAAAAATCATCAAGGAGTTAAGGGTTATTCATCATTATTTTTCCTTATTTTTTACTGTTTGCTTTGCTTTTGTTTTTTGAAAAATGCATGGTTTTGTTTTGAAGATGCTTGTTCTTTGTTGCAGTTAGTTAATTCTTCTGCCAGTGTATTAATCAAAATGCTTGCATGTGCTGTGCACAGTCATATCTGTGACAAAATGACAGATACAGAATAATTGAATGGTATAACTTCCTTCAGAGGACAGTGAAAGAAAACAGGGGCTTAGCAGTGACAAGGTTTACTTTGGAGAAATACATGTTTACAGCACAAGTTGTTCCTATTAATCATATTTATTATAGAAATAAATAAAGCACCTAAAACATTCCACTCCTTTCCGTCATTTGTGTTCAACTGGCCTCAGCTCTTACACTTGCTTTAATATATCACAACAACTGTCTTTGTTTCCATGAATCACTAGGGAAAAAAGGAGAGCAATTCCAGGGTGAGCCTGTTCTGGCCTGAAGGCACTACTCTTACCACCTTAATTCTGTTGGGTTTTTCTGGTTATTATGTCTGATAGCCATACATCCTGAATCAGTATCATTTGGAGCAAGACTGTTCTGGAAAAGGGAGAAGTCAGTCATTATTAGATGCCAAAATTAAGCTGTTTGTGTTCAAATTATGAACCCAAGGAAGTGCATGCCACCTGCAAACCACAAGTGCTTCCACCTCACTCTTGTTTATCTGGTTGTGGTAGTATATATGAGCATTGAGGAGAAACAAGCAAAGTCCCTTTGGAGAGTCCAGTTTGGGCCCCTTCCTACAATAAGGAAAGTTGAAAAGCATGGCCCCTTCCTACATGCTTTGGAGTTATTTTATTGCTGACTGTATGTTGCTGCTCTTAAAAGAAAGGAAAGACACTTATGTGGATGTATACAAACAAGATTGTTTCTGCATTATTTCTTAATCAGCCTTGGACTTCATTATGCAAAAATGCATGGATTTCTTAACTTTTTCAATTATGAGCTTTCTTAAGATTGAACTATTTTCTAAACTGCACAATCCTCTAATGAAGGTAACTGGATAATGCTCGTGCTTGGTCATCAATAACATTGATGCAGTGGTATTTCCCATTTGTTGCAGAATCCTGTATGGTACTAAGCAAACTTTAGAAATACTGTAAATTCATATTTGGACATCTTTCAAAAACTAAGTTATTCTTGCAGCAGTGAATTGCATGAATTTGAAATTAAGTCTCTGGAAAATATCTAATGAAATCAGTAAGTTTTTGTCTTACTCATGGTTTTTTTTGACACTTGGGAGTCATGGGAATAAGGCTTTAATTCAAGGCATTCAAGGCTACTGAGATATTGTTAAAGGATATCTTTTTTATTTAGTCCCCAGTTTCCATGAAACCACCTTTACCTTCTATAAATTTTGCTATTGCTCAACAGATTAACAATTTAGTACAAGGAGAGAAGTAGTACAATTATCTTTACCTCTTTTAAGAAATAAAAAATAAAAAATACTTGCATTGAGCCAGTACATTGGATGTACTTGCCTTGAAACATTCTATAGATCATGAATGGAAATTAGTTTCTTTGCTCTGCTGTTGTTTTTTCTTCTTTATAAAACAAACAGTAGGAAGTTATATAGTTACTTCAGATTTGCTAAATTTATATTATTAATCTTCTTCTGCATGTTTTGTTTTGAATAGCAGTTTTTCTAATCACTCAGCAGGTACTATCCTTCTTGCCTTGTCCTGGTAGCTTTTTCACATTACTACAGCTTTTCAGACACTGAAAATAAATCTGTTGTCTAGAAGACTACTTAAAGTCCTTGCAGAAGTCCACCTGATGTGATGGTATTTTCAGAAAAAGTCCAACAAAATCAGAGACCAACAAAATCAAGGTGCTGCTCTCAAAATTCAAGTTGTAATTACCCCTGCACAACTTCTGTCTGTAACAGTATAGTAGGTAAGACTTCAACTGAGGGAGGAACAGATCAAGGTTTTGTTCTTCAGGAATTTCAGATTAGCAGCCTCCACTTCTACAGATTGCATCCTAGTAACATTCTGGATGATGGTGCCTACTGCTGAAGAGGTATCACTGTTTAAACACTTAAGACTGGACCAAAAAGAAAACTGTCTGTGTTTTGGCTGGGGAAGATTTTAATTTTTAATTTGGCTGTGGTAGATTTTAATTTTTTCAGTGGCAGGTGTTGGTCTGTGTTTTGGATTTGTGCTGAATACAGGGTTAATAATAGAGAGATGTTTTTGTTATTGCTGAACAGATAAGAGTCAAGGCCCTTTCTGCTTCTGGTACTGCCACACTGGTGAGGGGACTGTGGGTGCTTGTGAGGAGATACAGTCAGGACAGATGACCCAAAATGAATAAAGGGATATCATACTGGTATATGAAGTGGGGGCGGGGGAAAGGACGAAAGAGAAAGGAGGGTACATTTGGAGCCATGGCATTTGTCTTCCCAAGATGGCTGAACACCTGTGTGCCCACAGGAAGCACTGAATCAATTTCTATTTTTCTTTGCTTTTGTGTGCAGGATTTGTTTTCCCTATTAACCTGCCATGATTTTCTCACTTATTCTAAGTCTTTCCCCAGTCATACTAATGTGGGAACAAGCAAGTGGCTGTGTGGGGCTTAGTGGCTGGCTGGGGTTGAACACAACAACTTTACTCACTATTTTAGCCCTCCACAGCCTTGTTCTAGATCCAGCTCAGTGTAAAGCACCCAAGTCCTCCTTGAACAGGAGACTGGAGACTGTAACTTCTCTGCCAGCACAAGTGAATCATACACCTTTGTACACTAGTCTGTAGCTGTATGTCTTCTCTGTGCTCTCCTTCTAGATTGAGTTTTGAGGGGGTTTTTTATATGCCAACAATAGTCAAGGGTTTGAAAGTATATCTTTCATGTGAAAAGATCTATAGACAATAGCTTCAAAGTATTTTAAGAGAGATTAACTTTTCTGGTTCTTCACAGTATGACTTATAAAAGGTGACAGCAACCACTTCTTGTCCTATTGTACTGGAGAAAAAAACCAAAAAAACACTAAGCCAACAAACAAATCCAGAAGTAAAGTTTACTTTCACAGAGTGCATAGTTCTGCATGGAGTCCAAAGACCACTACCCTTGTCAGCAAGAGCCTGTTGGGCCCTATTCAGAAGATACACAGATGTGGAGCTCCAAATCTCTACGATGCCCACATTCGAGCCAGGGTATCTCTGACACTTAGATGCCTATGGCTACCACTGAACTCAGGCCTCCAGTACAACAAACCTGAGAGGAATTCAGGCTTTGAAATCCCCCTTCAAGTATCCACAGCTGAAGTACTTCCTTGAAAGTGCATTTCTTTTACTTCACTTGTTTCTGTCTTTTTATGTCAGACAGCATTTTTAGGACACAGAGGTAGTTATGGAGATTCCAGACCTACAATGGCAAAAACAGTCGAAATTAAGTTTTTCACGTTTTCAAAGCAATACGAAAGGGCATCGGCACTGCTATCTGGCCACAAACAGGAACAGCTGAGGCCCAGAGCCGGCGGAGGAAAAGGAGTGTGTCTCCAGGTAGGTGTGGGCCAGGAGCCCGAGGAGGGAGGCCGAAGGTGAGGCACGACGGCGTGAAGAGCCGCGACAGCTAGCCAGGCCAGAAAGAGAGGAAGGCGCTGCCCGAGGGCTCCTCGACGGCTGTTTCAGGCACAGGGACCGTCTCGCGGGAGACGACAGCCGCGGCACCGAGGAAGGGGAGGGGGCTCGGGGCCGGGGCCGGGGCCGGGGCGGTGACTCAGCGCCGATCGCAGAGCATAAAAGGCGGGCAGCGGCGGGGCTGGGCTGGACGCCGCGGTCGGGGACGTTGTGGCGGCCGTCGGGTCTGCTGGGAACGCGCCCGCGGGACGGGGACGGCGCGATGGGGATGGCCAAGCTGCGACTGCTGTGCGCCGCCGTGGCACTGCTGTGTGCGGCACCGCCGGGGCATCCCGGCGCCGTGCTGCCCGCGGGCGAGGGGGACGGGTACGGGGTGAAGCTGTGCGGCCGCGAGTTCATCCGCGCCGTCATCTTCACCTGCGGCGGGTCCCGCTGGAAGCGGCTCTCCCTGCTGGCGGTGGAGCCGGCGCCCGCGGCCGGTGAGTGTCCCAGGAGCGAGCCCGAGGGGCAGGCGGCTGTCGGGGCGCTTCGCTCGCTGCCGAGCGACGGCTTGCGAGGAGGGATGGAGAGAACGGGAGGGAATGGGGAAGGGCGAGCGCCCCGCGGCGACTCTCGCTCCTCCCGCCCTGAGCCGCTGAGGGATGGTCCCCGTCCCTCTCTCGCTTTCCCTCTAGATCCTAGTTGGCATTTCCGAGACTTTTGGACAGAGGGAAAGGGACCGCAGGGACTGGGGCATTATTTGCCGGGATAATCCGCAAAGTTTTTGGTCAGTTCGGAGATACCGCGCGGCTGCGCAGGGCTGCCGGCCGCAGAGGAGCTTCTACTACAAAATCCCACAAAATCACGATTCTCCCCTCTCTTGGCCGTGTGGGGAGATCTCATGCGCCCTGGGGAGCGGTGGGGAATGCCTGTTGCTATGGCTTCTCTCCCCAAGGCTCCATAATTCCTCGATCGGCGGAACGAAGTGGGGTTCCTGCCGGGGTTTCCCTCCCGGACTGGAGCCCTGACGCCGCGCTGCCCGTAAGAGCTCCCGGGATGTGCGGAAGCGCCACGGATGTGGGATCGCGCGCGATGTTATCACTCTCTGGTGCTTCTCTGCATCAAAGAGTTGGGGAGCATGGACTCTGGTGCCCCAGGTGACAATCTTTTGGGCTGTGTTCTCAAACTGCGGTAAATGTAATAGTAATTTTAAGTGATTATTCTAATTTATGTTGGTGTTTTGAATACTGAAAAATAACGGTTTTTAAAAGGACAAAGTTGGAATTATGGCTAAAACGTGCAATGGAAGAGATTTTTTTTTTTTTTCTGATTAAACACACTTTATAACCTAAATCTTCAGGCAGCTAATGAAGCCAGTATTCTGGGTTTTCTGGGAATTTTTGCCACTTTTTCCCCCCCAACAGGTTGAGTAAAAGATAAAAGTAACCTTTGTAATTATAACAAATTACTTACATACAGCTTCTGTGGGGATTATGTCCTTGCTCAGCAAATTTTGCTTTCTTTTTTGTTAATAGCAGCTCCTGAGAACAACAGTCACTAAGGAATCTCCACTATGCTGCATGATGTCTAACTAGAAGACTTCTCCACCCTAAAGACTATCAAATGGCAGTTACTGTCTAATTACTAAAGTAGCTACAGCTACTTTTATTTTTGCACCTACTCAGGCAGCTGTTCTATCTGAAAATTAGGTTCTATATACTAATTAGCCATATTTAAGTAAATAGAAAAGTTGCTGGATATTCTCATGTTCTTTCAGCTTTCTGAAACAAAAATTTAACTGTATTAACAGCATTAAGATGACAAGACAAAGACTTATTTTGGATTCTTTTAAAATTAAGAATTGAATAAGCTGGTTTTTTTCACATTAGCTGAAGTAAGCAATGCCTCTTGTCTTGCAGAAGCAAAATCAAGAGAAAACAGTATAAGGTGAAAGGAAGTAGGGCTGTATTTTTGAGAACACTTTAGTCAGTGAGATGAAGCATGTAATAAGTAAATTCTGCAAGCCCCTGATATGCCTTGAGAAATTAAAGAGATGAGAGGAAAGCATCAGTTAAAAATAGCTATAGAAAAATGCAATCTAGGAATCAGTTTACATACAATCTTTGCTTATTTAGTCCTTCCTACATTTGTTCTTCACATGATGCTACTTCGTGTGATTGTGCACAGGAGAGGAGGGGTCTGATCTAATTCATCCAACACAAGACACAGCTCTGTGGTGTTTCTGGATACATGCCTTTACAACAAAATTCTGTTTCTGTGGAAAAATTAAGACTTCTTTATCAATAACACTGCAGTTGTGACAGGATGCCTTTACTTCAGTTACGGTTGTTTCTGTGTACTCTGCATGTCTAACAGGAAGTATAGACTTTAAAACATAGATTCTGCTAAAAGTAAGCTACAAGTCATGGTGTGGAGACTCTCAAGTACTGACAGTCCTCCTACATAACAGTGTTTCACTTATTACTAACTGAATGGGTTTTGTTGCTATTTCTTAGAGCTGTGTAATCCTTTTCTTGCTCCTACAGTCTGAATTTAAGATATGTCTTCTCTTTAAAACAGATTCTGCACAAACAGCAAGTAACAAACTACTGGGAAGCTTCAACCTGCAATCAGTTTTGGATCCTGAAGTGGAGCAGCTGCAGAGAAGCAGCCCATTTCTTGGATGGGAGACATTTAAGGACTTGTATAGTTTAAATTACTATAATGAATATGTACCGATGGCAGGTGACTTAAAAAAACTTGTTCACCAGGTAGAGGAAGCTGTTCAGAAGGACAGGGGAGGAACAGGAAATGCAAATCCTGTGGAATCAAGCAGCTACCTTTGGGCCAGGTATCCCAGAAGAAAACGGGAGTCTCTGGGCTTGGCAGGAATGTGTTGTAAATGGGGCTGTACAAAAGCTGAAATTAGTACTATATGCAGAGTTTAAAATCCTCTCTACACTTGTGCATGAAATCAGTGTTTGTTACAGTTTGTTACTACTTGATTGATTACTTCATGGAGGAAGAAAACTCTTGCTGTATCTTATCTGGTCTATATGTGCCAGTCAATGTAGCTGGTTTTCTTTAAAAAATGCCCAAAAACAACAAAACAAACAAAACATAAATGTAATTGTAATGAGTTTGTTTTGCTGCATTAACTTCTAATCTATATTTTTTACTAAGTATTTTCATTTTAATGTTGAGCCTTTACACTTATATTATGAATGTATTATATCTTTGTAACTCTTTAAGGACTTCAATATTTCAATAAAATGTAATTATACTAAGTGTTGCCAAATTATTGTTCATCTGTCAAAAAATGAATATAGAATCCTAGAATGGCTTTTGTTGGAAGGGACCTTAAAGATCACCTCATTCCATCCCCCCCGATGTAGGCAGAGATACCTTCACCTGGATAAAGTAGTTCAGATCCCCATCCAACCTTGGCCTTTAATACTGCCAGGGATGGAGCATCCACAGCTTCTCTGGGCAATCTGTTCCAGAGTCTCACCTCACAAAGAACAATTTCTTCCTCACTATCTAACCTAAGTTCTCCCTCTTTTAGTTTGAATCCCTTACTTCTACTGCTACTAAGTTTCTAATAAAGAGTCCCACCAACTTCCTTGTAACATCCAACAATACTAAAATGGGATTCACGGTACAAAGCTGTAGAGAAAGAATATTTTGCCAATTGAAATCCCACTTGACACTGACTCAGCTTGCTGATTATTTTGACCACACATTTTCCATTTCCTTGTGACTGCAGAATGGTTTTTATGCAGTGTTATCTTCATAGAAATTTTACTGCAACACAACACTTGCAGCCTGATTTTTTTTTTTTATATATTTATGTCTAAGCTTAAATAGTTAGAGTATTAACACTTCAATCATCCCTTGTTTACTTTACTTCCCCATTTTTTCCCTACTGCTGCTGAGTGAGAGTGCTGGATGTGCATCAAGTAACTTGCTGTACAAACACTCAGACATCTTTCTGTACATTCTTAAAGTATGATGGTCTACACTAATTCAGATATACTTCTAAGTTGCTAATTGCTACTGTATTCATGAATAGCTGATTTGTTTTTTGTAATTTCTAATCCTTTTGCCTTCCTGCATGTTTTTCTCAATTGTACAAAAGTTATATTTCTAGCAATATGGTTCCTGATATGAGGGTTTTGGTTTTCCTGACCTCTGTGATGCTCAAGGTAACTTAACTTTGTACCAGTAGTTGATTCAGAGTATGCTTCAGGGTTTAGGCTGTGCGGTTGATGCCTTTGGCTTTGCTCTTCAAATTATCTTTTGACAAGTATTCCTTGATTAGACTACTGGTCTCTGCAATTATTGCATATTTTTTTTTATATTCCTTAAGATATTATTGTTATTGCAGCAATTAGGCATCTATCAATCCTTTTTATTTTTTTTTAAGATATGAGTTTAATTCAGTAGAGATTGGGCAGAACGGACATTCACTATGAATGTTGTTATCTTCCACATGAAAATAACCATCTCTTCTGTCCTTGTAACAATATTTATGAAGAAATGAGTTGTCTTCTTAAACAAGTGACTCTAGATGCTTTTTGCCACTCTGATTGGAAACAGCAACTGTGTGACATTCTGCTATAGTTTTGGGTGGGTTTGTTTTTGCAACAGATTAGCTAAATGTCTATAGATTGGGTTCTAGTCACTTCTCTTCACAGATAGTTTTGGGTTTGGGTTTTGATTAGGACTTCCTAGAAGATTACAGGAGTAGTTTGAGGGGAAATATTCCTTATTTTTGAGCAGTTTCAAGAATTTTTTGAGTTAAGATTACTTAGTAGTAGGGTAAGGAATAAGAGGTAGATAGAATCCCTAAGAAAAGCCAAAATACGAAAATTCCATGCGAGAAGAAAGTGAAAATTATCCTCTATGTATTTGTCTTGCTAGAAAACTGTCTCCCAAGCTTTTGAAAAGGAATATTGGAGAAGGTGACTGGTTATAACCAGTAAATGGTTATAGCAGACTTGAGTGAAACAAAGATGTAGTTAAAACCTTAAATTTTTGAGTTTAAACCTTGAATGGAACAATCAGGAGTTTAACTTGCTGGGTTAGATGTAAGCTATTGGTAAAACTATAAATAGTGTTAGTGGAAATAGTGTTTGACTGGAAGTGTTTCAGGCTGAGATGGGATTATAAATAGAAAAATCAGTCTTTAACTGATATAAACAGGCTTTTTTCAGAGGTATGAGTCAACCCAGAGAAAAGGTGAAATCTGTGTTTTCATTTGGTTTCTCTAATAGGCCTTGTCATAGTGTGTAACAACTTTAGCAGGCAGGCCATGGCAAAGGCAGATGGCACAGACAAAAATTAAGTCTGTGTTTTAGAGTAAGAAAGTATTTGTGTACATATTACAGTATGCAAAGTGTTCCTTTCCTTTCCCTCTCTCTTTCCCGTGACACTAGGCTGTATTTTCTAATGATTTCTTTGCAATGTAGTCAAAGGTGACAATTATGTCACTCAATTGGTCTTGAGGATGCCATCTGCCTACTGCTCATGTCACTTGGTGTCCGGAGGTACTTTTTTTAAGATGAGAAGCAAGCTTTTTATGTAAAATGAGATGTCTGACTATTTGGGTAGGGAAAGCAAACACACTTTGAAGCAAACATGCTTTGGAGCACATAGCTCAAAATGGAAAATAATGATTGAGTTGGGTATTGATCCAGATAGCAGAGCAAATGGACACTGTCTCTGCTGAAGTGCCTTTGGGAGTGCTGCCATATGCATCCAGCAGTATAAACATGAGAACAGCAGTTTAAGGGAAAACATTCTGCTTACCATCACAACTGTTCAGAAACATACACTTTTTAATGAGGAAAAAATTGAGGTTTTTTCCAACATTTATTTCACAGACATATTAGGTATTGAGGAAAACATTGTTTTAACAACTTGCTGCTTACAGAAATTCTTTACAGTCCTGTTGATTAAGTCTTAGTGTACAGGAAGTGTCCAATTTCTGGATAATCTATTAAGATGTGTGAGCCATCTTCTGAACAGCTATTTTTAGTTCATGTGTAGAAAGAGGTATACCAGCACATTCCCATACTAGTGCTGCCATTTGTGTCTGCATGAGTGTAGTCTGAATGTTTTGGGGAATTTTTTTCACTACGAGTGTAGTCTGATTCAGGTCTGACTATGACCTCCTAGAACAATGCCCAAAGGCATGGGAAAAATTCAGGGCAGTATGTAATAACAGGTTTCCCATCTCTGTTCCCTGCTACTTCCTTGTTTTAAATCTGATGGAAAACTCTTAATGCAATTATGCAATGTGTTGATTGCAGTATAGCTAGAGCCCAGTACCTCAAGGAGTAATGATATGTAAGAACATAGATAGAATGCTAAATATGCTACAGAGAACTGTGTGACAAGTCCCAGACACTTGAAAGACACATCTCCCTCCTAACTCTAGTCCTGTTTGGCCAGTTCTTTATTTTACCAGTTTTTTAAACAATAGTGGAAAACATCCAGATTCATGAGTTACTGAAGATGTGCTGTCCATTTTTTTTTTCCCTTTTGTAGCCTCCACTTACAGGCAGGAAAAACATTGACATTTATTTTTGTCTTCAGGCAGACCTGGAGACAGATCTAGAGTTAGCACTCTGAGTTTTAGGGAGAGTTCCTGAGACTACCATGTTTCCTACTCAGCTGGCAGTAGAGAAATGACTGTAGAAAATGACAACTCCTTTCCTACTCAGCAAATGGAACCTGGGTAGATTTGTATCCTACCTCCTACTCTGCAGTCACTCACCTGTATAAGCAATTAGCTCAAAGGGGGTCCTTTCCTAATTTATGCCACACTCCCACCACACACTGAATTAATTCTATTAATCACGCAGCTTTCATGTATCTTGGAAACAAACACCTGAGCTGTTGGCTCCTTACCCTGAATTTTAGTTCCAACAGACATACTTGACTGTAAGACTGCTTTGTGCCACCTGCTTTGTGGTGAGATCTTGATATTAGATACTGCACTATAACAATGTGCTTGTCCCATACTGTTTTCTGACCTACATACTCTAGAGAACCAGCATTAAAGGGAAGGAAAGCAAATTCTCCAGCTTGTGCATCAGATTCTTTTTCTTCATCTAAGCTTCCTGCTACCTATGTTTTTCCTGGAAGATTTCCACACTAGATTTGAATTTCTATGTGTTCCTCAAGTGCTATTCTCATGTTTTAACCTTAAGAGTGATGTATCTCTATGATTTTTCAAGAGCATATTATTGTTAACACAGTTGAGTGATGTAGTGTATCTCTCATGTACAGAAAGTCAGATGAGAATTAAAACCGTCTGCCAACTTCTGTGCTTTGACAACTCTTGGGTACTGCCCTTCAAAATAGGCCAGCCAAACAGCCCACAGTCAGACATGATACCTTTTCTGGATTATCTTCCCTGGACTGTACTGTTTGACCTGAGACTCTGCAGGTCTTTCCAGTTTCTGTGAGATCTCAGCCAGCAAGTGATGCATACTTTCTGGCACTGAGGAGTGCCTCATCAGGACCTGTTTTGTCCAAACAAGCTGAAAGCAAAGTGCCTCTGAATCAGAATGGGATCCCTATGGCTTCAGCTCTTTGGTATCATTACTCAGTGGTTAATTTATTGAAGGTTTTCCCTGTGTCAGCTATCCAGTGTAGTTTGCCTGTGACCATACACTTCTGGTACTGCAGAAGTCACTGAGCTCAGCAGCAGCTAGTCCTGACACCAAAGGCCACTGTTGGAATGCTTCTCTGTCTGTGTAGTCTTGCATCTTTTTGTCCCTGCACCAAGAGATTAGGTGTTTGCCATGTAGCAATACAGTTTTTCCTCCTGACCTTTTTTCATTTGACATCACAGCAGTGGGCTGAGGGCTCCCATGCAGTGCCATGCTGACCCCAGCAGTCTTGTGCCCTCTGTGTAGAGCTTTTAAGAGACAGCCCTTTATTTCAAAAGGCAAGTCAAAATTCCTGTCCTGCTGACATGTGGTAGCTGTTGGTCTTGGAGCTTCTCAGTAACGTGAGCAGCCGGTGTGCTCTGCAATGGACTGTTGACAGCTAGGACATCTTCCTCGTTTAAGGCATCTGCATCCCACAGATCCTACCAGCCCTGATACAAGGTACAATGTGGGCCAATTTACTTGAACAGCAAGGAACTTTTTCAGAACCTCTTAAGGTTTGTAGCAGTATAGCTGTATTTCCATTGCAGAGAAGAGTCTGGTTCTTTTCACACCTTGTTAGATTTCCTGCATTCCCAACATTCATCTTAAATCTTTCAGTTCTAGTTCTTTTGGGTCTCTTCCACTCTCACCGAGTGCTGCATGAGAGAGCAAACTGTGTGTTCATCTCAGTGTATCTAAATTAGAAGGCTCAGAAAGTGAACAGGGCATAGGAAAAGTCAGAGTCTTCTGTATTGTTCCAGCTGTCTAGCAGTCAGTCAGAACTTGTTTGCACTGTGTTGCAACTGGGTTCATCGTGTCCAGAGAGGGGTGCAGCTGCTGGCGCTGAGGATGGGAATAAACGAGACAGATCTTTGAGAATCCATTTATTATCCCCAGGGAGGTGGACAGGATGGAGAGGAAAGGAAGGGTTGTGGGGTTTTTATAGGGTATCGCAGGGGTGGAGTTAGGGTTCGGGTCAAGGGAGGAGTTATTAGCAACACAACAGGGGACAAATTCCTGTCTGTTAGGAACAGGGGCATTCCACAGTGGTCTGAGGCACAGGGTACCACTCCAGCCATCCAGTGGTTGTGCCGCTATTTGTAAGCATGTAGCGCTTTGCCTTTGGGTGAGTGTGATGTGATGGATCTGCCAGACTTCCCCTGCCCCGAATTTTTCTTCTGACTATCATCCACCATAGCACAGGGGTTTACCTGCTTGATCTGCTGGGCTGCAGCACACATTTCACAGTGTCCTGGTTACAAGGAAAGGGGATGGAGTTTTCAGTGCCGTGTGGGTGTGATGACATGGTGTACTGCATGACGCACACATATCAATGGGGATATGGTCTCAGCAGGAAAAGCCAAGGATCAGCAAGAAGGGGAAGTGTGCCATCAGGATCTGCTTGGTGGACTCAGCCCTGCTCTGTCACCCCAGTCCCTGCTCTGCTCTTTTGAACCCTGGCTCTGTCAGAGTGGAAGCAGCTGCACAGGGCCCAAAGCTCCAGCTGAGCCAAGCCCCACTGGTGCTGGAATTAACCACATGGGACCAAGCCAAGCCTGGGGAACAGCGCCAAACACAGTTGAGCTCAGCAGTCAAAAAAAAAAAAAAAAAAAAGAGCAGTGCAACATAGATGATCTATCTTCCAAGTTGGTTTTGTTACAGCTCTTAGTTGTTTTCAGACTGGCAGAGGGAGGGGACATAAAGCTATGGGAGCTTTCTGCACCTTACTGCTTTTGGGCACTATCTTCGAGAAATGTTTTTTTTTTTGTTCATGGTGGTGAACACCCTTTTGTGTACTAGGTCTTCCTTGAAAGAACATCTTTCCCTCCCCTTTGACAGAAATTACCTCCAGAGGCTGAGAGTTTCTGTCCTCTTCCCAATCCCCTTGTCATTGCCCAAATTCTGTGACAGGGATCCCAGCTGCTTGTTTTTGCTACCATCTGGTTTCATACTGTGTGCAGCTTGAGTGGCCACAGTGCCTTCTCATCTGCTTTCCTCTTCTTCCCTGAGAGTGCTGTCTAGTAATGAACAGTGTCCAATAAATAGTAGCCAGGGTACAACACAATGGATGTCCCTCAAACACCATTTTATTCAATTTCCTTCTATTGTCTGTATTTTAAGATCTTCAAATTGAATGACTGAACAGAGAGGAAGATATCAAAAATGTTCTGCATGTGTAACAAATGACAGAACAGAATACTTAGAAGTTTCAGTCAATCTTGGGTCTTGAACTTCTGTACCTGTGGAGATAAGTCTGATTACACACATCTCAATTTGTTTCATTGTAATAAGGGATAATAAGATTGCAGTTGTGTCAGATGACTTCAATAAAGGTACCTGACACCTGGTAAAAGACTCAGAAGAAATGGAAATGTGAGGAGAACCAAAATCTAGATTAAGCATGTCAGTAGAAAAAGCCATACTATTGCAGTTGTATCAGAACTGCCATGAATCAGACTACCTAAACAAGGATAGCAAAAAATTCCTGTAAGTTCAAAGTATGTGATCAGTACAAATATTTTAAATATATACAATCAATTTTATCTGGGTAATAATCTTGTTGAATGGTGCACAGGGAACCAAAATTATCATTTTGTTTCATCTCCTCTGTCATACAGCTGAATCATATCACTGACTTCTTAAAAAGAGAATAAATGTTCTACAAATGTCATTGTATTAGTGATTTCACTTTGATACTATAATCTTGTCAACTCTAACTGAACCTAGTCAACTAATTTTAACTTTGGTCTTTATATTATATAGAACAATTTTTACGTAACTTTTAGAAGACTTCGTCAAGAAATTGAATATTAACAAATCAATTATTTTAAATAGTTAAATTTATCTGAGTATCTAGCTTAAGGGTATTGCAATACATTTAAAATTGCAGTAATTTCTCCCCAACAAGAACTTCACTTAGCAATAATAAGTCTATTATTGAATTTAACTAACATGAACAATGAAATAACAATAAGCTAAACAATTACATCAAGAGCACTTGAAAACAGCAGCTATCAAATGTGGATGCTGGATGTGTTTCCTGAGCCACAGCTGGTCAGATCACTTTTCTAACTATCAGGTCACTTTTAGGACTGGCTTCTTCTCAAAAATGCTAATCTATAAACTAAAAAGGTTAATCAACCTTAACATCTAGTCTGCATACAGCAGCTTTCGCATGGGAAGCGTGGCGCTGATACATAAGCTTATGCAGATCCTTTCCTCTGAAAGTACCTCTGAAAAGATCCCAAGCAACATTTAAGATTTAACTTAAGCTTGACTTCAGTCTTCAAAAAATAAGGACCTGCCATAAGGGTCCTTTCACTCTATTCACTTGTGTGCCAGCAATGTCAGCCAAAGACATTGCTGTTTAAAGGAATGTTTTGATAGGAAAAGATTTTGATTGTTCCTAAACATAGGAAGTAATTTCCCTAATTTTTGAAGACCAGAATTACAAACTTGCATCTCTTTAAATACTGAGAACGAAAGGAAGTGTTTCTTCATACCAAATTAATTTGCTTAGTGAAAACCTTCATTTAAAAAGATATTAAAAGCCCTCAGTCTTATTGTTTAGGTAACACCTTCACTTTGGTACATCTAAGTTTCTTCCAAAGGATAAATGCTTAATATGGCTGTTCTAGGAAGGTCAGAAAGTTGTATGTGCTGTGTTCTACCTCATCAAATGGAACAGCTGCCTTCAGCAGTAATTTAAATACCACTAACAAATTTTAGTGTACAAAAGAAAATGTTGTTAGGCATGTATCTTCCATTGTATTCAGTTTATTTTCACTATCCAAAAGCAAAAAGAAACACACAGTTAAGTTTCAGGTATGGATACACAGTTTTCTAAAAATATCCCTTTCATGTTCTCTTCACTGAACCATGTGTTTAAATGTTTACATTTCAATCATAAGTGGCAGGTATCTTTTCCTCCCTGCTCCTTATCATCTAGGGACTTTTTCTACTTTAATATAAAGTACTGTAAATCTCTTATTCAAAAAGAAAAATTCAGAACAAAACTTCTTAGTCAAACACCTTTTCAGAATTGTTGTCTGGCATGGCAAAACATTTAGTAGTTTATTTTGGTATAGTAATTACTGAAATTTTTTCAGCCAGGTTAGGTGTCTGTGAATATTTCAGACTTAAGGCAGACAATACACAGTTTAGAAATATATTAGCACATACTTGTCATGATATGGTATTTTCAGTAGACATCAGGTTTTCATAATTCATTGTGCATTTCACATTCCAGAAAGCTTCTCCCATGCTGAACATCATCCTTCTTCCTTTAGTCTTGTTCTTCTACACCTCTACTTTTGCTCTCAGAACTCTAACCTCTAGGTGTTTGTGATCCTACATTCCTGAAAAGCTTGCTTTCTTTACACAAGAGTTACATCTTAATGCAGTAACATATTTTCCCATACATTTCAGGGCAGCTGGTCAACATCTCAACTAAATGCAACAACTAAAAATTTAATTTTGAGGGAAAAATATAATTCTTACATATATTTTCACAGTTGCATTCATCAGCACATTTAACAACAATTATCTCAACTATGGGAGCTTTTTAAACAGTACTAGGACTTGACAAGAACATGTGTTTCTTTTCCTGAAAATTAATTTCTCCTCTGGCTTACTACATGACTGTTGCAAGTTTGTGGAATACTGTGTGGAATATTTGAAATTTAAAAACTAACTTTGAAACTTAACATATTTATACTGATAGACTACAAACCAATACTACACAACACAATACTTGATTGCAGAGATTCTGTAAGATACATTGTGCACTTATTAAAAAATTCTTTCACTTCCAATATAAGTGCAAAGCAGTAGTTAATATTTTAATTCTACACTGTAGTAGCAGTCATGTATACATAAACCAGCACCTCTTCTATCAACAAAATCAAACAGCATTTGGGTAGCATAATGATTACACTAAAGTATTACAAATGCAATGCCAACCGAAGACATTTTCTAAAACAAAGTACTTAGTCTATTAATACAAATGCCATGTAAAAATATGACATTATCTATGCTACTGTAGATCTGAGAGCTTTCAAAATACAAAATACAGTGGGTTTTGGCGGTGTTGTTTTGGGGTTTTTTTTTAAAGGTTTCACAATTGGCAGTAGCAAATTCAGCAAAATCACTACATTTACATCCTCAACAGCTTTTTGAGAAAGCCACCAGATCTGCTCTGGGACCTAAATATTGACACTGCAGATGACTATACCTCTCCCGAGTCCTAAGCACTACTTGGTCCTATTCTCCCAGCTAAGAACATTAAATCCAAATGCTCAAGCCCTCTACACAGTCCTCTGTTTGTTAAAAAAGACTGCCTCTGACCAACACCACACAATTACACTGCAGTGTAAAGATATGGCTTTCTCTAAAAATGATATAGTATTAAAGTAAAAAAAAAAAAAAAACAACAACAAACCAACAACCCCAAAACAAACAAAAACACTCCACAAGACACTTAAAAATCATCCTTGAATTCACCACTACATTTATGCAATCAAACAGACTATGTAATTAATCAAAATGCAGTAAGAACAAGAAAAAGACCTTTAATTCATTTGAAAAATTAGCAGACTGGAAGATTTCTTCATTGCATTACACAAACTTCCCTGAGATTTTTACATAAATTATGTTTAGTCTACTATGTATTTGAAACCAGTGAGCTACTGAGTGTTATACACTGCAAATGTTACATAATTCCTGCATATGTTATTCAGCTAAAATGCTGTCTTGATACTTTAAAGCTTTATCTCCTTTGTTACAAAAAAACCACAATACACGTAACTGAGACTACAAATGCAAAGACATTTTTTTGCACAAAATTTCAGATCCTCAAAGCAAGGTATAGAAATTGAGAAAACACGTTAAGTTGAACAAACCACTTCAAAGTTCTTTGCAGCTTAAAAACTGACTGTGAAATTGGTTTGAAAAATTATCTATGCAAATGCTTGGTGGCAAGAACACTAACAGAAATAGTTTTAAATGCAATGGGCAGAGAGAAAGTTGATGCTGCTCTCCATATTTAGCACTCTCTCGTACTATAAAATAGTAATTTTGTAGGAGTGATTGTGGGAGAGAAACATCATAGTGGTACAAAATACTGTTATACTGGCACTATATTATACTAAGAAAAGATTTTTTAGGGTTTTTTGTGTGGGTTTTTTTTGTTTTTTTTTTTGGTTTGGTTTGGTTTGGTTTTTTTAGAAGTTGAGGTTCTTAAATTTCTGGTAAAATGGATGTAGTTAACCACAAATATTAAGGAGGCTCCACAGTGAAAGTAACCTCTGTTTCACTCACTGCCACAAATTTTAAAAATGAACACTTCATTTTAAATATAAGTCTGGATGTCAGGTCAGTTTGCCATATCCCCTTAACTGAACTTCTCTCAGCAGAAGTCCAAAACGAACAAACATTATACTTTGCAAACAATAATGCTTAAGTAAAAACAAACAAACAAACAAGATTATTTGAACTAAAAATAAACAAACCCTGCAATTATACTGCTTTGAGATATGAGATTATCCCCAAGTTTTATGCCTCAAGGCAAAACCAAGCACTCTCTTGTCCAAAAAATTTTTGTTACTTATTTCAAAAGCTGAATTATACAGCATTCAGGTAGCTCTGATCTCCTTCCAGTTCTCAGTAACTGGAATCATGTCCTTGCCCTCCGCTGACTGTGGAGCAATTGCACTTGTAACTCCTCCTTCTAAATAGTCTCATGTTGGGTATTACCACAGAAATAAATACGCTTGGGCCACTTCAATACAGAACAGGCTTGAAGTGGTTGTGACTGGCTATATCAGATACTGAGCTCTGTGCTGGAAGGAAGATATTAAGATAATCATCTTAACAGCAAAGTGAGAAATTGTGAAAGTGAGGGAATTTTCTAGATTTTTAATCCTGCTTTGAAAGTTTCAATTCATTCACTTATGACTGCACAAAAACTACAAGGAGGGAAAGAAAAAAAGAGCAGCATTTAAAAGCAGTATACTTAGCTTTTTCTTATTTACACTGAAGACACTGCCTTGTGTAAAATGAATTCATTTCTATGTGTTACCACAGTATCTTCAGAGTAGGAATAAAAGGAAAACATCTTTGCTTTTTCATTTTTAAGTTAAAATTTTTGCGTGGATTACTAAGTTTTCTGTCTCTCCCAATAAAGCACAATTTGCTCCCTTTCCCTCAAATTACTTACAGTACATCACACAGCTACATCTCTTTGGATATACTGCTGGCTGATAACTGATTCAGACAGGCACAGCAAACCACTTCTGTTTTGTTACACAGAGAAGCCAGTTCTGCATCAACAATGAAAAAATCATGAAACTGTATTAACAGACAAAAGTCTTTGTGCAACACACAAAACAAGGTGCCAAGTCACTATATACTCAGTGTAAAAGTATTTCTAGAAGTCTTTTCTGGGCATCTCCACTTTAACATGGAAATACAATGGTTTTTTATCTCTTAGTTTCATCACGTTTTAAGTCACCTCTTTTTTGTACTGCCAAGTAAGGCAAATAATGGTGTTGCTGAATGACCACCCATTATTTAATTTAGAAAAGTAATTTTTTTCCCTATTGAGAATTTCAACATGTTCTCATAGTGACAAATATATCCTGATAAAAAAGCCCTAGCAGGATTCCTCAGTATGAAGATTAAGATAGGGTATTTGCCACAAAGATTTTACTTCCAGCAAAGATGTGTGCACATGTACATATGTCAAATATACACAGCTGACCAAGTTTTTTGTTTTTTTGTTCTGCATTCCAACTCATCCTCTGAAGAAGGGACAGTTTTCTTATCCACCCATGCTTTCCCTTATATGATCCACTCGCTGAGAAAGATCCCGAAAGGTGGGGCGCTGGGCAACATTATTGTTCCAGCATTCTTTCATGATAGCATAAATCTGGAGAAGAAAAAAAAAAAAGAAAATTGGTAGTAGGCAAACAGATACCATACATATTTACTTGAAACTGGACTAAAGAACATCCAGCTTAACTTTATGCTTCCAAATAACAGCTGCAGAGGAGTGTGTCTAAACTCTTGTTATACCCATCAGTTTGATCCCAGTGACAGCAAGAACCTAGGATAGGTGGCTCTGTAAAAGCTCTTATTATAAAAGACAATTTATACAGCTATGAGGAAAAAAAATAGAAACTGTTCCTTATCTTTCAGCAAATTTGAAACACCTGCATTGACCAAGCTGCTTTAGAACTAAGTCTCAAGCAGCTTGTAAACTGCAAGATAAGGTACTGTAAGCTACAGGTATCTGGAAGATTTATTATCTGTGATGACTGGCCTTCCAGGATCAAAAGGGGATGAATACAGTTTCTGACACAGAGACATTTCCATCTTGCTTTGATATCTGGAGAAATGTCAGACACTGAAACCTTTGGGTTAGTTAAAATACAGTTTCAGTAAAACAGATTATTTATTATCTTATACATATGACATTCAGGTTATCTACAGAAGACCAAACCTTTGCAATTCAACAGTTGCTATACTGGTACATAAAGTGCAAGAAAGGTTCTTCAAAGGTTCTTTCTATTCTCTATACATTTTTTCTTCCCCTGTGGCTTCCTGCCTCACTTGTACCATTCCTTCTTTCTCCTCTATTAGACCACTTGACCCTGATGTTTTCTCTTTCATCAGTTTTAAATTGATTATTTCTTGACTTATTGTCAAGTGTGCTTGACTTTAAAGGGATGCAGCAATTAATCTGAGCCGGCAGTTACATATGTAAAAAACAACAACCCATAACTATTTTCCTTCTGGTTTTTTTTACTACTGATTCACCTACACAGCCCAAGCAGGTCAGTTTGACTGAACCAGGCTTTGTGCACCCTGCTCTGAAGAATAGAATACTACAAGGCTTAGGAGTGGTATGAAAGTATTTTTTAAAGTATCTGGTGTATAAGTAAAACCAAAAGAATACTGAATTAATTTAAGTGCTCTGAGGACAGCTTTACAGCTATACTTTAGTATCTACAAAGAACATAAATACAAATCTGAAGACCCTGAACAAAGAAAATCTGATTCATATACTTAACTGTGCCTATAGTCTGCAAGTTGAAAATGCTTGATGGTGAATAATATGCATTATAAACATAAGCCTCCCACACTTGAGAAGGGAACAGTAACAGAAAGGCAATAATCAAGATAAGAAACTCTTTAAATCCTGCAATTAAATGTGAAAAACCTTAGGTGGATATTAAGATTTTTTTGCTGAATATTACAGATTTCAAAAGAATCCAAAGTTCACAGCTTTGAATGAGAATCCCTACTGGGACTTACACGGAGCAAGTTCTATATACTAATCTTGTTGCCTTAATACATCTTTTTGAAATAGAAGTGTGAGTGCCCAAGTACAGCAGTCAGTTATAGCAGTCCCACTTCATATATTTAGCAAGACTACAGTCTGGGCTCCTGAGGCAGTACAAGCTAAAGAATCAGAAAAAAGAGAAAAGATTACACTCATCATGAAACTGATAAAATAACAGCACAGCCATTCCACTTGAATTGATACTTTAGTGGTCCAAGCAGAACAAAGTACAAGTTTTGCATTTACAGGTACCCCCCCTAACTGAGCACCTTTTACACTACAGTAATATTTTAACACAGTACTTCACCTCATCAGGGCATCCATCTGGTCTCGGCAGTCGTCCATTATTCTTCAAAAGCTCTATCAAATGAAATACAATCATCTGCCCTTGTTTATCATTGCCAATCATGCGCATGAATTCCTGAAATAAAAGGCCAATTGTAATATATAATCTTTAGAGGAAAAAAAGATGCTCCAATATTCTTACCAAGCAAAAATTATTTATAAGACTAATAAGAATAAATTGAATAGTACACAACAATGATGAAATTATAAGTTACACATCCAGAGAATATATCAATAATTACAGATTTTTTTTTGTGTGTAAAATGGAATAATGATATGGAATAGATTAAAATGGAATGATACATACACAATTCAAAGCACTAAGTGAAAAATCTTTAAAAATTTTTAAAAATGTTGGTCAACATCTGATGATCTTTAAAAATGTTGGTCATCATCTGATGATTTGGCTACCGTGGATAAAGAGAAGGCTGAGGTTTTCAACTACTTCTATGCCTGAGTCCTCAAAGGCAAGGGCTTCAGGCACACTGCCCAAGTTGAGAAAGGCAGATGGAAGGACTGAGAGAATGAAGACCCTAAGACCACTGTAGGAGAAGTTTATGTTCACGACCATTTAAGGAAATGGAATGTGCAGAAGTCTGTAGGACCTGATGAAATTTATTCAAGGATCCTGAGGGAGCTGGCAGATGAAGTTGTTAAGGTGAAGTTTGTGATGACTGGAAAAAGGGAAAGATAACCCTGATTTTTGAAAAGGGAAAAGTGAAAGACAATGAACTACAATCTAGTCAGTCTCACCTCTGCCAGGCAAGATCATGCAGCCAATTCTCCTACACATCATGCTAAGGCATATAGAAAACAAAGAAGTGAATGAAAACAGACAACATGGCATTACTAAGGGCACAAATTTTTGCCTGAGAAATCTAGTGACTTTCTATGATGGAGCTACCTAGTCTTATGCAAAGTTTGACACTGTCCCACATGACATTCTTGTCTCTAAATGGGAGAGACATGGGTTTGAGGGATGGGGGACTCAGTGGATAGAGAACTGGCTGATAGGCTGTGCTCAGAGTTGTGGTCAATAGCTTGCTGTCCATGGGGAGAGCAGTGAAGGGTGTTGTCCTTGAGGGGTCAGTACCAGGGCCAAAACTGTTCAACACCTCTGTAGGTGACGTGGACAGTGGGACTGAGTGCACCCTCAGCACATTCACTGACCACAGCCTGCGTGGTGCAGCCGACACCCTACAGGGAAGGGATGCCATCCTGAAGGACCTGGACAGGCTTGAGAGGTGGGCCATGCAAACCTCATGACATTCAGCAACGAGAAGCAAAAGGTTCTGCTTATGGGTCATGGCAATCCTGGGCACACCTGTGGGTTGGGAGGGGAAGTGATTGAAAGCAGCCCTGTGGAGAAGGACTTGGGGGTGATGGTTGATGCAAAACTCCACATGACCCAGCCATGGGCACTCACAGCCCAGAAGGCCAAATGTGTCCTGGGCTGCATCCAAAGCAGGGTGGCCAGCAGGGCCAAGCAGAGGATTCTGCCCCTCTGCTCTGCTGAGACCCCACCTGCAGTGCTGCATCAGCTCTGGGGTCCCAGCACAGGAGGAACATGGACCTGTTGGAGCAAGTCCAGGGAAGGGCATGAGGTTGATAACAGGACTGGAGCACTTTTCTTATGAGGACAGACTGAGGAGGTTGGGTCTGTTCTGCCTGGAGAAGAGAAAGTTGTGTAGAGACTTCACAGCAACTTCCAGGATCTGAAGGGGTCCTGGCAGCAAAGGTGGAGACCCTTAATCAGGAACTGCAGTGATAGAACAAGGAGTAATGGGTACAAACCAAAAGGGGAGAAAGAAAGATTGGATATTAGGAAGAAATTCTTTACTGTGAGGGTGGTGAGACACTGGAATGGACTGCCCAGAGAAGATGTGGCTGCCCCTGGGGGTGCTCAAGGCTGGGCTGGACGGGCCTCTGAGCACCCTCATCTAGTGGGAGGTGTCCCTGCCAGGGAGGGAACTGGCAGGGGGGAACTGGGACTAGATGATCTTAAAGGTCCCTTCCAACACATAACATTCTATGCTTCTGTGATTAATTAGTTTTAAAAGGATTAAACTCACAGCTGATTCTACAGAGTTCTCTGCAACATTAAAATAACTTAACGCTTTGAAAAATGCCAAATAGAAAACAGATATTATCATGCTGATGTATAAAAAATGGTTAGCAGGACTAATCAGTAATGACACAGCAGAAAAATTAGTATAATTAAAGTCAGCAAAAATGGCTTAGATAAACCTTGCTGTCCAAAAAACCAAAATAACCCAAAAAGCAGATTAAAACCTCACTCAGACTGCCAGACATCAAAAGTAAATGAGGATGTGTTATCAACTGAAATAAATTTCTAAGTACAACATAAAGGACATTTTTTTCCTCCAGTGCTTCCAAATTTCTTTAATGATCCTTGACATGAAAGTATCAATCACCCATTGGCTGAGCATGCAAATGGCTGGGTTTTAAAAACAATGTATAACTATAAAGGGTACAAGAGTTAAACAGACCACTTTGGTTAAATTTACCATATTACCTTTTCTTGATGCATACCAGTAGGATTCATTGAAAGAATAGTCCACCTGTGCTCCTAACTTACTCTATCACTTCATTTCACAATCCTTCTGAAGAACTCTAGGTGTCTGCAACATTTATGTTCTTATGCTGGAAGAGCTGTCCTGAGTTCTTCCTTGATACCTCTGATAGCTCATTGTATGGACTTACTAAGAGGTCCACTGAGGCCAGAGCAGAGGTATCCTCCAAGGGCATTTTTGCCTATCATCACTATTCAGCTCTCAAAACCACATTTGCCAGGACTGACAGTCTGGCCAAGTAAATACAGAAGCCTGAACTCTCCTCTGTTATGCCCATGGTTATTGCTAGGTGAAAATAAGATCATGTATCTTATTTTCAGTTGGAGAATAACAGTATCTTTCTTCACTCACTATAAACTTGTCTTTAAACACACCTGTCAACAGTCTGCAAAGAGCCACTCCTTTTCTTTCCTGAACTTTGCTAACTTACTAACTTGGGTTCTGCTAACATAAAATACCTTAAGGTCTTATTTAAGTTAACTTAATTTCTATGTATGTGTTTGGCTCAGCCTTAAATTTGGAACAACATTAAAAATAAAGGTAATGCAATGGACTGGTTGCATCTGGGACAACTCTCCACAAAGGATGGGAAAGAACAACCTATAACAAGAGATTTTAAAACCTTTTTCAAACAGAAGTTACAGAGTGGATAAGATATGCACAGATTATGAAGTAATTTTGAGATCTTCTTTCTTTCTTATGGCTTGATACCAGTCCCTTTTATTTACTGCTTCAGACTTGATGCTGTCTCATAAACACTAAGGTATCTCCAGAAAAGGATCAGAAAACATCAAGCTATTAAGGTACATGACAATCTAGAAAATTTAAATAAACAAATTCTCTGAGATTCATTAACTGTATACTTACAGCTGGTGGGCTTTTGCTTTTGTCAATATAGGTGAAGAGCTCATATAAGACTACACCAAAGCTCCACACATCTGAGGCCACAGAAAATTTGCTTTCTGTCAGAGATTCTGGAGCATACCTGCAACACACAGTACAAGTACAATTGCTCTCTGCAACATGTGCCATTTTGAGTTTGAAAACATTTGTTTTAGTAAGACAGATTTCTTTTTCATGAGTAAGTGTTCTTTATTCATTGATATTAGCATGGTCTCATTTCCTTTTGGTACCTTCAATTACTAACTACTCCTTTAATAATAGTTAATTGGTTTTGAAAACCAAATTCACCTTAAACAAATGCAGTTTGTGATAACTATAACCAAGTTTGATTTTTTTTCCAATAAGGTTGTAGATATATTTCTTATTTGAAGTGCAAGAAAACAAGAATTTGATGTGATAAGACCTGCAAAGAAAGACAATATAGCCTTCCATCACTTTCAGTGAACTGTGTTGCAGGCACTTTTGGAACCAAACTGTACATCTCCAATAACATCTACTAAGATGCCATTTTGTATCACTTATTCTTTAGGTAAACAGTGCCTGAGCCAAAATTAAAATACAGACTAAAATCACATGTGTGGAATGGCATTTTCTCTTGGAGTGTATCCAACAGATCTCAGCTGGAAGACATGAATGACCAGTGTTTAGGGAGCTAGAACACCTAAAAATTTGAAAGCATCCAGGCAAATGGGCCATTTTAGACTTCCTTTACCTCTGAAAATGTTTTCTGTTGGATGCTAGAGAAGTATTAAATAAGTATTTTTTGGGATTTTTGTTTTGGGGGTTTTTCTGGGTTTTTTAAAAATATGTTGGAAAGTCCTAAGTGCTTCTCTGTGAAGTGAAATATCATGCAAGTGACTTTCACAATGCTGGAAAACTGGTGCGGAGATTGCAAGTAAGAATTCCACAACATGCTGAAATGGCAAAAACTGAAAACATGCCATGATTCCACATACCAAAAGAAGACTTACCAAAATATAGGACTTTCACCAGGTTCTTTCACTTTGTAGTATTCTTTGTCTTGTGGCAAGACTTTTGTCAATCCAAAATCTCCAATTTTAACTCTGTTCTCATTCTCCACCAAGATATTTCTTGTTGCCAAATCCCGGTGAACATATCTTTTTGTACCCAGATACTCCATGCCCTAGGTATAGAGGTTACAAACAGAACAAGAAAAGAGTTATTTTTACCACTACATAGCTGCACATGCCCTGAGAGGATGAATTAACCTCAAAGTTAAAACCAAAACCAAGTTTGTCTTCTCTGAGGAGTTAATTTTTCCAAGCTCAGGGACTTCACTTTAACTGGCCAGAGACAGACTAAGCACCTGTCAGAGCCAAGTATTTTATTGATTATGTAGCTGGATAAATGCTACTGCTCCTTTCTGTGCCCAAATACAGTTGGCTGGTGATATGCAGAAGGAAAAAATTTGGGCTAAGCTACACAATCCAGAGCACATGAGAAGACTGTCCAACATATCAGTTTCATTTACACTTTTTTCTTCATTTTCTGCATCTGCTTTCCCAATTGCTTTCATGAAAATTTGTATTATGATTCCTTGAATTCCTTGGCAATTCCTGTATTCCCAACTGTGTGCCTTGTATCTCTTTTGTATGGACAATTATTCACCAATAGAGTTCTGCTTATTGTTATATTTCTAGAGATTGCTGTAACAAAACAATGGTCTGAAGCCATGCTGTCTTTTGTTGCTGATGATCCCTTCTTACCAGTGCACCTAATTACTTTCACTAACAATGAAATTTGGAAGAAGCCAGTGTGTGTAGTGGCATTACTAAAACAAAAAAGACTTCCTTAGACAGCAATAAATGGAGGACTGGAAGTGATGCTGCACATTGTCAAGAGATACCCAACTCACACGTGAAAGGAATCACCAAGCAAGCTGTCAGTTTCATAGTTTTATAAGAAAGCATATCACCCTTTTAACACAATGGAAAAGTTAAATTACACAAATAGCACTAGAGATCTCAAAAGTTCTGAAAAGTAACATTATTACTAGTCATGCCAAAAGGCTTATTTCTCTCTCTCTCTATTTTTTTTTTCTTAATGTGAGAAATCTCAGATTTTGGCTACAAAGTACAATCTTTCTTTCAGATTCTAGTACCTCCCATACCATTGGGTGGCATTGCTGTTCTCTCACAGCTCATTCCAAAACTGTTCAAAAATGCCCCATACCTCATTGCCAGCTTATTCACTGCCATAAATATCAAAGCTAACTTCTTCAAAGTGAGGCTTCCATATTTCTGGTACAACTACCCTATGAAAAATGCTACAGCTTTTTCTTACTACAATGTACTATTCTAAAAACAGCCATAAAGTTGGATAGTAACTTTTCTGTTAGCCTGGAAAACACCTAAGACAGATCTTTAATTGAAATCATGCAAATTCTAAGTGGGTATCACAATCCTGTGGCACTAGTCTAACAACAGAGTTTAAATGTAATTTTAAATGTTTCTGTCTTTAAAACTGGGTTCACCAGCAAGGACACCTGAAACACTTCAAACATTAAGAGAAGGAAAACCTTTCCCAATATAGTAGTAGCAAGGAACCAAAACACAGTAAACAACCAAACACATTCATCTTAACCTTCAGGTAATGAGTGTGCCTTCATTTCTCTCATACACTTCAGAGGAGAACAGCAAGGCAGAGGTAGAAAGGTTTGTGATCAAAACCCCCCAAGATTACAGACTGACAGAAATGCAAAGCAGAAAGATGAGATGTGAGATGCTGAAAGAGCAAACACTGCAAGAAAAGCAAAATCAGCTGAAAGTGTAACATGGTCAGCTAAACGAAGAAAAAGCATTCAGGTTCCATTTTCACAATATCAGGTACTTGCTATGTTTATAATTACGTTGTTTTAGAGTATCAGAATGCCAGAGATTAGAGAAATCTTAAAGCAATCGATATAACCTCTACTTTGCAGATCGTACAGCAACAACACTACAAAGCAAGGCACGTACATGGTAACGCTTAGATTTTGCTTTTCTTAGAAGTGAAGACATTTCTTTAAGAGCAAGTTCTGTGCAGATTTCCCACATTTTCATAATGTTTGTCCCCATGGTTTGTCATTACCAAAGCAGGATGTTTTCCCACTTTAGTATCTGCAGGATGCATATTTTAGCTCCCTTTCTCTTGGCTGGTGCTTGGTACTTAGGAAGGAATCATCTCATCTGCTATTTTGATTTCTCACCCTCCTAAAGACCTGTAATATATTCAAAGTTCTTTTATGTATGTGTATGCACACACACACTAAGGTCCTTTTTTCTTTGTAGTTTCTGAATACAGCTCTTTTCTCCAAGATTTCTACCATATTTGCACAGCCACCAAAGGTCAAAATCCACCTTCCAGTCCTCCCAATGGATACCTCAGACCAGGATCCTTAGACATGTTGCCACTCTTATTTCACCAGGCTTTGAATGAAAGCCTGAGGACTTCTACATGCTTCGCAATTTCTTATGAGTTCACAAGGCCAGCACCTTGAGGTCACAGGCTGAGATGGACACAGAATAAAACAGCTAAGTGTCTGCAGCCTTTTTGTGCTCAAAAATCCATGTTGCATCTTACTTCTATGAAAGATTTGGTCACTGCCCTCATAGAGGGTGCTGCGTTTTAAGACTCTTCCAGGTCGCTGCTTGAACAAAGATTTTTTTATAGTGACTTACCAGCATAACAACAGTAATTTTGTTGCAGAAATAAGTATGAGATAATTTCTTAGGCTGTTACAGGAGAATGACTTCTTGTTTTGGAGAAACAGATCAGAGAGATCTTCAACCCTCTGAAGTGGGTGGTCACCTGTTCAATCCTTTCTCTCTGTGAAAAGACTGACACTTGCCATAGACTTGCTAACTTCTTTGTTTTCCCACATTTGACACTGCTTGCCCATCAACGAGCTTCTCCTGGAGACCACCCACATTACTGTGCTTCAGTGAAGCACATGAATAGGTGAGATAAGTTGTTAAAGGTGCATCATTCCTCATGCATACAAGAGGTTCAGCAGCTAAAAGGTTAGTCCAGTTTCAAGTAGGGAACTAGCAAGCTCTTTACATCATAAGAAAGTCTGAATGTCAGGAGAAGGTCTTGGCTCTGGCAGAGATTCTCCCCTATTTTCAGACCTTTTCTGTAGATATTGCAGAAGCCAAGTCTTAGGATCTTAAGGTGGCAGGGCACAATTACCAGACATACGAATATGTGTGGACAACATACCCTAAGAACACCCTCATCCATCTTAGTGTGATGAGGAAGCTGACAGAAGAGCTCGCCAAGCCACTCTCCATCATCTGGCATAAGTCCTGGCTCACTGGGGATGTCCCAGATGACTGAAAGTTGTCTAGTATGACACCAATCCACAAAAAGGGCCAGAAGAAGGATTTGGTAAACTACAGGGCAGTCAGCCTCAGCTCGGTGCTTGGCAAGGTTATGGAACAGATCATCTTGAGTGCCATCACATGGCACCTACAGGATGGCCAAGGGCTCAGACCCAGCCAGCATGGATTTAGGAGGTGCAGGTCCTGATCTCCTTTTATGACCAGGTGACCTGCCTGGTGGATGCAGGAAAGGCTGTGGATGTTGTCTATTTGGACTTCAGCAAGGCCTTTGACACTGTCTCCCACAGCACACTCCTGGAAAAGCTGGCAGCCCACAGCTTGGACAGGAGCACTCTTTGCTGGGTTAGGAACTGGCTGGATGGCCAGGCTCAGAGGGTGGTGGTGAATGGTGCTGCATCCAGCTGGGGCCAGTCACCAGTGGTGTCCCCCAGGAATTTGTGTTGGGCCCAGTCCTGTTTAATGCCTTCACTGATGATCTGGATGAGGGGATCCTCAGTAAATTCATGGACAGCACTAGGTAGGGTGGTAGTGTTGATCTGCTGGAGTATAGCAGGGCTCTGCAGACGGACGTGGACAGACTGGATCAATGGGCCGAATCCAGCGATATGAGGTTTAACAAGACCAAGTGCCAGGTCTTGCACTTTGGCCACAACATCCCCAGGCAGAGCTCCAGGCTGGGGACACAGTGGCTGGACAGTGGCCAAGCAGAAAGGAACCGGGGGATACAGACTGACAGCAGCTGAACATGAGCCAGCAGTGCCCAGGTGACCAAGAAGGCCAATGGCATCCTGGCCTGTACCAGCAATAGTGTGGCCAGCAGGAGCAGGGCAGGGATTGTTCCCCTGTACTCAGCACTGGTGAGGCTGCACCTCAAATCCTGTATCCAGGTCTTGGGCCCTCAGTTTAGGAAGGGCATTGAAGTGCTGGAGCATGTCCAGAGAAGGTCAACAGGGCTGTGGGAGCACAAGTGAGAAGCAGTTGAGGGAGCTGAAGTTGTTTAGCCTGGAGAAAAGGAGGCTCAGGGGGCACCTCATCCCTCTCTACAACTCCCTAAAAGGAGGCTGTAGCCAGATGAGGGTTGAGCTCTTTTCCCAGGCAACCAGCAATAGGACCAGAGGACATAGCTGCACCAGGGAAGGTTTAAGTTGCACATTAAGAAGAAATTGTTCACAGAAAGGGTGATTGGGAATTGGAATGGGTTGTTCAGGAATGTGGGGGAGTCACTGTCCATGAAAGTGTTTAAGGAAAAACTGGATGTGGCACTCAGTGCCATGGCCTCGTTGACCAGATGGTGTTCATTCATAGGTTGGACTCAATGATCTCAAATGTCTTTTCCAGCCTTGTTGATTTTGTGATTATGTAATCCTATGTAACCTACTGTTTCCATGTCTTTGATGTAGGTATTGGGAAAAGAAATTTAAAAATATTTCTGGTACATGCCTTGAGGGGGTGTGGTTATATTTTTTATTTTTGTCTCTCTCCCCCTCACTTCCATTTTTATTTCTTTTCCTAAATATGCAATCTCAGGTAAAATATAAAAATAATAATATTAAATAATATGTAAATCTCAGGTGAGATTTAATATTAATAATATGAAATCTCAGGTGTCTCTAGTTTCTAATATCCAAAGCGTAATTACAGAATACAACTAGGGAAGGCATAAGCCCTCTTTATAAGGAAAATGAGATATAATAAGAAAGATCAGATGTTTGTACCACTTTTCAGGATTTTATAAATGATGTTTGGTACCAAGTAATATATTACAGGTTTGGGTACTTCTAAGACCTCTATTTCTGCATACAAAAGTCATGTATCTTTGCTCTTATAGTTTAAAGTAAATTGTTTAAACATACACATGTTATTATGGTGTTTTTATAGCTGAATGTCAAATTTCTGAAAATTCCATCATAGAATGTCATGAACACACTGCCTGAGTGAGTGTATTAACTCCTACAATACTTCATGTCAGGTCACCTTAGGGAGAAAAGAGAGTATATTCTGCCTCAGTCAGCAGATAGACCAGTCTCAGCATCCTGTATTAAGATACCCAGAAGTTTTTCCAGGTCTTGACTACATGAAAATATTGCTACTTTTTCGTAGGGTTATGTGGTGCTAGCAGACCAACAGCATTATAGAAGATACCCCAAAATAACCATTTACTGTTGGTTTGAGACAAACGGGATGAAAAATGAGACAAAACTTCATTGAAATATGTATATAATTTGAAATGTCTTACCTTGCATATCTGAGATGCATACAGTAAAAGCTTCTTGTGGTCCAGCCTCTCCTTGTGTTTCTGCAGATAATCTCGTAAACTTCCATATGGTAAGTATTCCATAATTAATCTTAGATTCCTACGTCCTTTTACAGCAATAACAAAAAATGCAAATGTAATTATTTCTGTAATTTTCCAAAGATGAGTTCTTTAATATAAGTATTTTAATACCTCTACCAGTAGCCATAATACAAAATGGACTTAATACAAAAATATTAATTTATGATATACATCACTATGCAATTTTTCATATACTAATTGACTGCATTTCCTCAGAAAATGCCACTTATTGAAACACAACAATGATGTGGATATGCTTGAAAAATTAATATATCACTAATCCACATCATCTCATCAATACTTCAGCTACTATTGCTAAGGCAAAGTAGAAGTCTGTATATTTGTGTTGTCAAGATGAAACTCAAAATGATAAGTGACATCAACTTGTTACGAATGTTACCATCTTTCAAAAAACTTCCTTTGTTTTGTACTCTCTCCGTCCTGGTAAATTTACAAGTCAGTGACCATCATCAACACTTACCTCTCTGAATTTCTTAGTATGCATGTTTAGGTGTATTCAATATAGCACATACCTGCACTGTAGCATACTCCTTTGTATTTAACGATGTTATCATGCTGCAGTGATTTAAGTATTTCAATTTCTCTTTCAAAGTCCCTAAGGTGCTCTTCTGTGCTATGTTGCAGCTTTTTCACAGCAACCACCTCCCCAGTATTATCCTGCAGCGGGTCATACCGGCACATCTCAACACTGCCAAAGTTTCCCTAGGTCACAAATAGAAACACTTGGGAATTAAAAACAAGTCCACATCCTTCGCCCTTTGTGTTTCCTAGCGTACGTGTTTGTTCATGTAGAGTGTAGTTTTTGTTCAGTGATCACAGTACTAAGGATTAAAGTGATGTGATTAATTATTTAAGTGAAAGGCCACAAAATTTCCCTGAGAGAAAAAGTGCAGGACTGAGGATAACAGTTGCAAAAGGAACATATTCCATGAAAGGAAGCAAACAGAACAGGAAATGAGGACAAGGAAAGAGGGTGATGTCCATCTATTTTCTCTCCTTTCACAAATTTCCACTTCCACTGGCATAATCCATTTCTTGCACTTTCATAAATCCCTTTGTCTTACTTCTTAATTCTGCTCTGTTTCTTTTTGGCTCCTCTCTAATTTGTTTCAATGTTCTGGCTTTGTCTCTTCATTTATATTATCTTTTGTCTTCCTTTATGCAGCTATCACCTACCACTCTGTTGTTCTCCCTATGCTATGCTATCACAGTCAACAACCAACTATCTGCAAACACATACTTCTGCTACTTCACATTCAGGCTGCTTCAGTACTTGAAGCCAAAAGAATACTCTTAAAAACCAAATAAAACAGCAAAGAACCATTCTAGAAAAATAGTACTTGGTGAAGATCTGTCACCTGTACTTGGTCATCTGTCTAGGTCTGCTTTCACACACCCAGGCTGCAATGACTTGCAAAACTAGTAACCAAATACTGATTTCTAAAACCAAAATGTTCGAGGCCTACATGTATCTTGAATACATATATCTTCCTTTCGAATTTAGTGGCTGTATATTCAGATTTCTCACAATATGCATGCACAAAAACCCCAGTCATACTAGTTCTGCACAAGACTGCTCCAGAGTGTTGTTAACTGAATATCAAGCGTATGTGTGTATCTATCTATCTAAAGTTTATGTCAGGCAGCTCTGCATTCCTTAAAAGTACTTAGCCTTTTGGTGTGACTGGATTCATTGTGGAGGTTAGCTAATTTTCTTCTAAGAATACTGTGAAAGTGAAAAAAATATCTAGATGCACGTGTTGATCAGATATGACTGAAATTAGTAACTTCTAAAACAGAAGTTTCACTGTAAATAACGTATATGGGGTCATCAAAGGATAACTGATCACCATAGTTATTTCTTATTCAGAATTTTGAAACATTTTACCTTGCCAAGTTGCTGTAAAAACTTAAGATGTCTTTCTTCAAATTGTGTTGGGTCCCGATCTTCAAAAGCGCCAGAAAATCCAAGTGCTCCAATTCTCATATTTGGCAACATATCACTTTCTGTCAATAGCTCATAATCTGAGAGGTAGAAGGAAGAAAGGGAACAGAAGAAGGCACAGAGTAGTGAACAAGAAAAGGAAGAACCTTATTACAATCATGGCATTTTCTACTTTTGTTTGGCATACTTCAAGCTCAGGAGAATATTGACAGCCACCTTTATTTCTATAAAGTAATTTGCAGTCAAATACAATGATGTATTTCAAAAAACATACTAAAAAGGAAGTGAACCAATAGGACTCAGGATTCTTTTTGATCCTGTTGTATTGCAAACTCACCTGGAGTGAACAAACTGTTCAAATCACGTATAATTGCTCTAAAAGAAGGCCTGAAATCTGGCTCATAATCCATGCAGTTGTTTATGAGGTTTGCAAGTTCTGTCCAGTTGGGGGCAGGAAGCTGGTGCCTATCTTCATAAAACTGTAGTTTCTGGAATTAAACAGGTAAGTCATTTTACATTTTACAACCATGAAGAGTTGCAGAAGCCTTAACATTCTCCCCGGAGTAGCCAAAAATTACAGCTCGAAACCTAGACTTGATATCTCACCAAATGTCCATCTCACAGATTTTCATCTAAAACAAGGCTGGTATAATTTAGAGTGATCAGTTCAGAAATTTCCAGCCAATTACTGAAGAAGATAAGAGGATAGAGAAAGATGAGAAACAGTGTCTCCTTTATTGGCAATTTCATAAATCTTCAGCTGTATAGGTCCAGTAGAAAATTCTACTGCCTGAAATCACAACTGTGAAAAGCTTTGTGAGTATTAGGAAGGAATGTAGGGCAACTTCTGAAATACTTAGGTTTCTATAAGTTAGGTCTAGGTGAACCTTGGATATATTTGTAAGAGCTGATTAAAATACCTGAAAAATCAAATCAGGCTTTATGGGAAGGTTACAGTACCTTTACAAAAATAATACTACCAGTACTTTTGTGGCATAGTGAAGTATTCTTTTTACTCCCAACTAAAGAAGCAAATACATATAAATTAAAATTTTTATGGAATATGTTTCTCCTCCATCTCCTGCCCTTACCTGAGATAAAAGTTAACATTACTGGTTTAGCTAAAATAGAAGAATTGTTGCAACACACAAAGTACTACTGTATTTAAGATGTTCAATTACAAGAATACTAATTAAAATCCATGCACACTGTTAGGAATACTTTTTGTTTAAAGTGATACACTGCTGCAACAAAGCAACAAAAATATGAACTAGATAATAATGGCAATTCTGTACTTTGTCCCCCTAAAAATCAAAATAAACAACAAAAAAACAAACTTCGAATTATCTCTTCTGGTTATTACCTACAAGCAAGTATGTCTTTTTCCTACAGCAGTCATAGGCCACATCATGTTACATGCTGATGTGGTTACAACAGCAGATGTTCTAAATTAGAAGTGTTCAAAGAACTGCTATGACTGCAGATCCAGTAATACTTACTCTTGAAGAATCTAGTGCACTCAGGGGTTTGTCTCCTCCACTGCAGATTTCCCACAAAGTGGTACCAAAACTCCATTTGTCTGTAGCTAGGCTTAGTTGTTTGGGATTCTCAATACATTCAGGAGGAACCCAGGGTATTCTCTCCAGAAGAACTGGTGTAATCACACCAAGGAAACTTGTTAAGATGAATAACAATACCAGAAAATTCCCTAACATATTTGATTTGGTAAAAATTACTTTAATATAAACAGGTATTTCATTACAATGTACTAATAATACTTTTCCAAGTATTTGTTCCCACCAAGAAAATAAAATTATAGAATATGGGCAAAAAATCAAATAATATTTGTGAATCCGAGAGGAGGTCCATTCGTTTTGTTGTAAAATAAGCCTAAAGATATAAAATTGCCTTAATATCATTTCCATGTTTTTTCTGTGATTTCTCTATTTCCCCCAATATTACCAGGACTCAATAGCTATCACAAAGAACCAAGACATTAAAGAATAAAAAGTACTTTGCTAGTGATTGGCATATTATGGCACAGCAAAAGGCACCACGAAAAGCAATTTTAAACTATGTAAATTTTAACTATGTGATTTTATTATTGCTACTGACTGTAGTAACAAGTTAAAACATGGGATTGTACTGATTTGGATTTAGAGCTCCTTAAAATGAGATCTCATAAGAATAATGTAAGCTTCACACTAAAACAAGGAGAATTTAAATAGTTTACTGGCAAATAATGACACTGCAGTGTGTATAGGCTGTGTGTATAGGCTTCTTTAGACATTGATAAAAAGTACCAAGTAAGAAGTGTTTTTATTAAGATGAAAGACTATAAAAGGACTAGTAAGGTTAATTCTATTCATTAGCATAACAACCTTGCACACATTTTCCATTTAGTTAATTTTGCTGTTCATAAAGCATTGGAACAGTCTTAAAAGTGGATGATAACTCAGTATTTTTAACATCAAATGGCTCTAGGTATTCACCAAGAAATGCACTGAAGATGCTTTTTAACTGCCAGTCAGCATTTGGTTTCAGTTCTGAAAGTTCTTGCAAGCTATAAAAGACTTGATCAATTACAAGACGCTAAATTCAGCAGCTACCTGCAAATGTAATAGACTATACTGTATATTTACAATATAATATAACAATAGTACTACCAATGAAAAAGGGTTGAAAATGAGAACAGCAGGGAAAAAATTCACACAATGGAGAATTGTGGCTTTATTTCCTGTAGTTATTTGCTAATTTAAAAGAGACACTCAAAACTGCTTGGCTAGGACCGTTGAGACAATTATAAAATGACACACAGATCAAGGAACTTACTATAACAGAATTAGGTTACATGGTGGTCAAAAAAAAAAAACCCACCCTCAAACTTATTTTTCATTTCAGAAGCACTGAACAAGAAAGTTGATGCAAAGACTTACTATCTCTTGGCAAAACTGTAATACTGATGCCAGGATCACTCAGCTTTATAAAGGGGAGGTTTCCAGACTTCCTGTCTTCCTCTCTGATAAGCAAGATGTTTTTTGCACAGACATTCCCATGAACAAGGCCTTTATCCTCCTATAACCAGAAATGCATCTTTTACAAACTGACCAAAAAAGTCTTACTGTTGAAGAGGTATTTTAAAACAAATACTGTACAGCATGAGGGAAACATCAGCAAATAAAATAATGATTACAGATTAAGTTGATCAAACTTCAGGTACTCCATCAGTTTCTCTCAAACTTACAGTTTTCAGCCAATTTTTCTTATTTACCTGAAGTCTGAAACAATTTGACACTTTTTAACTCAGAAGAATACTCATCCATCCACTTAAAATTAATGTAAGATTATTTAAATTCCATTAAAGGAAAGACTTATCTAGTCACATATCCTGTCTTGAATAATGGCCTTTATATTTAGCTGGAAAGATTGTAAGGTTGAGACCTAATGCCCAAGCAGAATGCACTAGAAGAATGAACAGTACAGTGTTTTCCTCTCCCAGTGGTTAAGTATTAACACTACAGGAAGTAGTTTATTTTCAGCATCATGAGCTGAGGTGGGAAGCCCAGAACGGACTGATTTGTGGGGGTGGTGGGGGGGAAAGCATTGCTGCAAAAGTGTTTATATTTCATGCTGAAACATAAAGCATTAAAAAATAATGGATACAAAGTCTGTCTCTGGGTATCTACTAAATAGCTGGTATATGGCCAACCCATTATCAAAACCCTCCAGAGTTTCAGGAATTCAGGTAATAGCTCAGCCTTTCTACACACATGAGTCAGAATCACTTGAATTCTGCCATTAACAAAACTGAACCACTTACCAGAAAATGCATGGCTAATGCCAACTGTTTGGCTACTTCCAGCTTCCACAAAATATTGATATTATTTTTGTTCTTTTTCAAATATGTGTCCAAGGATCCAAATTTTACATATTCTTGTACAAGGATGTCTGATTCATAATGATAAAAAGAGTAACAATTAAAACCAACAACAAATAGTAAAATTTCAGGACAGATTAATGACTTTAGTACTACTCTTTTTTTCATACCTTGTTGGTGATCTAACTATAAATTTCAACTTCTGTGGTATCTGAGTACTGCCACACATACTCTATGTTCTTTATACTTCTTCAGAGTGTGGAAGTTCACCTAATTTCTTCTCAAATACATAGTTAATAGATTTAATCTTTTAGGGTTAATTGTTTAGATTTAATCTTTTACAGATTAGGTAAAATCCAGTGAGGCTCTTTTCATCCTTATCTGAAAGGCACAATAATATAACTGCTGATGAAGCATAGTAGTGTACAGCACTATCAATGTGGTGAGTTGAGTAACATTCAAGTCATTCACTTCATAGTTGTTTACCATTTATATTCTTACTGGAAAAGGCAATGCTTCATCGACAAAGACACTTTGCTTGAAAACAGAGAAGTATTTGCCCTAAAATTGTGTATATGTGTATGACATATGCCTTCTGCAGCCATCTAGCAAAAAACTCCATAAACAAGAACTGCTGTCTTCATCACTTTCAACACAGCGATTTCAAATCAAATGACTGAACCCTTGCCCTCAAGCTGCAACATGTTCACATTGAAACTACTAGTACTATATCTGGCTGTAACAAATAAACAGATTTTTTTAACAAATTCATTTTAGAGACAGCAAATACTTTTTTTTTTGCAATTATGTGAAACAATTTTTATCGAATTTGTACACAAGTGCGTAAAAAACAGAATCAGTAAGAGCTGCTCTTCCTATTTCTTAGTAACTGCCTCTCCTTAAATTGTAGTAAGTCTCTTGCCTTCAGAAAGAGAATAATTTCTAGAGGACAGATATGACCTGAAGGCGAAAGAAGTAACCATATACCTCTTGCAACAATTTCTTTTCAATTATAAACATGATCTGTTTGTGGTACAATGAATAAAATACAGAAAACTCCATGTGGTTTTTTGGCAGAAGTTCTGGCACAAATTCTTGGCCAATTATAATGCTGTGCCTTTTCTAGCCTTCTGTGAGAGATAACTTCTGATTACAGAGGTAAATTCTGATTACTGAATTCACTGTCTCTTTTGGAAATTCTTTCTCTCTAATGAAGGTAACCACCTACATAATATGCTCATACAATTATAAAATGCTTCCTTTCATAAAAATTTCTGATCACAGGAAAAAAATGGGTTTTGGACAAACTGATACTTCAGCCTAAAGATGGAATGAAGAAGAAAAACTGTCAAAGTGAGATCCAGCAGTCATATTTGAAGACACATTAGCATATGACAAGCATCCAAAATTAAGATTTAATTTCAAGATGGTATAAATGTAATTCAAGTGTTCTTAAAAAAATCTTATTAATACATAGTCACAAAGCCGTAAGACATTCAACTTTTGCAGACAATGTAAAGGTTTTACTGCTGCTAAAATTTTGTAGTGTGTTTGTTGAATTACCAGGACCTCGTATTTTCAGAATGGGATCTTTAAACTAAATTTCCCAAAGTTATATTTGTGCTCATGAAAACAGCACATGTGGAAAAGGGAGGCAATGTCTATTTCTAATCACAGTAAATGAAGATTTTTCTGGGCAGCACAGTACCTCCTTTTCTAGCTAACCACACAATGCAAGGCTGCAATTTTTCTGGCACTTCAAAAGCTCATTCCAGAGGTGTGGCAAAACTGATCTCAGATAGAACAGACATGACTGAGTCATCTACAAAGCTTACCATTCACACTGACTTTATTTAAACAATTTTTCCCTTTTCTTTGTTTTTACTATTAACTAGCTTTCAGATACCAAGGCTACTACTGCTGCAGCATGAACATGTGTTAGCTGTTCAGCTGGTGTTGAACTTCTGTTGTTTTGTTTGTTTTTTCCCTGGTTTTACCCAAAACCAATGTAAAACTCTAATACAGACATATAAAAACTGGTAAAAACAGAAATTTTTAATTTCTACTTACTCTCTTCTCCACAAACACAGACTCCATAATTTAACACCAAATGTTTGTAAGAAAGCTGGCTCATCATACTTGCTGCTTCAAAAAAGGACTTTTTGGAAGGAGAGGGAAAGATCGACAAAGAAAATATATCAGTAAAAACAAAGCCTCAAAGTTCTAATAATTTACTAAAATCGTTTTAAAAAATTATTTCAACTATCTCTTTGCAAAGACCCTATGTAACATATTTTGTATTGTTTGCTGTTGGTTTGTGTTTGGCAACTGTTTCTTTTTTGGTTGGCTTTTGCTTCAGTTTTTTTGTTGTGGAGGTTTTTTCCAAATTTTCTTTTTCTGAATAACTGGTAGTACACATTCCAGATAGGTTAATAACTTCTTTTTCTCTGCCAGCAAGTATATCTCAACATTTTTAAAATAATCTTTTTTTTTTCAGTTTCAATTACCTAGGTAAATCAAAAGCAAATTCATCATACACTATTCACTTTCTAATTTATTCTGACATAATGCACTGTTCAGTTTCCAATTTATCTCTTTCTAGCACATTATTAAAAGACAAAAATTTTTATATAATTCATCCACTATTGCAAGACCTTTTCCAACTTTGTCAGGAAAGTTCCAAATTATTTTATTGCTTTCTTTATTTTTTTATTATGTTCAGTGGCATCTCCATCTACCCTTGCTTGTGTACTGATTGTTCACCCAACAAAGTGAAATGAAAATGAGAATATTTTCCTTTAAGTGACTATATTTTTATTTCTATACTCTGAACTTTTAGTAACTGATTAATACTTTAGAATATAAATTTATTACCTATGTTATCAAAAGTAGCATTATAAAGTTACATTAATATAATAAACACTACTACATCTTGTGAAAGTCTTTAACATTCAGTTCTCACAGACAGAGTCTTGGGCTTGATTACACAAACAGTTTATTAGTTTTTGTACAAAAGCATTTCAGGTCTGCTAAAAGCATCACTCAAAATCACTCAGTGATTATGGGTGTATCCATGTATGGCAAGTTTTTCTCATATATAAATACTTCTGATTACTTGATTTTATTGAAAAGTCTGAAGACAGTCTACCCACAGGAAGTGTTTTTCCACAGATAGTTCCTTGTCTGTAAATAATGAATTTACTGGGTAAGACAATCCTGTGGCCATACCACCCCTCCTCTGATACTTTAATTGTATAAATGACCTGTTCTCCTGTTTTCAGTGGGTAGTTCTGAATTCTCTCACAGGTGGTGGGAACAGGGGAAATAAAGTACATAGGTATACTTCCCAAAGCCAGTCTCAAATCCATACTACCAGTGTCACAAATCTATGCATGAGCTTGGTTCAACATACAACCCTCTACCACACAAATACTCATTTATGAAGTAAATGGGTAATGCTCATTGAAAGAAGAAGAGTAATGCTCAACATAGCATGGAGAAATGTTATATAGCAGTCAACAATCATACCAACCTCAGAGTAGTTTCTGTGCACTTTATCCAGCACCTTTAAAAGAACTTCAGTTTGATGGAGCTGGCCATAGTCTCCCACTTCTTTCCTTACACCTTTGAAAATCTTAGTAAATGTGCCCTGTCCAAGACTTTCCTCCTAAAAGGAAGGAAGGATACAGATAGAAAAAAAATCAAAAATATCTGCCTGTTTTAAAAGACATCTTTAGAAACTGCCCCCTACATAAGACATATGCATGTCTTTAGAGGTGTGCTGGCTGTAGAGCCCAGCTGAGAAGGAAAGGAGGCAACTATATCAGAAACATAAGTTTTTGCTTGTTTTTTATTGACTACTCAAGAATCTCAGTAAATAACTTGCTGCAAGAAACAGAGAGGAAGAAATTCCATTAAATATGTATTTAGATATCTCTAGAACCAAATATCTGTTATTGCAGTCAAAACATTTAATTATAAAAAAATAGTTACTTGCATTACTGAAAAATAAAATAAATTATTTTCCACAACTCTAAGGAAAGATTACAGCAAAATCTCCTAAGTCAGATAAGATTCTTTTAAACACACATTTTTAAAAACTTGGTGCATATTAAACCCAACATCTGCAGTAGAAAAAGCAACAAACGGACTTACGAATATCAAGTCCTCATTACGGATTTTGTGAAAGACCATTTGATTGACATTATTGTGTCTCTGTAGCATAGGTGATGAAGGTACATCAGAAACGCTATTGCTTCTGAAGACTAGGAGATTTGATTTATCTGTGAGAAGAAAGAGGGAAAGGAAAACCAAAGTAAATTTGTAAAATATAAAACTAAACCAATATCGTTTCAGAAGGATTACTAGTGAGGGGCTCCTAATTCAATATGAACAAGGTACCACATTGAGATCAGTGCATTTAAAAAGCCACAGAGTATTTAACTGAAATGAAAGTTTGATATTTTCTAATCAGCAAAATCATCTAGGTTCACGCATGAGTTTTATGTTTCTTAAGTATTCCTACTTTTGACAAACATTCTGAAAATATTCCTACCTCCTTTTGCATTTTAACTGCTGCACTATTTGTAACAATTTGGGATGGAAAAGGGGATGTAAATTACCTTCTTTTATAATACAAAGTAGAGCAAGTCTGATACCAAAACTAAATCTGAAAAGATGTCTTTGTGGGTATCTGCTCACATCCATGACAATATTTATTCAATAATGTATCATTCTGGTGCATATAAATTTTTGATTTTAATGGAATAATGTAAAAAAAAATATTCTCTATAATGTGCACACATATTTACTTGTTACATCTTTTCTAAGGTTTTGAATCCATTGGCTATTTTCAATCAAATTTGAGAGAAGTAAAACTTCTATCATATAGTCTGTTCTGGCAAATTTGTCTTTAAATAGGAACTTTGATAGAGACAAAGACTAATATTAACTGTATGCATTACTACTTGGAAGGGCAGATATTTAAAGATTTCCTAAAGGAGAAAGATATGAGTATCAAAGATAGGCAAAAAAATTAAATGCAAATGCAAGAAAAACCCTGTCCTCAGACAGAAGCCCTATTCCATGTGTACTTTTTCAGTGTTAAAAAGGAGCTGAAACCACACTGCAGACTTGGCATAACTCAGCTAAGACCAACAATGACAGAAATTAATTGACATTGTTGGTTCCATTGCCTATGGAAGTATTCTCAGTGATAAATAATTCATTTAGTAGCTCTTTCCTTCTCAAGACATGAAAACACTTTATGTAAGAAGAAATGCTGCTGCACACAATCCACTGCAATTAAGAAACCAGTTTTGCTTCTAATCATGAAACTGGTTACCATGATTACTTCTGGAAGACTATCTTACACCAAAATTTTGCAGACACTGTGACTGAAAACTATGACGAAGAAGATGAATAAATAGGTCAGTGAAATTAAAAAAACCTCACACAAATGTATCACGGAATCACAAAATATTTTGACTTGGAGGGGACCCACAAGGATTATCAAGTCCAACTCCCAGCCCTGCACAGGACCATCCCCAAGAGTCACACCATGTGCTTGAGACCATTGTCCAAACACTTCCTGAACTCTCTCAGGTTAGTGCTGTGACCACTGCCCTGGGGAGCCTCTTCCAGTGCTCAGCCACCCTCTGGGTGAAAAAGCTTTTTCTAATACCCAACCTAAACCTCCCCTTGTACAGATTCAGGGCATTCCCTTGGGTCCTGTCACTGGTCACCACAGAGAAGAGATCAGTGCCTGCCCTTCCCCTTCCCCTCATGAGGAAGTTTTAACTGCAATGAGGTGTCTCCTACTCTCTTCTTCTCCAGGCTGAACAGAAAAAGTGACTTCAGCCACTCCTCATACAGCTTCTCTTCCAAACCCTTCGTCATCCTCACCGCCCTCCTTTGGACACTCTCCAGTAGTTTTATATTTCCTTTACTGTGGCACCCAGAACTGCCCCCAGCACTGAGGCAAAGCCGCCCCAGTGCAGAGCAGAGCAGGACAATCCCCTCCCATGCCCAGCTGGCCATGCTGTGCCTGATGCCCCACAGGCCACGCTTGGGTCTCCTGGCTGCCAGGGCACTGCTGACCCATGTTCAGCTTGCCACAGACCGGGACCTCCAAGTCCGTTTCCATGGCACTGTTCTCCAGCAACTCATTTCTCCAATCTGTCTGTACATCCAGGGTTACCGCACCCCAGCTTCAGAATCTGACATTTTCCTTCATATGAAACTTCATATTGTTGGTGATTGCCCCATTCTCTAATTTTCTGAGGTCTCTTCAAAGGGCCTCCCTGACTTCAAGAGCACCAATACTTCCTCCCAGTTTTGTATCATGCATCTACCTGAGAGTCATTTAGTATTACCTTATTTTTAAGTTTTTAATTTAGAAAATAGAAAACTTTCTGCTTAGAAATAATCTCTTACCTTTTGGTTTTGGAGGACAGCATTTGATGAACTGGAAAATTATGCTGTCTGAACGGACAGTTTCTGTCTGGTAACAGGTCAAGAGATCCTTAAGATTACTAAAACTTCTCTTGGTTCCACTAAGATTATATTCTCCGTTCTCATTCTTTGTAATTAAACAGTGCTTATACTCTGTAGTACTGTCACGCTGCAGAAAATTTTTCCATTAAAAATGAAATTGATTAGTATTTAATATTTGAAAGCTTATCTAAATGTATAGCACTCTACTAATTAAAGAAAGGATGCTTCAGGAAAATATGATCATAATTTGTTATTTTGTTCTCACTATGTAATATGGATTCTGAGAAAACATGACTAACTCCCATCACTGGAACTAGCATGTTGATGCTAGAGAAAAACAACTGTTAATGAAATCTGAAAAGATGGAGCTGAGAAAACAGATAATGGATCCTAGGAAAAAGCCTTCAGAGCTATTAAGGAAAGCTTATTCGCCCTGATGGGGTTACATCAAAACAAAATTTTGTTGGAAGCAATAGCTCTAATGCTTATACTCCATGTTTGTTTGGCAGGCATTTGGAAATCTCAGCTGTAGTTCTGCTTTTGTGTCATCTCCAGCTCAATTCTAAGAAATTACTTCCTAACATGTATTTTTAATATGCACTGAATTCTTTTCACAATGACTATTGAAAAGATACCATTAAACATTTTTAAACAAGATGAACTCCTAATAGTGCTTTTGTGGTCCTGTATCTCAATCCTGCAGCAAATGTCCCAACAAATTCTGAATACAAAAAGTCTTCCAATGACTTGCACAACACCCAGAAAAAAAAAAAAATGTTGTGGCAAAGTCACTTAAAGGCAATGGTAGTCTTCCCTTACAACTTTGACTCTCAATTTTACCTCTCTAAGCTTGTTCATGAACTGATTTCTTTGCCTACAAAATTCCCTACCAAACATAGTTCATTGACTGGACATAACGTTTCTCATTCCCACATCCACATTACTTGGTAATTTTCAGAAATGTACCTATCTCTGACAGGTAGCTTGCTACCTCAAACTTGCTAGCCTGCTGTATACCAGCAGGAAAATTCTTGTATTATCTTCCCTAACTGAAATCACAAAGGTGGCTCTGCTGATGTAATTAAAGAGAAATCCATTCTTGAAACAAGATCATGAAATTATTTAACAGCAATAATAAATCATTATATTATCACTAGCTGCAATGTCAGAGAGAAGAGGTACATCTGGTTCTCTGAAGACAAGACCCAAACCCAGAAGAACCTGTGAAGGAGGCACTCTCAGATTGTCAAAGGCTGTATACTTAATCTAATGAAGCCCCAGCTGGGGGGAGGAGGTATGTGGAAAACCCAGGGAAAAAACTCAAGTAAAAACCCCTGAACGTTAAAAAAATAGAAAACCCATCAAATCGCTCCAGCTCCATCTCCCAAACATTTATCCCAACATCACAGTCTCAAGATCCATGTAATTATCTCCAGCTCTCTTAAGCTCTCTTCCTTCAGCCTGTCTTGGTCTCCAAGGCATGTGGCATGTGCATTAGCAATGCTGTATCAACTCTGATGTTTCTCACAAGACCCTGAAAGTTGGCCCATCTGACAAAAGTAGCTATAGAATATACATACTAGATAAACATTCTGGAGGGAAAATTCCGAATTGTTTACTGAACATCTCAGGCTCATTTTTATATCACAACAAAAATTAAATAGGCACTACAACAGAATACAAACCTCTATAGCAAAGGTAAGGAAGTATTTTTTAAAATCTTTAGGACTGCAACGAAGGACGTAGAAACCAGTCTGATTACCAGCCTTCTTCAGTTTACTGATAGCAAAGTCCATGCTACAGAAAAAAGAAAATGTTTAATATTGCATAATTGAAAAATATAGAGATATAAGATGTTGAGTTATGAGCAGTATTAACAAATATCGAATAGAACAATAATTAAAACGTACAGCTTTCTTTAAGTTAATCTCTTTGCCCTTTATTTTCCAATATATAGGGTGATTGTTTATGTAGAGAGCAGCATATTAAATTTTTTTTATATTAAACCATTACAATTATTTATCCAATAAGAAATGTTTAGGGCTAAAAAAGTATATTCCCCACAGCTTATTATATGATTTTCAACCTGCATTATGAAAAAAGCTGTAATAAAATTACCTGACAAATAAGCTTAAATTAGCAAAACATTTGTGTGGGTGAAAAAGGGGGTTTAACAAGGAAAATGGCTAACAAGAAAAAAGAGCTGAAATAAAGGCTTAAACAAGCCTTGCTAACTCACTATTTCTATCCATAACAAGGAATGGTCTTTCCACTTATTTTTTATAATATGTCAAGAAGGCACCGTATTTTACAAAGTGAAACATAAGAGGAAAAATATAAAGCATTTTATGTTACACAAACGCAATAAGAAAAAAATTAAGACGCCTACTACAGTTCACAGACAACTAAAGCTCAACTTCCAAAAACAATATCCAATTGTCATATTACTTAAAAAAAAACTTACAAAATTGGTCCATGACAGTTGCTTTGGATATTTTCAAGGACTGATGGTGGTGCTACTTCTTTACAGAGATAATGATGGGCATCCGCTGTTAATCTGTAATATCCATCAATTAATGATACAAAGGAGAGAGCTTCTCTTAATGACTGAAATTCAGCCTCCTGTTCAATTGCAGAGAACAATGTGGGGCAGGGAGGGAAAGAGAATTTCAATTTTTAATAAGCAACAAAAAATTCCTGGATATGCTAATGCTATAAAAGATATGCATTTATGCACACATTAAAGACATGAATAAAACCAGTTTTTAACTGATATTTGTACATTCTACCTTCTTGTTATTATTCAAAACTTGATAGCATCCTTCAGTGTTCAAGATCAAATCAAAACCAAAGAAAACAGGTAAGTTGTGGATGCCTTATCCCTGGAACAGGCTATTGAGCAATCTGCTCTAATGGACTGTGTCCCAGCCCATGGCAGGGATGATGGAACCAGATGATCTTTATAGTCCCTCCTGGCTCCAACCATTCCATGATTCTATGAAATCTGCCCTAAAAACCACCCCCCCCCCCCCCTTTGGCTAAAGACATGAAACAGCAGAGAAATGCCAATATGAAAGAGCATTTGAAAGGGAAAAACAAGTAGATACAAGTCAACATGCAGATACCTACTGCATTGCCAATACAGTCTTGTTCTTTTCCCTAAAGGAAAGCCTTCATTTATCAAAGATTTATATGTCTGCCTTCAAGCAGAAAAGAAAAATCTCCAGGAAAGTACCTGCCTGAAAACTTAGCTACCAGTCAGCAAAAATGGGCATCCTGAGCTGGATCAGAGACAGAAGATGACCTTTGACTACTATGAAGACAGGTACACTAGGTAGGAGCAGGGAGAAAAATCGTGTGGTCAAAGGAAAATGTGTGTGAAAAAGGTCTTATGCACAGTATGATTAACAGATAAAAGCAGGGCAAAATTACATTCATCTGCAACAACATATTAATTGCTGCAAATAAAACAAAAACAGAGAAGCATTTTCTGAGCCTCCCTAGATTTAATTCAGTAGTATAACCCAACAGAACAGGTTTTAGTATGTGTTTGCCTGTGACACCAGAGACATACTTAGCTGAACACAATAATTTGGCAAGGTCTTTGCTAGAGAGCAATAAAAAGAGCTGGTGTTTTTGAGTAAGTGTCAAGAATTTATAGTCTTCAAATTCCTTTTTAAGAGGACCTGGAAACAACTGCAGCCCATGGTGCAGACCATGTTGAGGCAGCTGTGCCTCTGCAGCCCATGGAGATTCATGGTGCAGCAGACATCCCCCTGCAGCCTGTGAAGAACCTCATGTCACAGAAGGGGGATATGCTTCAAGGAGGCTGTGATCCCATGAGAAGATTACATGGAAACATATTTGTTGGCAGGACTTGTGGCCCCATGACCCACTATGGAGCTGTGGAGCAGCCTGCTCCTGGAGAACTGCACTTCGTTGAAGGGACCAACACTGGAGCAGTTCATGAAGAACTGCACCCTGTGGAAACAATTTGCATTGGAGAAGTTCATGGAAGACTGCCCACCATTGGAGGGATCCCTTGCTGGAGCAGGGGATGAGCTGAGGAAGACTGAGAGGTAAGGACATGCCATTAACTGACCACACCTCTGATTCTCAATCTTCTACACTGCTGAGGGGAAGGAGGTAGAGAATAAGGAATAAAGCTGGCCCATGAAGAAGGGAGGGGTGATGGGAATATGTTTTTAGGATTTTTTATTCTCATTACCCTACTCTGAAACAAATTCAATTAATTTCCCTGAGTCAATTCTGTTTTGTCCATGACAGTTAATACGACAGTGATATCTATCCTTATCTTGACTGACACAACACGAGCCTTTCATTGCATTTTCTCTCATCTGTTCAAGCTGAAGAGGGGATTTATTACAGCAGATTTGGTGGGCACCTGGTGCCCAGCCAGAGTCAGCCCACCCCACAACTCTGTGACAGTTATACCTGCTAGAAAGCCTGACTCAAGTGCAAGGTTGCAGTTCAAGTAAAAAACTTCTTACATTTGGGTATAAAATACTTTCTTAAGATCTTCTTCAAAGAATTGTACATAGTAAAAGCAGTAACATTAATTTTGTCCTGATAGTTATTTTCTATCATCATTCTTCAGAGCACTTTGAAGCCTTTTTCAATGTGTTGGTCTCTAGCAGACAGCTTATCAGGACACCATGGAAACAGCACACTTGAGAACTGAAACCATGGACTCAGGTTTAAGACTAATAAACAAAAGAACCAATCTGTGTACCAGAAATTTTCCTCAGATATAAATATCTATTTCTATTTCAGTCCAAGCACATAGCTTTGAATGCAGAAGACCTTTAGTGCTCTGATAACACCCCTTACACTGCTGATAGGCGTTTAGTTTTATCTCATGCTAAATTAACGTTGTCATGGATTATACGATACTATGCGAACAACAATCACACAGCCTGCTCAAGGCAGTATCTCTTTGAAAGAACAGCAACCAAAGTAAACAGACCAGATTCTTGCTGTCTTGTTTGTGAATGGTGACAATTCTTCTCTCACTGGATCCTTCTTGGCTCGCCTGTTTAATGCTGACATCAATGATATCAGGAAAATCACAGTATGTTTGTAAATCCTGCAACAAATATAATATAATATAATTTCAGTAATAACATAAATGGCAATTAAAAAGCCTCACCTATTTGCAGCATTGGAACTTCTGCAACTCCAAACTTGTAAGCCAACAACAAAGAGGATTATAAAACCTTAAACAAGTCATTACAAGCAAAGAAAGTATTTTCTTTATAGAATCATCACTAGGAACACAAATTAAAGAACAGACAGAGATCCAGGAACCATGAACAGAAATATCCACATATGGGCTTGGGTTTTCATAATTGTAGATATTTCTTCACTTTGTAGTATTTTGTGAACAGTGGAATATTTTGATTACTTTTTTGAGAAGAGGTTTTTTTGGGAGTTTCTTATTTGCATCCTGACTAAACAGGTTTAGAAAGCCTGTTAACAATACAAAATGTCATGACTTCATTCAGAGTGATACAAGCTGCAAATCTGTAGCTGAAATGAAGAAAAAGTGTAAGGCTATCTTCTCAGTCCTACCTACTTGTTCATCTGGTTGGTGAAAATGTAAACTTGGAAAACAAATTTCCTCACAATCTACTCTGCATATGTCGTTACATACATCTGAATAAAAATTATTTTTCAGTTCAGTATCTAAATGACAATTCATCATTAAAGTTTACTGAAACAAGTTACAATCATGTTTACAAGCAGCCATATTAATTCATTCAATTTTCAAAACCAACTTTATAAATAGTTTCTTTACCAGTGAAAATATATGCAGTGTCTGTCAATAATAGAATGGCAATATTTTTAATTATGAAAAAATAATTTGGCAATCTTTATTAAAAAATATGATTTATTCAAACACTACGCTTACTAAAGGCTTGGTTGCCAAGCCCAAACAGCATAGTATGCGTACACTTTGTGCACCTAAAACTGGAAATTGCAGAATCTGACATTTATGACAGCTCTTGCCAGAGCAACTGGCATTTACAGGAAAATTAAATAAGGCAGAGGGCTGATACATAACAACTATGAATGAAGTAATTGTCAATCTACAAATATTCAAAGAACACCACACTTCAAAGAATATGGGGATGTAATCAGATTTATTTTTTGCTAAGTATTGAAAAAACCCACTAGCATATAGTATCTTTACAAATTATTACAGCACACTGTAGAAATACAAGTTTTTGTACTTTGGTCTTGTCTGCTACATATTACAAATCAAAAGTACCGAACCAATGTGTTTCTTTTGAATTCACACATACCCCACTCTGCCTTTACTTTACCTTTGGATAACTCCCACAATCTCAATAATACTCCCACACAAAATAATACTGATAAATAATATGCAGCAGTATGTGATTACTAGCACTTATAGGAACCTTTAAGCACCTAATTCCTGAAGAAAGACTATATGGACTCCACAATCACACAGATGTAATTTTAAATTTGCTAACTTAGATGGTAGTTGGTAGATGTCTAACTGCAGGAAAGAGGTATAGGAGAATTTGCCTCTTGTTTGGAGTTCTTAGATCCCTGCTTTCAAAGATTTGGGGAATTTCTGCATTTTATCTACACCTGGAGGCATCGTCATTACATTTCCACATTTTTTAAATGTCATTGTGAAGTAAAAGTCGCCTACCAAATTTGCTTGAGTTAAATGAGGACTTCTAAAACAAGCTTACTACTCTGTTCCATAACAAATGGCAGAGTTATTAAAATAATTTTTAAAAATTACCTGCTCTCCAAGTGTCTCACAATCTTTAAGTTTTCCTCTTGAACACTGAATTCCACCATTTCCAGTTATTACAACGGTTGCAAAACTTTCCTCTCCAGAAGGACCTCCACCAGGTTCTTTTACTTCAAAAACCTCTGAATAGAAGGCAGGCTGAAGGGTTTCCAGATTTATGAGATACTTAAGTTTCAAATTTCTGGCAGTAGCTTTGCATTGGCCAAACTGTTGTATAAATTTGCGGAACCTGTACCTTATTCTTTTTCGGGTCAAAATGTGGTAGTCTTGGATTTTTGCTCGCACACACTTAGGTAAAAACATTTTGTAGCTGTGAATACAAAACCAGACAAAAAAACCTACTAATTTTATCCATTAAATCCAGAAAAGATAATTAGTTCTGTGCTAAACAAGTCAATATTGAAAACGCCTTTTCCTCTAAATGTACTGTTATTTTTACAACTGTAGGATAACAAAGATCCTTTCTTAGATCTGTAGTATGTTCTTTCAAATAAAACCCCCTGTCTTCTTCCATTTTCCATTTTTTCCCTCACTCAATTGCAACAAACTACATAATGCATTTTCCATAAATTCAAAGATGTCTGTTCTTGCATTAGTGAAGTTCTAAGGTAAGGCAGTTGAAGTTACAAAATTGCTTTGTTTTGTGTAGAAATTGTAAAGAGGATACTGCATGGCAACTACATGGATAAAGGACAGATTTCCTGGCTGAAAATGCAGGTGGTAGAATACAAAACTGTGGTTGGTTGTCACTGAAGTTTCTATGTCAGAGACAGAATTAACTCAGCTGGAGTAGAAACAGATAGGATTGATACACCCAAGAGAGTTCACAAACTCAAGAAAGTTTAGCAGAGATCTGCTCAAGATGGTTAAGAGCCTGGAGCACATGACATGAGAGAAGAGGCATATGGGTGCTTGATTTGTTCAGCCTAGAGAAATTAGGCTCAAGTGTTCTACTAATTGTCTTTTAATAATGTGAAAGAGAGGATTATCAGTATCACAGAGGAGACTGATTAGGGACAGAGAAAATCTTTCACAATGACCATGGTAATGCAGAGGACAAAGGTGCACAGAGTTACAGGGGACATTATGGGACATTTTCAGAACTTGACTGGATGAGGCCCTGAGTCACTTCATCTAACTTTGAATTTGGCCCTGATAGGAACAGGGGCTTGGATCTGATGACATCCAGAAGGTGTCTCACCTAAAATTACTGCTTACGTATTTTCTAACATAAGAAGCTGCCGCCTTAACTTTCATTAAGAGAGTCAAATCCATGTCTCCAAATCCTGAATGGTCATCATGACACAAATTTTCTATTGATTTCTAGTTTACATAACAGGTAAAATTATGTAACTATTTTACATCAATACATCAACTGCCAACAGCTGAACACCTTCTCCTAGACACTAATGTGCAAAAATACAACCTTTAGGCATGAGATAGATGTGAAGCAGTTACAAATTACAGAATCACCTGACTGAATTGTAAATAGCCATTGGGGTTTGGTCCTTTTCTTTGGCCACTCTCATCATATCTAGAACAGCCATTCCAAGGCATTCTTCTTGTGTTTCATGAGTAACAGGCATCTGTACCCATCCATCCAAAAAATCAGCTCGCCACTGAGAAAGAATGCAAGAAAGCAAATGAAACCTGGTACACTGCTGCTTAACAAGAATAGAGGTTTGGGGTGCAGTTGTTGAGGGGAGCTGTTGTTATGTTGTTTGATTGTTTATGTTTGGTTTGTTTAGGGGGTTTTATTGGCTTGGTTTTTTAAAGCCTGAATGACCTACTTCATCCACAAAAAGACGTACTTATTCATAAGGAACACCAGCTGCTATCATGCTCAGAAGCACTGTTTTGAACTTCATCTCTCCAAATACATAATAGGACATGGAATTTAATTTCCAGCTTGAGAGGGCTTCAAGCTTTCAAGAGCCCACAGAGTTACTAAAAGAAGATGGAAAGGGAATAAATGCTAATAACCCTCACCAATCTGCATTTAAAAATAAGCGAGCAAATCATACCTGTGCGAATAGGTAAGACATGACAAGATCGTCAAGGACGGGGCTTTCTGCACCACGAAGAATGCCATACCGGTATGCTCTGTTGCTGCCACTGCAATACCAGTGGGGAAAATAAAACCTGGTAGGAAATAAATTCAAGCAAACGTTAATAAACAGACATTTTGGTTACCAGCATCAGATATTACTGCTCTCATACACATCTAACTAGTGCTGCTAATCTGGAGGACCACTATGAAACCCCAGTTACTCAATGAAGGCTTCAGATCCAGTTCTTGGAGTTTTAAAGTACTACAGTATTCAAGCAAGGTGATAAACTGTACTGATAGGAATCAGAACCTTTGCTAAGTTATTCTCACTAATCAGAATGCAGAGAATTTTATTAGCGTCTTCTAGTTTCTTTTGAAACAGTTCCCAAAAAACACTCAGACCAAATTATATAATGTAAATAAATTAAGCAATTTACAAAAGGAAAACTGTGACTACAGTTTTAGTTGTCCACATTAAATTTTAAGGTTAGGGAAAAATGGTTGTATTGCAGAAACATGCCTGACAATGCAGGACAATTTACTCTGCATTTCAGAAACTGCTACTTATTTCAAACAGGCAAGCACAGAGGAGATGAGATGTATCATTATTAAAAAAGGTTTTTACTTTTAGTTTATTTTTATTGTTTGTTTCTTCAATCTGACACTGGTAAACATATTGGATAGAGAAAATTAACAAAGTACATAATTCAAATCACTTCAATATTTTTTATTCTTTTAGCTCCCTGTTTTCCAGAAAATGCCAGCAATCTGTCCATAACTTCTAAGAGAAACTACAGTTTCAACTAAATATCATATTGGTTGTGTTCTCCCACAGCCTTGTTTTACCATGAAAAGTGTGCAACATTTTATTTAGATTACCTTATCCGATAAATTAAGATGAGTCTGGTTGTTTCATCTACATGGAAGATGTGATTTGGGGGATACCACATTCTGTCTGTTTCACTCATGAGTGCAAACATGTTATGATACACTGGCATGATACCTACATGAAGAGCAGAGAAGCAAACATCAGTAGGAAACAGTTTTCACAAAATATTTTTTACATGTTGTGGGTCAAAAGCAGCAGATTGCCACAGTGCACTACTATTATCAGCCACAGGTATCAGTATTGCCAACAACACTGCAATCACGATCCCATAACCTGCAGGCTGCTTTGCTGGTTAAATTTTCCATTCTTCCTTCACGTTATCTGACTGAAGACTCTGTTCACCTGTTGTCCTGTACCCTACTGTTAGATTACCAGATTTTCTCGGTATGGCATTTAATAAAATATCTTCTTAGCCTCTCAGTTTAGAAACAGCTTACAACAGTAGATTTTTTTCCCTGCCTTTCCAAAATCAGATCATTTGATTTGAGCATTGATTTTATGACTAAGCATTGATTTTAAGACTTTAGACAGATTAAAAATTACAAGTAAAGCAACACAAAGAAAGTTACAGTGACTAGGGCAAACACCAGCCATTTCCATTTTAGTAACTCAGTTTGTAACAAACCCAAACGTATACTGTTAAAATGAAACAGAACTGGAAAATATTCTTTTCTCTCAACAACTTTGAATTATGCTAATGGTAACTGACAAGCAATCCTACTTAATCAGAAACTTAAAAAATCAGTTGAGCACCAATTCTTCAGCAGCACCAGAATTTTAATTTGACTTTGATGCTCCCAGCTGAAACGTGGCCTACAACTCAGCATTGTACTGTACTGCAGTGTTATGCGCCCCTGTGATGCCAGTGTTAGATTTGGAAAACAGGTTAACTGCCTGAAAACTGACAGCACAAAAGGATGAACTGCAAGTATTGACACATATATTCAAGGCAGAAAAAGACACAGGTCAAAAGGCCAGAGTGTAGGATGAAAACCGGCAAAGTTACAGTAGGTCATATCGAAAGAAAACATTAAAGCAATATACTTTGGGGTAAGAAGGCAAAAAAATAATGGAAAAACAAACAGATAAAGACAATAGAAGTAACTTTAAATTACCTTATGAGACAACAGAATTCTCTGAAAAGGCAAAATACCAACATCCTTGCTCAAAGACTTAGAATGAAGTAATTGAAATTCTCACAAGAAACCAGGAGAAAAAAAAAATCCTTTATTTCTTTCTGTTCTGAACAACATCTAGGTAATTACTGAAAGGAGCAGACCCCAAATTTCTTTCATCACATCTAAACAGCTTGTAAGACAATCAGAAGAAACAACCAACCAATTCCACATACAAAACCACATAACCCTTTGGAATAAAACATACTTCAGTCTTAAACAGCAACTAGCTTATTAAATTTGATACAAAAAAGGGTTTGCTTCTATAGGAGTCTAGTAAGAGGGCTAAGAACTAGAGTTCTAGTGCATATTTGTGAAGATTAAACTGCTGAAATCTGTAGGCTAATCATCTGATACCTTCTTATATCACAGCTCTACAAAACATACCAGAGCTGCAGGTCTTAACATATGATTTTCTATGAAAAGGAGTCACAGACTTACAGGAAACTAGAGAAATGTAAAGCATTATATAAGGTAATGAAAGGGAAACTAAAATGAACAAATCCCCCACAGGAATAAAACTGAAGGGATAAGAAACTGAAAGATTGGCTGTAATTCTAAATGCTGCAAATTCATGGCACAATATAACATATTTGATCCATCCAAGTTTTGAGGATTTTTTTATGGAGTTCAAAAGACACCTACTCCATACAACTAAACATGGTTCTCATTTGATGTGTAAAGTGGGATGAACTATACTATACTACATGTCAGCTGTCCATAAAGCAGTTTAATTTAGCAGTTACTAACTTAGCAGTTTTACAGCTGTGTGGTGTCTGTATCCCAAACAATTTCAGATCAATTACAGTGTAATGTACGTGAGAATCACTAGCCTGTTTCATGACTGTTGCTAGATGCTAAACACCATTCAGGGCAATGCTGAATATTTACTATATAGCTAGTGAGACCTACCTAGTCTCCCTAATACATTACCCAAACTACTAACCATCCCATGTACGCTTACTGAACATTTCAAAACCATATTCTTAAATTGAAATGCTAAGCTGCTGTATTTGACCAAATACATTACAAACACCACAATCACCATGCCACCCCACATCTCAAAAACCCCACAGGTATTTCAAGATCCTATCATTGCCATGCTGAAACTTTAACCAAGACATGACTATGGTACTCACCCTACAAATCAGAAGTACTTATATTAAGCCCTGCCACTGTCTTCCTTTGTATGAAAAGTAAACTGTGCACTCTTCCATCCCTCATACTTTGGCATTTATAGTTCTGAATGGTAACTCGCACCATTCACTGGCAGTATTTAAGGACATAGAGATCATGCATATTTTTCAAGAAAAGGAGTTTCACTTTTTTTATCCCTTGCCCTTTAGAACTATTCATTTGCTTTGCTACACTTAATGCTCAACAATTATAAAACAGAGCAAATCCCTTTATTAAATAGAGTCTTGAAAATTGTCCACAGAAATCTGACAAAAGCAGAGGCCAGAAACTTCTCTTTTCATGTAATTCTTACCACCACTATTAACTGCATGGCCTTTTCAAGTGAAGATAACTGCAGTATTTAAATGTTTTCTCTAGAAACAATGAAAATTGAAAAATTGGAGTGGGGAATAAAAGTCTTCTGCTGAAGCCTAGATATGTCAACAATAGCAAAAACTTAGGAGAAATGTAAATATAAGTGAATGTAAGTAAAATCATAAAAGCCATTCACAACGGGTACTGAAAAGCCTCCCCTGGATTTTTGCACTGCATGTCAGTGCAACCATGCTACCAGCTCAATCAGTGAGAAATTAGGAGAAAAGATAGTGACTCTGACATAATTAATCAGAATTTTCACTGCTTTGCTTCTCCAGCAAAGGCTATCAAATAAATTTTCTGGACTATTGCAATGACAAGATCTCTTTAAAATTTATTTATTTATTGCATAAGGCTAAAGAAAGGAGTATAAATAAATAAATAAATACACACATACACATAGTATATACCTACTGTATAGTATATATACTTGGCTCTAGCCAAGTAACATCACAAAAGACTACAACACAGCATAAGTTTATACTTCAAACTTCTTCCTTTCCTCATTGTGATTTTAGAGTTTCACATCCAGGCAAGTCTCACAACCTCATTTATCCTGAAGCACCTAAGAAAACACAGTTTTTCTGTATCTCCCCCTTTGTTGGCATTAGGAACCCTTTCTCCCATACAGTATGTTTTCATAAGGTAATGTCCCTCTTCTAAGAAAAAATAAAAAACAGGAAGTGTAAATCACAACAAGCCATGACACCACTATGAAATGTGAAAGCTATGCAGAGTCTGCAATAGAAATACTGTTGCATGAAACTCTCAACAAGCATTTAAGTCATTAGATATAAAAAGATGAAAGCAATTAGTGGAATGATTAATAAAAAACTCAAATTTTCTGTATAAAAAGTCTAATGCATACGTTAGTTCTCATCCAGTTGGAATTAAACTATTTAAAACTTATGTAGCCTTGCACATACTAGATGGAAATTTGCTTGCCTTTTCTGACATAAAAATAGTATCTTGCATTATCATTCAAACAAACTGGAGACTTACCAAACCCTTAACATCACATTCAATGTCACTACCCTGTCAACAAAATGGTTTCTGAATAGTCAATCAAAGCTTCTATTTCTTTTCCTGGAAACACAGAATTGCCCAGAGTTGTGATTAATTAATTCCCCAGCTAGTGGGAGAGAGCAGGGGGGCTGCACGTTCTGGGTGGATTTTCAGGAAAGGCTATCATCTAAAAGGAGACAAACAAAGAAAAACCAAACAGCAACACAATCTCACAAAAACAAGCAAACACACACACACTCTGTCACACACATGAAAAAAAAAACCCAAAACCAAATAAAACCACCGAACAAGAAAACTAACCCTCAGTGAACAGTTATACTCAAAGACAACTCTGAGCTGTGTGAACCCTGAGTCATGTCAATTCTGGAAATTCAACATGTTAGGAAAAATATGCCTAGAAGTCCCTTGTTAGCAGCATGGCATCTCTTCTGGAGCATAGAAGCAAAGACATACTACAAATCATAACATTATGCAATGCACTCTCTCTCTTGAAAACAGTTAATTGACTGCAAACACTGCCACCATTTGTCACATTAAATGCTTTGAAACAGTGTTTTTACTTACTTACAATTAAAAACTCTCTGCCATTTTATGGCTTTCCAAGAGACCAGCATTTTTCAAGGGTTGTACCAAGGAAATTCCGATATAATTGCAATTCAGATGGGTGAGAATGAAAATGAAGATACACCTAACACAAAGATTCTACAACATCTAGAACGATTTCTCTAATATATTTCATTTCCATCATCAGTTAGTTCCTCTAATACCATTTTCCCCCCTCAGGCTGAGGACAATACCTTTTTTTCAATTTGGTGTGACATTTCTAATATTTTACTTGGCAATTAACTAGCCACCATGCAAGAACTGAACCATGACTAACTCATCAATTTAAATTTAATTTCAAGACATCTTATTTATATTTGCATTTCTGCTTGGAAAATGTGATAGTCACTTTTACATACCCTTTTCCTTATAAAAATACAAACCCACAAAAATGTTTATTATATTTCTCCCAAACCAGAAAACTGTTTTTAAATAAAGTTAAAAAAAGCCGAGCTTTTGCATGCATGTATCAAAGTGGCAGAAAAATATTTAGACAGACTAATATTTTTATAGCCAATACATACCAGATACAACAGATCTAATGTCAAGTTAGCAATGACTGGAAAATTTTCAATTGTTTTAAATGTTTAAAAGATACATAACAAGACTCTCTCTGACTGCTGATGTTTGCCTAGATCCAGTCCTGCTTTGCCTCCAACAGCAGTCATACCTGGATGTAATCAGGTCTGCTATCAAAAGAACTGTCAGTTGTTCAGATCACAAAATTCATTAACAATTACCAAATTTCTTATATTTCAGTCATGCTTACTACTCAAACACTCCCTTCTTAACCATGAATTCTGACTCATAGCTTACTTTTGAAAGATGAGTCTTGCAAACATAAACATTATTTGACTGTATGGAGTCGTATGTGTTCTGCTGTACGACCAAAAAATCCTTTCAGAAAAAAAATAAACAATAAGAAGCAATGCCTCATGATTTAAGCACTAATAGTTGCTATGGAAGAGAAAAAAGAACAAAAAGATGGTCACTTTCATACCCAGAGATTATAGGAATGAATTTGTTTTATTAAAAAATCCAATGTACTTTTGCAAAGAAATACGCATGCACAAAATGCTTGCTTGAATTATTTTACTACAGATTTCAGCCCTGGTGTATATTAGACTCTGGGTAAATGCAAGAATTCAAAGGCACTCTTAGATATCAATGTATTACTTATTTATAATATACTGCCATGTAATAACATGGCAGTATACACACTTTATTAACTAAACCATTACATAGAGCATCAACCACACACACAAGAATTCATGTTATATCTAACAGAACAGTTTCCTTTTGCAAAGTGATTAAGCATGTATAATATACAACATATGGACATAACTTCCAGGACCAATCTGTTTTGCGGGGCTGCATCAGGAAGTAATTCAAACTATTTACAGTTCCTGCTATGATTAAACTACTCAAACTGTATCTTAGCTCAATGAAAGAAGACTTTCAGTTACAGGATGGTACACCCTTAAATTTTTTGAAAAAATATGGCAGTCACCCAATTCAACTTCACAACCATTCTAACAGGAACAGTTTTACAGTCTGGTGCTAATTACATCTGCAAGAACAGAGAAATTAGCATTTCAGTCTAAATACTACCATTTTGATGAGCCTTGGATTGTTGAAAACTTTCTTGTATGAAGCTGGATTTCACTGCTTCATTAGATAAACTGTTAGGTATATACTTACCACAGGCTTTACAGGCAACAGAACAAATCTCTTCTGCAACGTATTCTCCAGCTGAAAATTGAAGGTAATCTCCTTCTGTCTTCCCAGGAGAATGATAAAGGTACACTTGAAGCAATGGTTCTGTCTGCTTGGGTGCACTGCTATTTCCACGGATGTCACCATTCTGGTGGACAGTAGAAGTTGCTGTACTTTCCATATTTGTCATTGTAAGACAAGCCATAGTTTGTTTTGGTTCTGTTCAGAGCATCTGCCTGAAAGAAATGTAAGAAATACTTCTTGACTAACTGTACTTGGTTTTATTTGTAATATTCGTATTTAGTGACAGTACTGTTCTGACACTGAAAAATCATTAGAACTTGAAGACAAGCAAATAGCTTAGGTGGTTTATGAAAAGCGAAGTTTCTCTTCGATTTACTACATAGCCGTAGAGGAAAAGTAACTGACAGTACTACAGGAAAAAACAAAATATAAACTGGGAGTCCAGCTAGAGTATTACCACTTTTCACTGGATTTTAGACAGCATGTGCTCATCTGCAACATGCTAATTAAACCTGAAAGCCAAAATAATTGCTTTAATGAGATCTGTACAACTAATTTTATTCCCAATTTAAATTTAGAAGACAAAATAACTAGTTGGGTCACAAACTAACACTGATGAAGAGAAGGACAGAAATAGCACCTTGCAGCTGAGTTTCCCTTGTACGCAGACACTGTAAAAATATGCTGAGATGAGAATCTAACAGACATGGTTTGTACCATGTGGGAGATCTTCCAAGTGGGAAGTGTGAGAGCTTCCAAGACCACCTTCTTTTAGAAAAAAAATCATTTAATCTGCCATCAAAATAAATGTCCTCTCTGATAAATGTAATCAAAGAAGACTAATAATGTAATAAATAACCACAGATATATCTGATGATGAAAAAAGTTTAAAAATGTAAGATTAGACAGCATATTCCAAAAGGCAGTTGAAGAATATCTTTGCTTCTCTGTGACTGCATCATAATTTTAATCGGTATAATCCCTGCTTTAAGACAAATGCTTAGATCACAGTAGAAAAGATTGCTTTTATTAGAAGTTATTCCAAGTAGCTACTACCTGGAATTCTGCATTTCTTATTCTGAAAATGCAGAATAGGTTCAAATAAGACAATTTAAAATTTTGATTTTTTAGAATAAAAGTATGGTTTGGGTCACAATAATGTTGCCCTGATGCCTCCTTCTCTTTGAGCTGAACAACCCCAAGTGTCTCAGTCCTTCATGGAAGAGGCACTCCAGCCCTCTGATTGTTTTTGCGGCCCTTCTCTGGACTCACTCCAAATGTTCCATGTCTTTCCTGTGCTAGGGGCCCCAGAGCTGGACACAGGACTCCAAGTGCAGTCTCACAAAAACAAAACAGAAGAGGAGAATCACACCCCTTGACCTGCTGGCAATGCTTCTTTGTATATGATGAAATTGTTTTTCTGGGGTGCCAGTACACATTGCCAGCTCACATCTCACTTTTTATCTACCAGGATCCCCAAGTCCTCATCCACAGGGCTGCTCTCAAATCCATTCATCCTCCAGCCTGTACTGATCCTGGAGATCGCTCTAACCTAGATGCAAGACTAGGTGCACTTGGTGTTGTTGAACTTCATGAGTTTCCCATGGAATCACTTCTCAAGTCTGTCAAGGTGCCTCTGGATGGTGTCCCTTCCCTCAATCCCTTCAGCTGCACTAGTCAGCTTGGTGTCATTCCCAAACTTACTAAGGGTCTGCATGTTGCTGCTTCAGACATCAAATGGTTAATAAAGATATTGTTTATTGTATATTGTAATACTGTATATTACTTGAAAAGGTAAATGTTTAAGTTAAAAATATACTTACTGTTCTGCATAAGCATATGGGTGTTACATTCTTGATGCATTATTTTCAACAGCTTTTATTTGTATTGAACTACATTGCTTTATCAGGAAAGAGCTATTTGGAATATGTTTTGTTTTTTAATTTTCTATTCCTAACTAGAATTATTTAAGAAAGGATAAGCATGTGAATTTTCATTAATGTGGGCTAAAGATGATGTGTGCTATGGAAACTGCAACAGTTATATCAACGGGAAAAAAAGGCTGAACCTCTTGAACAAGGAAAACATTAATGAGTTACGAGATGACAAAAATATTCAATTACATATACAAGAGGACAAAACTATGTTACCGTTACACTAATTCTGGGGGAAAGAGAAAAGATACCATCACCAAGTGAAAAATGCGTCCTTTTACTTCCCAAACTAAGTAGTACAAAGAACCAGTGTATTATAGATATATAAATATGAATGTCTAGATGCAAATGTCATTCACTACATTCCTTAGGCCCTTATGTAGGGGATACACAGAATTCCTATGCCTCATTTACAAAGCCAGCCACCTTTAACTGAAAAGAAATGTCCTTTTAGCTCCAAAGGTAGCACAGGTAACAAGTACATGTATAACTAAGGAAAAAAAGCATCCTTCCTCACTCAACAAGGAATTATTGGTTTTTAGAAAAAAGTAACCAACACATGACTATAAACATCATATTTAAAAATTTCTCACTACCTTTGTCAAGATTATGCAAGCAAGACGTGATGTTTGTGTTCTACAACTTGCTTTTATAAAATACTCACAGCTTTAACCCACAGCTGTAATACCACAGGGGGCCATCTTTAATTACTACAGTAGTTTTCCCAAAATGCTCCAAAATTAACCCCCTGTTTATTCCAACCTTGAACTGAACTGACAGATTTTTCATCTTGGTCACTCAGCTTTATGTCTATCCAAAACTGAATGGAAATGTAATTTGTCAATCTAACTGAAAACTGTCCAGTTTCAGAAGTGTACTAAACACATGTGCTTGTACCTGCCTCTCCTTCATAAAGTCTGTGTATTTACAACGTATTTATCCTTTCAAAAAACTTCCACTATTCCCTCTTTGTTTCTGTATTAAATAGCTCGATAAAACAAGGAGGGAACCTTGCTTAACCACACTTAAGAATGTGAAATAGCAATAAAATGCAGTAAAAAATGCAAAGTAAATACTCTAACAGAATACTCTGTTCTATTTGTTGCGCTAATTTCAAAGGTTCTGTGAGACAATGTGAAAAAAATCTCAAGAGATACTATTTGTAAAATTGTGTCATGACTTCAAATTAAATAACTTTCAAGTTTCAAGTTTGTCTTTTATGTTAAAGTGCAGATAAAGCAGGTGAAACCAAGAAATATTCCTACATTATTGTCTTCACTGAAAATAGAAAACACATTTTCTTGGTCTCTGCCTTATACATGTAACTAAAGCAGTTATATGGTCAGAGCCTCATGTGCAAAGTAACTGAAACACAAGGTCACCACTCACTGGTGAAAAAAAAGCAAAACTGCTTTCACCTGTTTTTCTTAGCAGACAAGTCTCAAATTGGACACTTAGTTTTCCCTGCTTTGCTCCATTCAGAGACCACTATACTAGCACATCAGAAACACTAAACATGGCAAAAAAAAATTAACTGCTGTTGATCTAGTATATTTAAAATATGACCTATTCTTCTGATGGAGTTAAGCATTTTGAGATTAAATATACTGGGAGACAATAGCATACCTGTTTGCAGTACTCACTCAGTATAATTTTCTGGGGTATACAGATTTGTTCATACTGTAATTCAAAAGAATTTTTGTGTTTCTGTAAAGAACGTAAATAATTCTCACCACTGTTGGAAAAGATTTAACATATTCAGAATGTGACTTTCGTAGATAAGTTACTCGATACCACAAAGGTATTTGTTTGAACAAAAAAAAAAAAAACCTACACCAAGTCCATACACATCTTGGAGTGGATGTCTGACATAATGAAGACTCAATGAAAAAAATGGCTGAACCAATTATCCAAGTAATAGGTAGGAATAGGTAACAAAGTCTGAGATAAGGATAATGTTTTGGAGATGAAAACTACTAGCTGTAAAAGATGTGATTCTGGTACTGATGAACAGATTATTTGAGTCAATAGAATTATTTTATGTTTCCTAATACAGGTAATATTTTAAACCATGGCTTCTAAAGGATAAGATTAATAATTCCATACACTTCTCTAACCACAATCATCAGCATCTACAACAGAACATGTCTACATACAATTCTCTGTTGACATTTTTATCAGCAATGCACCTGAAAATTATTTTCACCAGCCACACTGCATGGCAGTAATTCAATGGCTCTTTTTAAGTCAACCATCAAGAAACTGGTTAATGAGATTGAAAATCATGACTCACAGAAGACATTTCACTAAAACATGGGGGACATACAAAATTCACATGATTTAATAATATGCAGCATTCACAGCCTTCAAAATATTGTTTTTCAACTTAGGGGTTTCTTTTTGGGGAGGGGCAGGGGTGGCATTTGAGGCAACAGGTGGCTGTTGAAGGGAAGCCTCCTCAGCCAGGGTCTTTAGCCATACCACTTCAAATGTATAATTCCAAAGATTTAAAAATGAAGGCATCCTCTCACTACAGATAAATCACCAACAGTTCATTTCCTTTTAATTGCTTGAGAAATCTCTTTACTAAACACGGAAGTGATGAAGCCCTTTAAATAAGCATGTCACAAGACAAGTGGTTGCTTCAGGAATCCACAGAAAGTCAGACAAAGCAGGCACACACACAGAGGTAATGTATGGGCATTAAAAGTACAACATTAAAAAAATATTAATGGCTGTGAACAATACAGAATGCATGATTACTGTATTGTAATGGCTGTGAACAATACAGAATGCATGATTACTGTATTTGAAATCAAATCTGCATTTAGATACAGATGGAGTGATCTTCTGTCTTATTTGCCCAAATTCCTGTCATCTTTGCCAAAAACTTTTTAAATTTAGGTTTTTTAAAATACAAAATTCAAAAAAAAATTAAACCACATTTTTGGTAATGAGACTGCTTCTCAGTTCTAGCAAGAAAGGGGGGTAGAAGCCAGATACCTGACTTCAAACATAATCACTAGGGTTTTTTTGCACACAACATGTTTTTCTTTTCTGTGAATACAGCATCAGTTTAAGAAAACTGTTGATGGCATTACATGGAGAAAATAGAAATGAAAAAGGTAATCACAAAAAGAGACATGGTATGTTAATTTAATTTATATTATATACCACCTTAGCCACAACAATTAATTCTGTTTGAAAACTGATAACACCCACTCATTTCAATTCATGTGGAAGTTAACATCAACTGTCTTGTAGCAGGAAGGGCAAGGGCACACCCACCCTTTGCTCTCATTGCACAACTCTTCTGTGGTTGCAGGAAACTATTTGAAAGTGCTTAAGCACAACAGCAGCTCCTACAGCAGTGAAATATATATATATTCCCTTTGTGACCCTCCCAACACAAAAAGGGCCTGACAGGGAACCAAAAATTGATTTTAAAACTGAATAAAGGTAAGGGAAATACAATGGAATTTCGAAGGGGGCAGAATTCAGAATGGAGAACTCTTCACGTTTTATGTTGGATGACTCTTCATGTATGTCTCCCTGAACAGGAGCAAAGACTTCAACACAGCTTCCTCAGTGCCATGTGCTGTGTTGACTGAGTCTACCATGAATACCACACTCCCTTCTTTCGTCCCCAAAAAAGAACCCATCTCAGTGAGCAGTAAATTCAGCTTCTTTCCCAACAGAAGCCAGACTGGTGGCAATGACTAACATTTCCCCTCTTGCAATACAGGCTTTAGAGACAGACAGCTTTGCCTTGCTTGGACAGCTGTGTATTTCGTATGTACCTCTTTCAAGTGCTTCAGACCATACCAGGATCTGATCTGAAGGCCAGTATAGTCATGCAAGTTTTCCAGACCTATGCTGAAGTGCTGGAAGGAGAGAGAAACGGTTGTTTGGGGGACAGCGGTCTATCTTTAACCTACTGAGCACAATTCCATGCACACTGATCTGAGAGCACAACCTTTAAACAAAGCAGAGAACAACCACCTGTTCATGCAGGTTTCAGATCAAGGGACATTGTAGGTATTCTAATTTATCTTCTATTTTAAAAATATGCTCAGAACTGCCTAGCATTTGTAATTCCTAGTCAGGCTCCTCACTTTAACTAAAACTGCATGAAGATTTATCAATGTTTAACTATGTCATTATTCCACAAATCCAGCAGAATAAGGATTGCAACATTTTGAATACCCTCAATAACACCATAGCTTGTGCTTCACAGGCAAAAAAAAAAATCAATAAAGCAGCCTAATAGAACATCTATTCTTCATGCAACAAACAAAAATGATTGCTTGCTCATGAAAGAGCAGCTTACAACTGTGAACAAGAAGCATGGAAAATCAGATTAAAACCTACAAGCTCAACAGGTTCATGTGACATATTTCTCTTTTTCTCCCTCACCCCATTTACAGGATCTGCAACAAGACCTTATAAAACTATTCAGTTCACACACTTTCAGACTAAGTCTCATCTGACACAATTACTCTTTTAGAAGCAGAATTGCTGTATCAATCTCATAGTGCACCATCTTGTCAGTGACCTAGCTCCCCTATTTCCTCCTTTCCTGTATTTGTTCAAGTCTACATCATCTTACATTTCTGGTAGCTGCAAGCATTTAAATGCCCAATTCTAAAACGAACTTAAGAGTCTAATGAACCTCAGCCAAAATAAATTAGTCCATCATCTCCAAGTTGCTACTGTTTGCATAGAACACATTACAGCATTTGTTATTTCAAGAAGCCTTCAGAACTGCTATAAATACAATTAATGTTTGTGCCTGTGTCACCAACTGCTCAGTTTACTAGTGAAGGAAGAAAGATTAAATAGCATTTTCTATCAACAAGCAAAGCCTTGAAGTCATCGGCTGTCTCCCAACAACTCAGTATGTTTATTACCAGTAAACCCAAGATGACAGCAAATGTGCACGCTTTCCATCTGCTTATATACACATCCTTCTTTCAAGGATTTTAAATGAACATCAATAATGAAAGCCATCTAAGTAATGGTGGGTAGGTGGTATAGCAGGATGCTTTGACTGGAATGGGATAAACCAACTTGAACAATGCCCTATTTTGCAAAGCTATTTGTAGTGAGCTAAAAGGGGGTGTCATGCTGCTTTCGTTGGATTATGTTAAAACCAGTTTGACTCATCAACACCTAAGTTTAACATCCTGATAGTGAGGTGAAGATGTGGCAGATACAGTAAAGTATCCTTATCTAAAAATGCTAAGGTGACACAGTTGGTGATACAGGTAAGTAACATCAATCTCTGCTTAATTTTTTAGGGGGTTCCTTTGCTAGCTTTAATGGAATTGCTTTAATATAATTGCTTTGACATAGGACACACTATCCTATTCTAATTTTAGCTTATATATTGCATAGTAAATAAGGCCGATTAAGATCTTTATGTCTAATCATTTATTATAGTAAATAATTCATTTTTATATTAATATATCTGGTTTGCCTCCCTTAATCCTGTGGGACAAAGCTGTACAAAGGTTCAATCACAACCCTATAATTTCTTAGACCTAAAATTATTAGTTTGGCACTAAGATTGGATCCAGCCACATCAGGCTCCTCTTTGAGTTCAGAAGGCAAGCAGGTCCCTTCTGCACCTCATGATTCAATGAGAACTTTTCTAATAAACTTTGTCTGAAGGTCTCACTCTATCTGTGAGAGGAGATTAAGATTGCAGCAAAGTATCATAAAAAGCCCTAACAAATCTTACATTAGCCAGTAGTAATAGAACATCATAAGGGTATTATGCATCTTGTTACAAGATGACCAAAATCAAGTTTTTACCTCTAAATCCAAACTTAGATTGAGAAAAAATTGAGTCAGCTTCACGCTTGCCATTATTTTGGCTAGTTTGTTTGATTAATGCTTAATGTGTATAGTTAATATTCAATTACATTCTTTGCAATTCAGTTTGGATACACAGAAAAATGGAGCACAGTTAAGCTTGCCCATAACATGGGTTCAGTGTGGCTTGTTATGCTATTAAAAGTTTAAATCTTAATACATAGCAATACTTTTCATATTCTGCATATATGATCTGAGGTATCCTTGCAAATCTGGTCTGATTTTCTTTGCGTATGCAAGCTTGTTTCAGTGAGTTGCTTTAAAAACAGAAGTATACTAAATTCAAGGAAGCAAATGCATACACTATGCTGACAGGCAATAAAGTATTGTATTTTTAAAACATCACCTCTTACAGAATGACAGTGCTTTTTAATCGACCAACAAGAGGTTATGAGGTTATGATGTCTTTGTTCAGTCCAAACATGTCACATCAGCGAGAATTTCACAAAAATTTCACAGCAACAGATTCATGTATTTCTAATACACGTTCATAAGAAAATATTCTCCTGACTAACTTTGCCAAAATATTCAACAATACTTTTAAAAATACTAAGCAATATGGAAAATCTGAGAACCTTTTTCCATTATTTGGATAACCGGTGGCAAGTTCATAAATAAAATTAATCTGCACTTTGTACTATCTTCTGCATTAAAACTCTGTTGTCTTTTCTCAGATAATAGTTATTCTGACCTTAAAACCAGCTTTCACAAAAATATAAAATATTCTCCTAAAGCATATTCAAAGATGATTAGTGAACAAGGAGTGCATCTTCAGTTTTCATGGTCATTTTTCTAATATGCTCTGCCTATTGTTCCCTGTCATGAGGTAAAGCCACACAAGAAAACAATTGCTCCCAAGAAACAAGCCCAAAACGTTAAGTAACTCTAAAGGCGTTTTCCTGTTTTATCAGTTGTATACTAATAGCACACAAGAATTCTAAATACACCAAAATTTGAATGCATGTGGTAGCAAGCAAATACATACAGAAGGTGACAGATTAATATATAAATGACAAAACAAGCCAAAAAAAAAAAAACAAAAAACTAAAAACAAGGTAGAAAAGCAAAGATAACATTTGCTTACAGTTTTCACTTGGAAAACCACTCCCAGTATCCACAATTCAGTCCATGTACTTTTGTGTAAGGAAAGAATAATGGTCCTGGCCTGATCTGCTTGCATGACACAAAGGGACTAAGTGGATAGCTGTTAATATGATGATTATACCTTTTTCATCCTGATAAGAATTTTTAAAATTGTGATTTCTAAGTTCTTCACAACAGAATGAAGTAATTCCTGTACTTATTGCAGGAAAAAAACAATCTGGGGCTGCTGTCAGAAAATGAATGAACACCACACTCACGTAGAAGCCTCAACACCACAGTAACACGCCAAGTAGGTGAGTTACCAGAGAAGAAATCAAATCAAAGACTTGCCCAGAAGCAACAGCTCTGTTTAGGTTCCATTAGAACTTTGGAAAAAGTTGGTCCATATCTGCAAAATATTTCAGTTTCACCATGGTGATGTATTTCAGCAAAAGTCTATTTCATCAGAAAATTTCCAAGCAATTTAAACAGTTGCCCAATCATTTGGCACAGATTATGTTCCAAGATAATGCAATCTGAGGTCCTTAGACAATTCAGAGCCACAATTACCTACACATCTTTATATACACAGAAGACATAGGAAAAGTAACAATAATGGGTCAGGAAGGCCTTTTGCATGAAGCATGTGAAAAATATCACCAATTTACCTTCATTCCCTTACATATCTCCAAAATTCTTTTAAAGTGATGCAATAAAAGATGACAACACCAAAATTAGGACTAAGTGATATTTTCACAAGTATGCTTAGGAAATGATAAAAAAAGGTTCAATGAAAAAATAACATTTTAATGTTAAAAAAATATTCTAACAAACCACCAAAAAAGAAAACAAAAAAAGTATTTTTCTATTAAACAGCATTTTTGTTAAAAATACTGTCTTGGGGAAAAACCCCTCAACACCTCTAGAGAATATGTAAGATATTTACAGCCTAACTCACAAGTTAAAAAAAAATACTGAAGTGCAAACAAAGCAAAAATTACAACAACAGCAGTCTGTGAAATTACTTCATTTTCTTAAATGTTGCAAGATTGAGACAGTCGGAAGGTGATGCTGGAAGACACTTTTGAAGAAAGCTAGCTATTCTTTCCCAAATGCAATTCCTGCTGTCATCATTGAAGAGCGATTTGTGAAAACACGAACCAGCATTTGACTCTACAGTACTGCAAGGCCAAAGAATAGCATCAACAGTTGCAAAACAGATGTTGGTTTACAGATGCTGTCAAGAACCACACAGGCTAGTGCTAAGCTATCAGAAGTCATACACGTTTCACGCTGCAGTCAGTGAGTGCTGAAGAGTGGCACAGCAGGACCAGCTGTATCACAATGGAAAAGATTTCAAACCAGTTACTCTTCTCCCAGCCTTCTGTGGCAGGCAGGGATTTCCCAGGTACATTCTGGTTTTAGCAGCTTAACTGTGGAATAGATAGAACAGAGAATAGCCAAGACCTGCCACTTGCAGTAGTCTGGTACTTCTGAAAGACATCAACGTTGACAAAGTTCTTTATCCTCTCCCACTACTACTCCAGATGCACTCTGGAGTTCTGAGTCTATAAAAAATATTATCTTCTAAGCAAATAGCAACACAATAGTTGAACCAAGCAGAGTTATTTACTGGTAGAAATTAAGAAGTTCTCTTCCTCACAGAAGAAAAAGTCTCTCACAGCAAACATTTCTGTAAGGAGAACCAGTCATAACTCTTTCCAGTTGCCATTGGCTATTAGTATAAATTGCCCTGCTTGCATTTGTTCAGGAAGCTTTTTCCAATATCTGGATTTTAAAAAGTTAAACTCTTTTGGACTTCCTTCTGAATTCTGTCATCTCCGTTTTTTTGCACTCTTATCTCCTTTCCCCAGTCTGGTAACTTCCCTCCTCAGAGCTTAGTAAAACTAAGTAACTGTCATATGTGTTTACATTACATGCACAGCTTAAAAAGGCTGAAGAGCTAGAATTTTCCTGAGAACCAGGAGCAGAAGATTATGTAGCAAAGGGAAAGGGCAGTGACATCACTAAGTCTCCTCTAGGCAAGTAGGAGGTAAACAGAAAGAAGAGGAGCCATTCTAAAGGCAAGAAGTGTCAAAACAATGTTTAAAAACATGCTTTCACCTTCATGGTTAATTCTGTGGCTCTTCTCTTTCAGCACAGATTGCATTTAGTAACATAAAAGAAAAAAGAGACAAAAGAAAAAAAAAAAAAGAGGGGAATGAATGATTCTGATTCCTGCCCAAGAATCAGAACATCTTAAGAAAAAAATCTGTTACTCAAACCTCAAAGACTGTTTAATGAAATTTGCAGTCACTTAGGTGAGAAATAATTCCATGGAACAGTATCACCAGGTCTCTTCATTCTATCATTCTAGGTGAAATGGTGCCTCCAGTTTCAACTCCAGAATATCCCAGTTGAAACTACTACTCTTTCCTAAACTTCTAAATATCTACCCTTAGAGATTAAAAGTATACTTTTACACTCTGCCATATACAGTAAAGTACCATGGAGAATATAATAATCATAACCCCAACCAGCTCTTCTGCCTACAAAACGAGAAACCACAAGAAGATCCACTATGCTTTACACAATGTGATGTTTGTAAGATGTCACTCCTGCTGCTCCCAATTTCACAGGTTATTTGGCTTCTTTCCCCTCCCAGTTTTCATCATCTGACCAAAGCAAAGGGTAAAATGGACGAGAAAATTGCAATAATAGGCTGAGTGATAAAACATGCATTACCTTGATTCCTGTAACATGGGAAAAATATGGGAGAAAACAAATCTAGTAAATCTGAGACAGAGACATCAAAAATGTAAAAACATCTGAATGAAGAAACTACTCCTATGCCAGCTACACTATCTGAACAGAATCTGGAAACACATGCTTCAACAAATTAGCTCTTTGGAGAAATAACTGTCAGCATGTAAACAGGAAAACAGTTAAGTCAGAATGAATCAGCAAACTCTTCCAAACAGTCAAGAGCAATAGATGTCAGTATCTCCTCTGGACTCTCCAGAAATTATTTTTTCAGCCTACCCTGCTTTTTCAGCTTCAGTTAAGAAATTGTACTTCAAAAGGTCAGATCTAATGCAAATTTCATTGTACAAATTCCCTCCCCAAGATGCTGGGGTTTCTAGGGGATTTTGGTGTCATTGCCCTCCTTCCTCTTTATCTTTGGAAAAGTGCCTAAAGTCTTGTAAAGGAAACCAAGCTAGCTCTTTACAGTGACACATCAGTTACAGGAACCCAGGACACTAACATTATTTACAACCCTGCCTTAAAAAACACCCTCTCTCCCAGAAAACCAAGCAAACAAACAAACAAAAAAATCCCCCAAAAGATCCTCCCAAAAATCTAGCCAAAGGAAAAACCAACACAAACCCAGAACACTTCTCTCCCTGCTCTCCAATTTAGATCCCATACAGTTTCAACAAGGCTATGACTAGGTATTTTATAAACCCTTAGAGAGTCAGGGCCTGGTCACATAAAATGAGATGACAAAACATAAGACCATTGGAGACACACCAACAACAATCTGAGATACTAAAGCAACTGTCACAGAAATATTTCAAATAAAATTATTTTTGTAGAAGTTTGATTAAATAGTAAAGTCAAGACTATGTAAATACATTCACAACCCTATCAAATAATGATTCAGAGTTCAATTGCTGTATCAATATATAAATATTTATATCAATATATAATTCTTGCAATTATATAGAAAATTATTATATAAATACTGCACCTCCTTGTTACTCTTTAGGAGAAGAGCTGAAGTATTTTTGCAAAAGAATACATTCTTTTTTTAAATCCTATGTTAATGCTTTGTATTGCTGAATAATTTATGACAGCAATGTTGATGCTTTATCTTTACAATTCAGGAAAATGTACTTGCTTGATAGTTTATTTAATGTTTCCTTAAACACCAATGGCCGGCAAGTTCTCCACTTGTTCCCTATCTGAAATACCAGACAGCTTTTGCAAAGATACTGCACTACATGCTTTGCCAAGATCATGTTATCTCTATAAACGCAGATTGTCTGAAAAAAAATGCAGGCCAGAAAACCCAGGGCTCTGAAAGTAAACAAAGGTTTTTCATAAAATATACCACTAGCAGAGATTCTGCAGAAGTCTAATAGAAGTGACAAGGAGAAAGAAACATTAAGACAAACATTTTCACAATGTAACACTTCAAATAGTCTGTGTTGACATTTTAAAAAAAGAACAGACTGGTGCTTCCCCAAACACTGCAGAAGAGTCAAATTATCATCTTGTATATCCAGTATTTACAGAACTCTGTTTTAAGTATGATTAAGCATTTAATTCTACACTTTATTTTCAAAGAGAAAGAAAATATTACAAAATAAGATAAACTTAGAACTGCCTATATTCACATTGACTTCCCCCCAAGCTCGGAAACAAGAATGATACCTTTCTTCATGATTTTTGAAATTATACCCTGAAACACCATAAGAAAATTGCAGAATGCAAGAACATGAAAATTGCACCCCAACAGACTAAAAAGATCTAGCAGACCACCTGACAGACTCAAGAAATAAAAAACATAGTCGAAAAACAAGGAACTGTTTAAATGAGATATACAATAGCTTTAGAATAAATACCTATTTTTCTCTCAGAAACAAGAGTATCAAACTACTGAAGAAACAACAGTTAAGAATGAAGTAGATTCTGTATTTCCTAATTTTAAAACATGAAGAGTAGATGCACTGTTACAAAATAGGTTTTAGATAATCCTATGTTACTGAACTTGATAAAGGGAGGAAGAAAGACAAGACTGGTTTATGATATATAGAAGATTAGACAGGAAGATACAGTGTTCATTTCTGGATTTTAAAATATGCTGTTATAGATTGTGCTATTATCAGTTCCTTTATGACAAGGCATTATAAAAGAAAGATTAAACATTTATAGCACAACAGTATTTAATAACAGGTAAGTTGTTGATAAAACTGTTACATTGCAAAATTCCCACCAAACAATTATTTAACTCTTCTTAAAATTCTTTCTGATGACACAAAACTAGAAAAAAAAAAAAAAAACAAACTGAAAACACTCAGATCTCTCAGTACCCAAGTCAAACTCCAATACAACTTTTATACAAGTTTTGCCTCTGAGCCCTGAAGTCTAGGGCTTTCACCCACATTTCAATGTCCTTAGCATTGTGGGAACTCACCCAAATGTTCTACAGATATATGCACTCAGTAACATGAAACAAGGCACCTCAGCTCTCCCTTCAGGTCCCCACTCCAACTCAGCAATCATACTGTTCTAATCTTGTATAAAAGCATTATTTTCCCACCCACTCGTGGATAGGAAATTTGAATCTACCGAAGATGATATGTTCAAAATCTAAGATACTCCATTCTCTAAATTACAGAAGAAGAACTCTTTCCTAGATAATCTCAGACTTACAAGCCACTTCAGTTTTTTACAGAACTTTTCAGCATATTTGGCATAGTTATTTGCAGCTTCACCTCAGCTCTGATGAAATAAGAATTTCGTATCTCTCCACAGGCTTTGGAACCAGCTGGTCACAGAGGCATGGACCCCAAGAACCACTTCCCAAGGTAAAGCAGAATGACTAATGCAAAGTTGACAAAAGCAAGCTGTGACCATGATGCAATGAAAAATCCAGCTCGGCCCCCCAAAAATGCCTGTAAAAGATACTGCAGACTCTTTGACACTTTTTATTTCATTGAATGCAAATAATTAGATAAGCTGGAGCTAAGTCTAGAATACAAGTGCAACATAGTTCATTACAGCCAAGTTTGTTCGTGATATGCGAATTATAATAAATTCTTACTCAAATACTGAGTAAGAATTGTCTCCATCTGAATTAGTTGCTCTAAGAGGTAAAGTTTTGTACATACATCTACAAGACAAATTGCTGAAGCCCACTGAAATGAACTCGAAGTTTAAAACCAACCAATGGTCTCTCCTCTCTTTAAGCATGCGTTGAGGTCCCAGAGATATTCCTAAACAAAGTACAAATCACTATAAATACTAGTAGTTCTTAGATTTGCTAAATATAAATTCAAATTAGCAAACAAAAGCCAATTAAAAATCTTAGGCAGGCATTAATAATGTCTGAGTAGACCACTTCTGACCAGGCATTCCAGCACCTATAAATGGACATCCCTCTCCCCTCTACGGCGCTTCAGAGTTTGCCTCAGTAACCAGTCTTTTAAATTTTTTTTTTCCCTGACTTGATACTTAGTAAGGACTTTGATTACTAGTTGGTGCAATAAATAGTCCACCCACATCTAGGCCCAAACTACACATAATAACATTTGTCTGCCAATCCACCAAATAATAAGTGAATTAAGTTTCATGTCATTAAAGTAAATACAGTCACAGGGCACTACATCCCTTTGACTGGCACACAGACAAAAAGAAAATATAAAAAAACCCCAGCCAAATAACAGAAGAAGTCAGACCAAGGCCTTAATTTTTTAGATACCTGATAGCACTCTTTAGTATCAAATTTGCTTAAAAACAGACCCCCTACAATGTGGCTTTGCCACAAAAGAGAACATGCTTTTTTATCAGTGACAAACTTAGCAGCAGTGTCACCAGAACCCTTCCCCTATTCTAGACAATCTCTAAGTCTTTGAACAAGTCTGTAATAACGCATAATAATCCAAATATTTTCAGTTTCCACTGCAGTTCAATACTAGGATGCTTTACATATGACATTGTCACTTCTCCTACTTTCTTAATCTAATACAAAGGTCTAAATTTCCCTAGGCTTACACTGTGAACCACTGGAAAACCAGATATAAACAAAATTCTTTGTTTCATGAAATGTTTAAGAGAAAAAATTTCATTCCAAAGAAAGCTTTATCTCATTATTCTTTTCATATAAGGTAAATTGTTGAAAAATCTCCAAATTGCTTGAACATTGCAAAAAAAAATCAATTTTAAACTTCAACTCTATCATTAACTTTTTCATGTTTCATTTTTCAGTTTTAGTATATAAAGAAAACCTCGGGGAGAGGAAAGAGAAAAACTCTTCTGAACACACAGAGTTCAACAGAAAGAGCATGAATAAGGAATAAACCAAGGAAAACAAAAGCACTGAGGGAAAGACATAGATGCAATATATCAACATATGTAGTAACATCTCTCAAAGTAACACAACACAATGATTCTGCACAGTGTTTTTTAATTCCGTTCTCAATTCTTCTTTAGAGTTCAGAAAAGATATATAACTAGGTAACAAACGTGACACTACTGTGAACAACTGTATTAAAAGCTGTAGGTATATTGTTCAGTACCTCATAGGTGACCAAGATATTCCTCATGCCTACAACAGAAAAAAAATTCTTAGTGACTATGATTCTGCTCCACTCTAAATGTCATTACTATGTAGGATGTAAGGCCCTCTACATTATTTCAAGCAGTAAATAAAACAAACTCATAAAAACACACTCTTGTTATTCTTCCATCTGCACTCAGGAATGATAAGTTTTCATTTACCAGATGCTTCTCCTTTCCACCTCCTCGAAAACTGTTCACAGACAAAGATCCCCATTTAACACTTGGCCTAACTACAGGCACAAGCACTGTGTCACCACGACCGCATATTAGCATAGTGTGTAGGCTGGGATAGATTCTGCCCACCACTTAAGACCGGCAGTCAGAATTGCAAGAAGGGTCTGGTGGGTTGATCTTGGCTGGAGGCCAGGTGCCCACTAAGCCACTCTACCTCTCCCCTTTTCAGCTGGACAGGCGAGAAAAAAGATCAAAAACAACTCATAGGTTGAGATACGGCAGTTTAGTAAAGCAAAAGCGAAAGTTCATGCATACATAAACAAAGACAAAAAAACCTTATTCTCCGCCTCCCATCAGCAAGCAATGTTCAGCCACTTCCCATGAAGCAGGGCTGCAGCACATGTCACAGTTGCTCCGGAAGGCAAACACTGTAAATAACCAGTGCTCTCCCTTCCTCCTCCTTTCCTTAGCTTTTATAACTGAGCTGATGTCACATGGTGTGGAATATCCCTTTGGTCAGTTTGGGTCAGCAGTCCTGGTTATGTCCTCTGCTAAGATTTTGCCCACCCCCAAGCTGCTGGTGGGAGGTTGGAATGATGGAGAGACAGAGCTGATGTTGTACAGAGTGCTCAGAAGCAGCCAAAACACTGGAGTGTCACCAGCACCTTTGCAGGTACCAATGCAAAGCACAGCACTGTGAGGGCACCTGTGGGAAAATGAACTCCATCTCAGCCAGACCCAATACAAAGAGGTGCAGCAGACGTTATGGCAGTTAAATGACTCTTGTACTTGACAAAGGATTTTAGAAACCTAGAATCTAAAATCAAAATAATGTAAGAAGTGGTTTCTGAGCCTCTTTCTTCCAGACAAAGGCTCTTGTGGACAGCAAGACAGGGTAATGGAAGGATGCCTTCTCTGAGGAAGGATCCTATCTCATCTGATATGGAAACTTTCTAAAACCAAATTATCTCCCTCTCAGACTATGTCCTGTTAAGCAGTGTGCACAGCAGCTGAGTCACACTGAAGATTTGATGTCATTTTATGTGTTGTACACGATCTCCACCAGAAAGAAGAAAAAGAGTGGGCAACAGGTAAAACAAGCAAATCCTTGAGGGAAAAAATGAGAGTGAACTGAGAGAGAAAGGGCAATATGAAATGTATTAGAAACTGATACAGCAGAACATCAGACTTGCCAGAAAAATCTAAGTATCCCATACTCTAAAACCTGGATGTTGCTTGAATAGTCTGCAAGTTTAGAATGCATTACTAGGTCAAAAGTACAGATTACTATGCCAAGTCAGAGCCCAAACTTCTCTCAAAAGCAGCTGCTTTTCCTCTTTCCCTATCCCCACTCCCCCTCTCAACTAAGCTTTTCTAATAAAGAGGAATTCTCCTCTCCTCTCTCACATACAATTGGCTACAAAACCATGTTCAAATTTTACATGAAATAACCTCAGTGATTTAGCACTTATTCCACTTCCTTTAAAACTAATTAAAGATTAATTTAACTTGTTTAAAACTGATTAAAAGTTCATGATTCAAAGGCAGGCATAACCTTAATACACACAAGGTGAAATCAATGCTTGTGCATAAGCAGATGAAAAAAACTAGGAGGTTGGAGCCTACTTCATCTTGGTAGGCATGGGAAAACAGTAACTATGAACATGACCAAACATCTGGATACCATTTGATTTCTAGAAAAATCTATTAAGAGGAAGGAAATAAAGGCATCCTGCAAGAATTAAGTTCTTCCAGAGCATTATGTTTTAAACTTTGGAAACATAACTGAACAGAAATAAAAACTTGGGAGAAAGTTCCAACTACTCCTGAGAAGAAAGTATCTTCTCATGGATTATTTGCTGGGAAGCAGTGACAGGTACCAGAGAAGGGGGATACTCCATGACCAGAGGATTAAGTAAAAGCATGAGTCTGAGTTCAGGTGGAAGATGAAAACAGCACACTGAGTCACATGCTGAAAATCAAGAAAACCAAGAAAAGCATAGATATTTCTCCCACTTAATCTCCTGCATTTCTACCTCATTGTCTTATACAAAAGAGTACTTAGGACTCTTCCAGTCTCCTCCTATCTCTGGCAAATATGGTCTCTCCTCATCAGGTCCCAGACTGATCCAACTAAACCAATGCTATGTCACTCCCCACCAAGGACACTCCTTTTCCAGTTTTTGTTGTTTCTGTTGAGTATGCCCAGCATTGTCAGTCAAACAAATCAGATACTGCAGAGCATATGGTAAAGAATACTTCCCATAGTAAGGTTAAGAAATTAATTGACTTCTCATTCACATAGTGTCCAAATAACAGCTACATATGAGGAGAAATAAGAAGCGGGAATAGTTGAAGTTAAAAATATACCACAGGTGGTTCAGTGCATTCTGTTCCTCTCCCTGCCCCCACACTTCCCCTCCCCATCTACAGGGAAGGAGGATTGATTATTTTAAGCCTTAGCAAATATTTCTTCAGTCACTCTCAAAGCAGCATTTACTTAATCTCTCAGTGGGCTGGAAAAAGCTGATGGACGAGGAGATCACATTGCTGAGTGTCAGGGGGTGGTGATTAGGAACTTTAAGCTGAACATTTCAGTCACTATTCCTTCTTTAAACATTGGAAGGAAATGTTAGAGGTAGCCCATGCCTTTGTGCACCACAACTGCAGCCTTCAAACATTAAAAGTGCCATTCTCCTATTGCTGACATCCTCAGGCTTGTTTTTTTAATGAAGGTAGAACAAATGAAACCTACAAAAATCATATATTAAACTGACATAAAATTAAAGGAAGCAGGATAAATACCTTAATGGAAAAAAAAAAAAAAAAAAAACCCAAAGACTACAGGAGTTAATCTGGGGAAGAAAATAAAAAGGAGAAGGTTTAAGGAGTCTTTCAATAGAGCCCTTGAGCAAGACCAAGTTAAAACAGATCAAATCACTGTTTTAATCTTCCCATTGTGGGGCGAGAAAAAACACCAGTAGAAGTGACTGCTTTTTATTAATGAACTTCAGCCACCATAGCACAAGAGGCCATGTACCAGTTGGACCAGGGCACCCATTGTCCCCTATACTTGGCACTGGTGAAGCCACACCTTGAATCCTGCGGTCAGTATTGGCGTCCTTATGCAAGGACATAAAGGTGCTGGAGCATGTCCAGAGAAGGGCAAAGGAACTGGTGAAGGGTCTGGAGCATAATTCAGGGAGCACCTGAGGGAGCTGAGATTGTTCAGCCTGGGGAAAAGGAGGCTCAGGGGTGACCTGAGCAGTATCTATAGCTGCTATGAGAAAGGAGGTTGTTAGAAGGCATTGTTCACAGCCCCTTCTCCCAAGTAACAAATGACAAAACAAGGGGAAATGACAGGTTGTGCAGAGAGAGGTTCAGGCTGGATATAATGAAAAAAATTCTTCACTGAAAGAGTGGTTAAGCATTGGAATAGGCTGCTCAGGAAATGGTGGATTCACCATCCCTGGAGGAGTTCAAAGGAGTAGATACCGCACTTTATGCTATGGTTTTAGTGGGCATGATGGTGTTCCGTCAAATGCTGGACTTATCTTGGAGGTAATTGCCAACCTTTATGATTCTATGTCTCTGTAGCATGCTCTGCATGCTCCTAATAACAAAGTCAGTCTCAACTACTGTTTAGTCTCAACTACTGGCAAATGTTACCTGTTGCAGAACCAACGAGCCTTACTGAAAGAAACCAGAACAGTAAATACTTGTAACACAATCCTCCAGAAGCACAAAGCAGCTCTAATCCTGTGGTTCCAGCTGGGTACCCTCTAATCTGCCACTCTCAAACAGAATGGAGAGAGAACAAAGTAGCTATGTTATTTCCTTACCGCCTGGAATATACAATGAACGAAATAAATAATTATAAACATCTGGCTTTCTCACAAGTACATACGAAATCAAATTGAAGAAATAGTTCTGCATAATCCACAAACTCACAGGTATGGATTTCACACCTGTACAAATTTTTCTTGGGCAGTCTGTGGAAACATCTTGCTTAGATACCAGTTTTGCTTCCTCCTGGAAGGAAAATACATAGTTTTTCTATACAGATCTTTTAAAATACCCAGCCTAACAGGGTGGTGAAGACACTTCAGCAAGTTGTGCCAGCTTTTATAATATTGGTTTATAAAATACATCCATGCTAGCCAATTTCTTTTCTAGTCAAAAAAAAATCACTACCATGAGTTTCAATGCCCTAATGAAGCACTGGTGGTCTTGAAGGACAGTCAGCTCCCAACAGTTTCTGAAGCAGTTTGTCATTTCCTTGTGTCTTGTCACAGCTTTCACCCCAACCTACCTTGCTTTTGTAATATGAGTCTGAAGGCTGTGCAGCCATACAGAAGTTGAAGAAGTCAAAGCACAGACTGCAGAGAAACAAACCTAGATGTTCAGAAGCACTAAAAGCAAGAGCAACACAATTAGCTGATTCTCACCTGTCAATGCTAAGTTAATACTGGTCTTTCTACAGCGTGATTTCTCAGTCATCCTGTTAATTTCGGTTTGAAAAGGGCTGTATTACACTGAACACACAACAAAACCTCCCACAATGTGCATGTGGGATGTTAGAGCATGTTTTATCTATTCAGCCATCAAAATTAATTAAACACACTTGCAGCATATCTCCTTCCCTCAGCTCTTTTACATACAATTATCATAACATATATGATGGATTTATGGGAAATTAAAGACAGGTCTGCCTTTAAGATAGTTCTCTTTCTTTCAGTTTTTCAAAAGAATTCAAATTAAAGATTTTTCTTTCTTCTTTCTAGTACCTGCCTATATTGCAGAAGTTTTCTTTGTTAATAGTACGCAGTTCTACAATTGGTGAAGTATTTGCTTTGTGATCAGTATCACAGCAAGAAACAGTTTATCACAAATTATTTTGTGATTATTAAATTTCCATAGACTACCAACGTGATGAGTTTGAAAAATTTAATTTCGCTTTAATACCAGTATGTGACATAAATTTCTTATCGACTACTGCTCAGATTCAACTGTCTACTGAACAGGAAAAGAAACTGACAGAGTGAAGCCTACCAAGTTCCTCCTTACTACTACTTGATACTTCCTTGGATTTTGCTTGCAGTAGTTGCTTGAAGCCCAGGGCTCACTGAAGACATACCACAATACAACAGCTTTCAACAAAACTTCTACAGACTGATATTCTTTACTAGCATAGACAATATGAGAAAAATTAATTAGTGCTTATGGTCATATAATTTTCAAGTATGTGAAAATTTCAACTTGGCAACAAAGCTAATAAACATGGGCCATATTTTTTGGACAGACACAACATCAAAAAGGCATCTTGTTGCAGGCATTTTGCACTACAGCCTTTGCTTAACTGCATTCCTTTCCTCCTTCTTTGTTGAACGCTCAGAACAGGGAAATTTCTTGATTCAAAACCTGAATTCCTAACTATGTGCTTTCTTCACCATTCCCTGGTCTTTAATGTCTCCTGATCCTAATGTTCTGAGCTGCTACTGTTACTTCTACAATGAAGGTGTACCAGAAAGTATTTCTGGAACACCTACATCCCACTGTAAGCACAGAACAGTGAAAAAAAAAAAAGCTTAATTCTTCACATTCACTAGTTATGAAACATTTCTTTCTTAGTCTATCCCTTCTGTTTCTTTCAGCTTGTCACAGTTTGACACTGGCACAATGCCAGCGCCCTCATGAAAATACACCTTCCCAAATAAATGCTGTGAGATGTTATCAGGAACAGAGCAGAGCAGGCCCAAGCTTAATAACAAAGGAGAACTTTATTAAACTAGTACTACTACTAAAAGACACACACACTAAATCCAGGATGAGGACCCTCTAAAACACCCCTCCTCCTCCCAACTTCCAAAACAACCACCATGAAACATCACCTGGGATTCCTGATCAAATTACCACCCTTCAGATAATCAATACTCAGTCCATCAAGGGAGAGAGAAGTCTCTCTTGTACCATAGACCCCCCCCCAGGAAATACAGTTGCCACCTCCTGTGTTTCCATGTCACTGCCTGGAGAAAATCTGCCAGTGTGACACTCTCCTTTCCATGTCACAGTGCTCTCACCACCGTGCATGGACGGACTGCCCTTAGGGCTCCTTTAAGGATGCTTTGCCATGGACCAAAAGAGACAACAGTTCAGCTTCTCATCCTGGGACTACAGTCCCCCCCATTTTCCCCTGGGGCCAAGGGTCCAAGAACAGAGATCATCTTCTTTCTGAAGACAGAGGGCATCACCATTCCCTCCTTAGCTTTCCTCTGTTCTTGCCATTCCTGTGCTGGTGGTTGCTGAAGCACATCTCCTTGGGTCACCACTGCATCTCCTTAAAATGCAGTCTCTATTGCAGGAGAATTTGGTTCAGTCTATGGCTAACAAGAAAAGTCCAGCCAAAAGCTACTCCATCATCTCCTCCCACCTAAATATTTCTTCTTCTAACATCTCAGGTCCTGGACTGTCTCTCTTCCACTATAAATCAAGGAGTAATATTTTACAAAGCCTTCATTTCCCAGGAAAGGGTTAAAAGTTCAGACTCCCTGGATGGCTGAAATCTCTGCCCAGAACTCTCAACTCCCACACTGGGCATCATCCCCCCTCTTTCTCCTTCTCCTCTGCTGGCAAATTTCTAGGTGCCGTCAGGCTCTCTGTCTTTCTCCCTCTGGGGGGGGACAAAGGCATCTCCGCTTCTCTCCACCCTTCCGTCCAGGAGCTGGCTCGGTTCCAGACCTTCAGCCCCTCGGCCTACCTGGACAAGGCCGCGTGGCTTCCCCTCCCCCACCCAGCCCATGGCTGGGCAGGGGAGAGTCTGCACTCTCTGAAAACCGGAATTAAAGAGACAGCTCCTCTGGGAGTTCTTGCTTTTAACCCCCTGTGTTCTCAGAGGCGTGTCCATACTTTCAGTGGTCACTCCAGGTGCCAGTATCCAAACCTGACCACTGACTGGTTTGACTCAACTTCCTGAAAAAAATTCACTTCCATGTCAAACCACGACACAGCTATATGAAGCATTCCTTCCTTCTTTTCCTCAAACTGCTATCTAACAAATTTTGACACCTGTAAATCCAACCCCAGTTTTGAAGTATCGCTAGAGAATTTAGCAACAGCAATTAAGGTTCTTTTACTTATTTATGAAAATATATTTACAGCCACTTTGGAGTGGCTTTGACTTAACGCACACAAAGCTAACTAGATGTACTTAGTAATATTTTTCTTTTCTAAACATCTGTGTGGTTAAGGAATGGTACACCTCAGTTCAGTGCTCCCACTGGTACTCTCCCAAACCAACACCACTTGCTTGATCTTCCCTTCCCACTCTGGCAGGATGGAGTTGAGAACTGGAGGCACAAAAGGTGACAACCACAGGCTGAGATAAGAACAAGTTACTGGAAACAGCAATGAGATAACAGAATGAACAGTAACAGCAACAGAAGTTCTACCTGGTTACAAGGATGAATTTCTTTACTGTGCAGGTGACTGTGCACTGGAACAGATTGTCCAGAAAGGCTGTGGAGTCTTCCCTACTGGAGATATTCAAGAACTGTCTGGACACAATCTTATGCCATGTGTTCCACGATGGGCCTGCTTGAGCAGAGAGGTTGGGCCAGATGACCCACTGCTGACTATTACAACTTTTAACATTCTTTGAGTCTGTGTCTCTTCTCAGCTACTGTCATTGTTTAGTGCCTTGTATGACTAATTTTCAGACTAATTTTCAACTGCCCATGAAACAATTCTGTTACTTGTAATTTTTCTCTACCTAAACTACAACAGGCAGTTTGATTTTGAAAGTTAAATCTCTCTCAGTACATGTTTTCCAGGCCATTTGTTGGTTCACTTGTTTCAGAACAGGCATACAGGATGAGACCAAAGGCACATCTAGTTCTAGTGGCGGCCAAGAGTAAGTGCCCAGAAAAGACCCTAGGAGCAGAACAAGCCCACAACAGTACTTTCCCAGGGTAGTTTCATAGTGATCCAAGATTCACAAATATTTTAAGCCAAGATGAATTAAAAAAAAAACAGCTTTGTGGTCTTTACAAGCAATACCTGAAAACAACCACCTTCCTCTCTACAACTACCTGAAAGGAGGTCATAGTGAGCTGGGGTTTAGTATCTTCTTCCAGGTAATACGTGACAGGACAAGAAGAAATGGCCTTAAGCAGTACATGGGGAGATTGGATATTGGGAAAAATTTCTTCACTGAAAGAGTAGTCAGGCATTGGAACAGGTTGCCTATTGAGGTGGTGGAATCACCATCCCTGAAAGTGTTCAAAAGGCATATGGATGTGGCACATAGGGATATCATTTCGTGGTGAACATAGTGTACTAGGTTATTGGTTGGACTCAATCTCAGAGATCTTTTCCAGTCTTAGCAATTCTATGACTCTGTGAAAAATTATACAAGTGCTTGTCCCTTCAGATATGAAAATCATCAGACCAGAAGATACTAAGGTCCTAAAATTAAGTCCAAAATTCTGACTTTTTTCTCCCCAAATGATTAACCTGAAGAACACTCAATCCTCATTTCCATGTAATTTCTTTTGTTTCCTTTCTCCATCTTTTCTTGTCACTTTGTACAGTTTATTTCTGTCTCCCATCCTACTGACTAGCACTCTTCTTTTATGACCCAAAAAGGGAAGGGAATGAGAGTAACCTACTAACCTAAAAGACAGAGAATCATGATCAGCCACTCATGAAGTCAACTTCCAATGAAATAAAGCAAACTCAAACAGCGCATCCGACAGGTATTTTCAGACAAGAAAAAACACATACATGAGCAGTCGTAGCATGACCTAGGACAGACAAGTCATAAAATAACAATTCCATACTAAAATAACTAGGTAAACATGGTAAGAAAGGAAAAGAAAGAATGCAGGCCATTTTGCTCCCAGGAAAGACACAGATTACGGCAGCAAAATTAGGCAGGACTGCAAATCCATTTGGCAAGGACAATGACTCACACTGGAATATATCATGGGGTGAGGCAGAATTACCAAAGTTAATTATCTAGAGATCTTTAAAGGACTTGAGGAGGAAGGCAGCTGACCTTCTCCAATGAAGCCTCTGGACCCTTAAATAAGAAAAGAAAGGCATACACTAAAGGAAAAATCCTGGCAGTGCTTTTATTAAGGCACAACTGATTATACAGGCTGACCAGCAGAGAGAGCTGCATGAACTGGAAAGCCAGCATCTCAAATGGGGCACCAGTCAACACAGACCTTGTGGAACAGCAATAGGAGCAGCATTTAATTAACAATTTAAGATATAAGCAGATGTGGTACACACACAAATTGACAGACCACAAGAGAACTGAACCCACACAAACACATTAGTTCAATTCTCATACAAAAGTGGTAGGCCTTCTGACAGCACATGAGAAGAACACAGTTATGAAAAGTTCCAAAAAATTCTTATATGAAAATGGCACTTCAAAAAACATCAACACAATTTGGACTACTGAAATAAACACAATTTACACTACTACTTGAGCTGCTGGCAAAACTGTGGAGGTAGAGGAGGCAAGTGTTAACATTATCGCAAATTCAAATGAAATCTTTTGAATACATGAGGGATCAACATGTAATTTATGAAGTCCAAAAAACCTCATTTCAATTCTCAACTTTCTGATTAACTCTTCTATATGTTATCTTTCAGTACATAAACATATATATTTAACCATTTAAACCCCATTAAAAACCAGAGAAACTGTGAAAAATACCTATTCTATAAACATGCCAAAGAAATAAAAGTTCAGTGAACCAAGGCGTTTATTTGAAAATTTACCTGTATGAGAGCTATGTTGAGAGCTTAACAAGCAGCTCAACTAACTTTGAATGCCTACAAAACCAGCCACACTGCTATTCTAACATCACCAAAACCTACTATTATATATTATTATTATGTATAATTATGTATTTATTATATACTTAGTGCAGTCTAGTTTTTGAGTACAGTGGTTTCACATTAGCTTAAATCTGTGAAATTCTGGAAAGCTAAGTCTTATTCTCCCTTTCACCTGGTATTCCTAATTGCTCCCTACTTGCTTAGCAGATGTCTTTGTACTGGGACAACATTCAGTAAACCAATTTCAATTAGTACTATTCAAAAGTTTTCAGCATTTGCTGAAGTTTTCTGCATTTTTTCACTCCAAAACCACAGGATTGCTAGCACAGATGCAGAGACATGTATGGAAACATGCTCCACTCTAACTGCCATACACTGACTTGAAAACATATCCTACTTGAAAATGCACCACAGAAAATTGAAGTTTCTATAAATCTGCAGAAAAACCAGCAGAGTTAAGAAAAAGCTGATTTGTAGCTGGAAACTTCTATTTTCTTACAAAGATACTCAAGGAAAATCTGAAAAGAAACGGTTTCATACAGAAGAAAAGCCATGAGCATACTTTCTACTTAGTGAGGCATTTAATTTAACCACAAATACCCATACAGTTTCATTAGACATCTGCAGGGATTTAGACTTAATATCCCATTGCATTCCACCTTCAGAAACAAGAAAAAACCCACACTTTAGAAAGGTTGTTAGACAATCTAATTAGAAGTTCAAAGTAATAATCAAAAAGGAATCAAAACTAAGCAATACTATTTACCCTAGTGTTATGATTACTCATACACAGGTGCAATTTAAGCAAATATTTTCTTTGGTGTGAAACAATACACCATTTTTATACAGCAACAAAATGTAAAGTCACAATCATTACATGTGAAAGTGAAAAAAAAAAATAATAAATAGATTAATATAGTTGGAAGGGACTTATGGTGGCCATTTGGTCTGTTATCCCTGCTAAAAGTAGGGTCAAATTATACCAGGCTCAAAGCTTATATAGCAAAATTTATACCATGTTCAGAGGTGGCTATTTCACAACCTCTCTGAACAGTTTGTTCCAGTGTTTGACTGTCCTCCTGAAAAAGATTTCCATAATACCTAACAAAAATTTCCCACGCTCCTTGTGTTTGTTTTCTCTCATCCAAACACCCTGTACCTTCAAGCAAAAGTCCAACTGCATATTTTTTATAGCTTCCTATCAGGTAGCTAAAGACAACAAACCAATGTCTCCTTAGACTTCTCCAAATGAAAATACACAATTCCCTCAGCCCACAGTACATCATGTACTCCAGCTGTATTCATCTTCGGTGGTACTTCACTGATCTTTTTCCAGCATGCCAATGTTGGAATGATCTAGGATTAAGAAGCTTTGAACTGAAATGCACAATCAGAAAAAATTAGATAGAAGCCTTTCAAATAGAAGTTTCTTTTAAAAGACACACATTTTAATGATATCAGTGTTAAGTGAGATATTCAAGAAAAAATTTTTCCCAGGCTACACTTGGGAAATAATTGAGCATGCCCTGAGTAGTAATCACAGTAACTCCTGGTATAGTGAGATCTGAATTGAATATAAATTTTCAATGTAATTGAGCAGAAAACACATCTTATAAGCACTACCTATATACAATACACACACAATAAACATTAGGCACATTCAATTTTATTTATATACTTCAGATATATAAAAGACTTAGTCATTGTGGGTGGAGACCTTACATACAACCTGGTGAAATCCAAAATAGAAGTAGGGTTTTATAGTTTCTGCATTTATTTAGGATTATTCTAATTTAAAGACTATCTAGACAACAAATTACAAGCATAAAAAATACTTAACAACTGCAAAAATTCAGGACTACATCAAAGAATAAAGCTAGCATTCATAAACATTTGCTGTCTCTGTTAAAGTTGTACATATTTGATACAATCACTAAATTTGCTGGAAAAGCTTCTAACTTACAAAAGTTGGCAAAACAATTGCAAGATCTGCATATGAAAGAAGGAATAGTAATCCAAAATTCTATTTTTATATAGGAACTTTGCTGTGCAACAAAAACAAACACAAAGTAGCTGGTTCAATTTAAGGTTTCTTTGAGCTAACATGATTTTTTTTTTCCAAGCAGTGAAGACCAAACTTCAAAATGAGAGAACCCCTTTCCTCAAACTTGAAGGATGTTTCATAATACTCTACAATAGACTTTGCTAGACTACATGAAAGAAAGTAACATTTTACTCCAGGTAACATCAATGACCAACAAACTCAATCAGTAAATGGGGAAAAAAACATACACACAGATGCAGATTTATTCCTGGAAATAAATAGCTTTTTTCTGGGTTCTGCATAAAGATAGAAAAGGACTTGGGTGTTTTTTGCTTTTCTTTTAAACTGAGGTACATTGTGGGATGATTACATCAACCAGCAAGCAATGTCAGACAAAAAAAAATTCAGAGAACCCATTTTAGTATGGAAGAGATGTTACTAATTGCAAAATGTTTGGAGATTAAAGGTTTTTCTTCCCTTGCAACTACAATAAAGTATGTCTGTGCAACCCAGTCTGCCAATGAATACAAGCAAGGACTATAACCTCTTTCATGCTGTCCGCTGCCTGTCCTCCAGCCCCTTGTCCTCTTTTATTTTCACAAGTTTCAAGTGGAAACAGTTACTGGAGTTTTCCCATACTTCTTCTCAACATTTAGCTTGCGTTGCAAGAGAGTTCTGGGACAGAGAAGCTTGCTAAACTTAGACCAAGAAATTCAAGGTTTTAACAATAAACAGGACCTGCTACACAGAAATATTGTCAAAGTAACAAAGCCAGTGAGTGCTAAATGGTGGTGGCCTCCAAAATGCTCCATCTGATATTTTATCTAGAACAATGACCTTTTAGTAGCCTACTTACCTCAGCAATAACTCAGAAATCAATCTAAATAAAAAGATAATAAACATAAAACCTGCTTTGATTTATTAAGCAACTATCTGCATCACATATTATTCAAATTTGTATCACGTCCACATACCTCAAAATGAAAAAGGTTTAATTCAAATTAATTCAAATAAATTTTGCTGATTTCACAAGGCTTTTACTGAGAGCCCAAGAAGGGAAACAGTATTTGAACCCTCACAGGAAAAAAAGTAAAAACTCAAATAAGTTGCGGCTCTGTAAGATTAGGGAGACTAACATGCTTGGTTGTTGACTTGCTTTATGCATATTAATCTAATGTAAATTTCAACTTGAATCCCAAAATATCAGAAACCAGGTTTCTAGTGATAATACTGAATTTTTTCATATAGGTGTCTAGCTGTTTTTAAATACAGAGAGATGAAATAAAAAAAAAAACCAGATGCAGATCCTCTTTAAAAGCACTTCAAAACATTTCCTTAAAATCCACTTCAATAGCTGTAAGCACATTTCCAGTTATGACTATTCTTTCATTCTTAGTATTTTAGGGACCTTATTTTATAGTGAATGCAATCAAATAACAGCCTCCTTGCTTTCATGAAAGAAACCTATATGTTGGATCTCTGGAACAGTATTTCTTCGAATTACTTCAAGTACTGTAACAATACTGAGTAACTAGGTGCAATTATGTTGTCAGTTTAATTCCCACCCCTTCTCACTGCAGCAGAAGTACCAGAAATAAAACAGTGACAAATAAAAACCTACCAGCATTCTTCACCTACAGTACTCAACTCCAGTTAATTCAGCTGTCCTTTAACTCAATCGAAAGAGGATCATTGCAGCACTGAAAACCCCATCTCATGGAGCCCTTCAAGAATGCGTCTGCCAGGCCTTTAACATGGAAGTGTCAGTACTCCAAATTTTTAATCCCCCTCTCACCTCAGTGTTTTCTGCTCAACGGCCTCAATCCTCCTGTTTGTAGGAGGTGGTAAGACTGACAACAAGCTTTCATGTACCTTTTCATCTCAGCCTTGCCAGACCCCTTCCTATTAATGCTGTCTACCTCACCATATTAGCAATTCTACTCTATAACCAAACAAACACAGAAACACTTGTATGATTGTCTTTCTTTTCACTCTGCTTCTGTGTGTTTGTGATTAACCAATAGATTGGGTAGGAAACTTTTGCCAATTCAGTAATACAGGAGGTACCAGCTAGGCAGCAAAAGGCTTCACGTATCAGAGCCCACATCCTGGTGAATGGACACGTTATTGAAACAAGGGTGTTTTTCACTGCGACCAAACCAGATTAAATATTGTTACATCTTATTCCTTTTAAAAATCCAAAGCAGTCCTATATGCAGTCCAACTGCCTTCCTACAGCTAGAGCTGCTCTCTAATCAGTCCTTTCTGTACTGCCTTTGTTCAGCTACTGAGGGCCCCCTTACTGGCCCTTCACTTCACAAGCTTTTTTAATGCAGTAGCTTGACTTGGGCAAGTGCTTAAATATTTTTCCCCTTACCACAAATATAAATGTATTGCTTGTACTGGTCCTGCAAAACCTCTAAATACTTCTCAAGCTGAGCCTTTAGCCCAGCAAAACTATAATTATGCTGGCAGCTAAATTCCCTTCCATTTTTTTTTACTGGTTTCATTCCTCCCTTCTCTTTTATACATCATAATCCTCTCTCTGCCCTAAAAAAGGCAAAAGGAAAAAAAGGAGGAGAAAAAGAAACCTGCTTTTCTTCCTTTCACTTTACTCAATATCCCTGCTCTATTCTGTATTTTGTAAAAGTTCCCCACTTTAAGTTCCTTTTCCTTTGTTTATTCAGGGCATTCTCCATTTCCTATTTCCTCCTTCCTTTCCTAGCAGCTGGACTCCTCAAAGTAACTGGTTCTGCCCCTTTGAGAGGTTTGGGGTTTTTTTTTCCTTTTGGTAGAAGACAAAAAGAGCCAGCTCTCCACAGTATTTCATTTTTTATCACTCAAGAGCATACAAGTTGCTTTTGGAGTTGATAATCTTCCATGTCTTCTTGTGTAACGGCTCTCAAGTCAGTAATTTTAAATAATCCATTGCAAGTAAAAATTATCGATTATCTGCAAACAGGCTACACTCCAAGAGTGTCTTCTAATGGGGAAACAAATTAAAAATTTATACAAACCCTAAAATATACAATGAAATATATCTAGAAAAAGATTCTAGAAAAGTAATTTTCATGTAATCACCAGAGGTGTCACAAAGACTGCCAATCTTTTCTTACTTCTGCACTGCAAATTACTTCATTTTTCCCTGTGGTGAAGTTTAGATTACCAATTTCATTAGTTCCAACACTATTTGTGAGCTAAAAATTACATAAGGGGTTTTTTTTATCTTCCATTGTTTTGTGTGAAAGAAACACACCATTGCATATGTCAGATGATGTGTTGCTGTTATTGAGTCTAGGTATCATGCATCTGTTCCAAATAATGGTTTAGTTATCACAGTAGTCTTGACAGTAAACATGATGTTCTCAAACAACCACGATTTTCAGGTTACAAGGACAAAAATGAAAAGACACACAAATTACCAGACACTCCCACATAGTGTGTGTAATCCACAGCTGACCTGCCATTTCTTTCATTACTTGTATACACAATTTAACACTTTAAGTATGGCTGTAACAATATAATGAGATTTGCTAAAGCCAGATTCTGTGTGAACTAGTCCAACAGTAGCATTTTGATGATCTACTTGCTGAACACCAAGACTACTTTTCAAGTGTTTTGAAACTAGCAGAAACAGAAGCATTAGCCATAATACATTTAAAATGTTCTATCACATTCAGAAAAACATATGAAATTCTAATAATTACCTAGAAGTGACTCCAATAGTCTATGAAATAGAAGCACATCATAATTTAAAATACAGAATGACTGATGTTATGTACATATGCAATGATACCCTATTAAAGATTCCCTCTCATAAAAACAACAGAATTGTATAACATTTTACCATTAAACATTGTATTTACAGCACTATAGTTATGGATACATCATTGTTTCAGTAACAGTTATATTATGCAGCAATTCACCCAGTGAATAAGTACTGTGATCCAATATTTTAATTATGACTTCAAAAAGGCCTCATCCATTACAAAGATTAAAAAAAAAAAAAAGACTTTTAAATGAAAGTATGTAGGAAGAAGCAGTAAATGAGAGACCACAACCTGTAATTGCAAAACCAATCCTGTACATGATCTGTGTCAGTAGATGGAGGTGTCATAAATAAAAGGTTTATTAAGCTGCTACTTTAGTCCATCACATGGCCTAAAAAATGAAAGGATGATGTTAGAGTTCTAGATACTGAGAATTTTAGACTGAAATACATACTTCTGCTTATTCCCCTGCCAAGAAACTATAAAGGTATTGGTGAAAAAGTAGTAAGGAATGTGTGCACATACATGTAAGATACAGTATTTTCTGCAGAAATGAACCCTACTTCAGAGAAAATTTTAGTTTAAATTATGAAATCTTTAATGCTCACATACAGCCAGAGTATGTGAACCTCAACCATGGTGAATCAAAACTGAGCAAAACACTTGCAGATAGCATGAATGCCTGCTTCAAACACTACCAGATGATCAATCTTTTCCTAGATCAATTGTCTATACTGAGCTTATAAAAGAATGTTCCCAAAGTCTTATCACAGAGGACCTCTCCACTGTCAACACAGCAGCCTCACTGAAATTTGATAATACACAGTACTTTCCAACAGTTACTACTGCTGGAATAGTTAAAACATGTATAGTAACAGTTAATGTTAACAAGACATAAAAGGACTTGCACCCATCTCTGTTTCCATACAGAACCACTCATTTACCCACACCTTCACAGAACATTCAGTTCACTTTTGTAACACTTCACAGACAAAGAAGCAAGGACACTTGTAACTTTAAGAATCATTCAATACTCCTGAGTTGGAGAGGACCCACAGGGATCACTGAGCCCAAGTCTTAAGTGAATGGCCAGTATGGGGATTGAGCCCACAGCAATACTAGCATCATGCCCTAACCAACGAAACTAATTTCAGGGTTTCTTGCACCTTCTTAATCACCTGTCATCTGTATTTTCTTTTCCTCATTTGTAATACATTTTGACTTCCTATCATTATCCTTGTATTCAGATTAAACATCAGTTCTCATCTACTACCAAACAACCTGCCAGATTCAGTTTTCCTTCCAGATAAAATACCGATACTTCTCCTTCCTCACACATTAAAAAAAATTCTAATCAAAATACCACACCCTTACCCACTGAGGCTAACAGAACTGAGTCTTTTCGCAATCTGTTTTTCACAAGCAATTTGTTTTTCCACTATCAAAATCAAAACTAATTTCTTCAGCAACAGTTCTCCTCCAATTGAAAATCAGTTTTCCAACCCCAGAAAGATAATCTCAATATAGCTTAGCCCAGCTTGCAAATCTAATAATATTTAATGTGCCGTAAAGTGCTTTTTGGCTATGTTATTTTCTTCCCATTTTCTTTCCAGAGGCACTCAAAACTTGACTGGGGAGTCTGCTAGAGTAAATCTGAGGACAACAGATCCAGAAAGACAAAAGGTTGTTTCAGCAATGTAAGCTGAAAGACAAAATACTTGGCTAGATTTGGGCCATGAAGTTTGATTCCAAGTAGGTCAGACATTGACTACTGTCAAGATCAGAAAGCAATCTTAAAACCTACTTCATTTGGAGCAGAACAGCTAATGGCTGTTTTATTAATGGGACCAGAGGAAGATGTAAGAAAGCAACAAAGCCTCAACAGGAGAAATGTGGCTGAACAGGAGAGAAAGTTCTGAAAAAAAGAGTAAAGAGATAGTAAGAAGGTAATGAATAGAGAGGCATCTGGAAGGATGATGAGACGAAGTTGTTTACATTCTTTCTCTCTCCTTACTTTAAAACCATATTATTCCAGAATCCTACAGGAATCCTGCTTCTGCCTGTAAATTCACCTCATGCTCCACTACTCTGAGAAAGGAATGCAGAAGTATTTTTGCTGTTGTGATAAAAGAGAAAAATTCCTTTTCTTACAACACTAGAAATATAACCATTTAGAAACAGTAAAGTTATGCTTATGAACTTATATATATATATATATATATATATATATATATATATATAAATAAAATATTATATCCCAGTGTCTTTGACTAAGACCATCTTCTTTTATTTTTAAGTTCAAAATAGTTATCTTGTGTGTGGTGCAGTATCATTCATATTAGAAAGTTCAAATTAATAATTTAAACAAACTTTCTTTTCCTACCACTTGCTGTGTAAGCTTAGCAAATGAGTCTACACGTCTGTTTAACCTTGTTGCTGCATCTTGTAGGTTTTTGCCAGGAAGGCTTTAATACTTTCTTCCCTTAGTTTATCTTTTTTCTCCTGTAAATGTCATCGGTGACAATGATTTACCACTTTAATTCCCTGATAGCAAGAGGACATGCAGCAGTTTTGTTTGCTTAGTTTCTTCCTCTAAAGGCTCAGTGAGTAACTGGAAATTATGTCTAGATAAGAAAGATAAGTAAAGGTAAGTAAAGATAAGTATTCTATAATCACTGAAATGTATTATAAAGAACTGTTAGATGACAAATTAGATTTTCTTCTTAACCAGAAATAAGCAACATATTGTTTCAACCAATAATACCATAGTGACAATTCCTGCATGTTTACTGCCTCTGAACATATACCTTTGCCTAATAGGGGAAGTAATTAATATGTTATTTTGCTTAACAACGGGATTTCTTAAAATTTCTTCTTTCCCCTTAATATTTCATAATCAAGAAAGCAGCCTAATAATTTAGGTCATTATTATAAGAAGATAGTCAGGAACATGAACATAAAAAGCCAATAGAAATAAAAAAGAAGTAGAAACAAGGCAAGTACTCTAACATTACGTATATACTTAGCTCCTCAAGTACAAGGGCAAACCTTAGTAAGAAATAGAAGAATTTTAGGCACAAATAATATCACCAGTACAAGTTCTTACTAAACAAATCTAGAGGTAACTAAATGATGCAAAAAAAAAAATGGCACACTGATCCACGATATATTTATGGTTCTTAAAGGAAGAAACCTGCATTCCACAATTAACTTTATTAGTATGCAATGAGATCACAGAGAAACTGTTAAGAAAGGCAAGTATTAAAACCTTACTTGTACACTTGCACTCAGGAATCCAGCTTGATGAAAGAACCAAATTGCACTGGCACACCCTTGTAACCAGTTCTAAAGACATTCGTTCCAGCAAAACAGAACGCATTGGTCTCAACAGGTTGAAGTTTAATGACCTGACAAAAACAAAAGACTGTAACACTCCAAAAGTTACAGGTGGTTCAACAGTCCATGAATCTTAGAGACTCAAAGAGAAAATTAAAAAAAGAAACAACAAACAAGCCAAAGTAAAAAAAAAAAAAAAAAAAAACAAAAACAAAAACAACCAAAAAAAAAACCACACACACACAGAAAAAAAACCAAAAAACCCCAAAACAAAAACATCAAAAACCCACAAACTCCCAATATAAATACATGTGTTATATTCATGTCATGCATAATTAAGTACTCAGCAATCTAATGGCCAGACAAATTTATTTATTCAACTTAAAAATATTGCCTTTAAGTTATGACTGAAATTAAAGAGAACATTTAATATAAAACATTCATGTAGCACATTTACTTTTTAAACTGTTGTTCCACATGTTTAATCACTCAAGGAGCCAAACAGTTCTCTGCACTAATGTTTTTAATTAAACAAGACACATTATGGTGCATTTTTATGTAAGAAGAGATGGAACTTAATGAGTTCAATCTAGACTTTGAATTTTTATTAATTAAATTATGTCAAAAAGCACATTGGCTATAGTTTTCAAATACAGTATTTTTAACTTACTGTTGGCACACTGCACTTCTAAAATTGAAATGCAACAAAAACATAGGAAACTGTAGAAAAAACTCCAGTTGACATTATTAAATACAATACTTATAAAGAAAAGTTATATAACCAAATAAATTTATCAAAACATACTGTATTTTTCAAACTATGCACTTCAATAAAGAATGAAAGCTCAGTCAATTGCATGAGCTGAGCAGCCTGTTTCTGGTCACAGTATCTATCCTTCAAGGATTTAAAGCAATCATTGTTCATCATCATATGGTTATTTTTACACAAACTGGAGGAAGAATATATTCCCAGTCTGGTTGTTGGAAAGTCTCTGGCCACCTACCGTCCTGGCCTTTATTTAGAAATCTGCCAATATTCAGATCTTAGCTGAATTTAAAATTCTGAATCTAGGTCCTATTCCACTGCCCTAACATATAAAAAAAAAAGAGTCAGGAACATGAACTTTAAAAAGCAATAGAAACCAAAACCAAACAGGAACAAGTTCACAGCAGAGGCCTCCAACAGTTGGAGGCTGTAGCACAGACTCTATGAGGACAGACAAGGAAGCAGGGTCTATTCCACCTGGATGAGACTGGGGGAGTCTAACAGCAGTCCCCAGTACCAAAATGAAAGTTATTCAGAAGATGGAACTAAGCTCTTGCTCTCCATCCACAGGACAAGAGACAACAGAAGCAAGTTGAAACACAAAATGTTCAGAGAGGATATAAAGAGAATGTTTGACATCCAGACGAAGGCCCAGTGGTCGATGTGTTATCTCCATCCTTGGAGATTTTTATGACCTGGCTGGATACAGCTTTCATACCTGTTATGACCTCCTTACTGACCGTGCTTTATGCAAAATTTTGAAACAGAAACCAACTGAGGTCCTGCTTCACTAAATTATTTTGTGGTTCTATACAACATCTGTCTTTAACTAAAAGTTACATTGTTTGACTAAATTTAGGCTTTAGCAGAATTGTAACTATAACCTCCAAACGGTTTTCTTTAAAACAAACAATAATTTAAGGAAATCCTTTTCATACCTATTAGCTGCCTTTCCACTGAAAATCAGGGATGATATGCTCTTGTTTTCATTCTGTGTGTCCCCTGAGCATGAAAGGGGACCATCACTTTTCCTGGCTTCACAGATACTTTACTCATTAACTGCATGGTAAAGGGCACTCAAGGTGATTTCCCTTTAGGCATTCTCTCTTACAAACACTTAAGCTACATTGCATCAACTCAAAATAATCCTGAGCTTTTTTACCCAAGACATGCTACAGATGTTGGAGAGGGAGCAAAGTAGTTTGACACACTCCCACAAAGCACCAAGTGCCCTGAGGATAAGAAACCAGACAGTCAATGCTTTCTAGCATATTATGGCATGCGGTTAATGTGCTGTAATATCAAGTCATGACAAACTTCAAATATCCTTTTAAAAAGTCTGACTAAAAAATATTATTTCACCACCCTGCATAGTCATAACAACTGCACAACCACATCACAGCATAACAAACTACAAGAAGAGACATGATGTATTATCAACCTACCCAAAAATTTTCACATCAGGTTCAAGAGTTCGAAAAAATTATGTGTTAAAACTCATTGAATCACCATAAAAATTGATAAATACTAAATTTTTTTTCAAAAAACCAAAGTAAAAACATTTTTGCATTCCAAAGTGAATTTAAAATTCAACTTTGTGGGTTCACTGGCAGAATTATTGGTGTCATGATTTAGGAATGGTATTCCCAATTTGGTACTCCCACTATAAAGAAATCCTGGCTGCTCCCTCCATGTCCCCACTCTAGTGAAAAAAAAACAAAAGGCGGAGATTACAGGTTGATGTAGGAACAATTTACTTGAAACAGCAATGAGATAAGAAAATGGACAGTAACAGCAACAGTCTTAATAACAGAAGTGTACAAAAGAGGATGATTTACATGAAAAACACTACCCAAAGGCCCCAGGTTCCCTCTTCCCACCACACTTCTTGACCTGATGCCACACCCTTCTTTCCAGAAGTGAGATCACCCTACTTCCAACAGGATGAAGTGCACGGTATAGAATAACAACCTAGACACTGCCACATGGGTCCAGGTTCCAGCCTTCACAGCTACTGCAGAAAACTCTATCTTGGCTGAAACCAGGACAATAAGATAGCAATCTCAGCAAGTGGCAGAGCTCTTTGAAAAGTAACCTGGAAAAAATACCAAAAACTAAGAAAATTATGGTATGGCTTAAGGGTGCTACAGTCTAAAGATATCCTTCTAAACACTGCTAATACATGTGCACCAGCTGAGGTAGCAAAGGCATGTGAAACTTTCAATGTCCTGTATGCTTTTAACTGCTGTGGCTTCCAACTGCTGAAACATAAATGAGTTCAGGTACACCTAACTGTGTTACAATCATACATGCAACTATATTACAAACATAGCTTCAAATTAATTTGTTTCTGAGTGATACTGATGTAATCTCATTAAACCTCAGCCAAATAAATCCCCTGGTTTATTTATTCTCCACTTTGATGTACATCTATTTTGTCACACTGCTTTTAGGTCTCCCAATGCATAACAATGAAAACTGAAGACTCCAGTTCATTTTCACATTCACTCCGCACGGCGCCTGTATGTTTTACTAGTCTCCAATTTTAGGGAAGATACATAGGAACAGAATGCCCTAATGTTAGCCAACCACCTTGAAATCACCTTTAACTGAAGAAACCAGGTTAGGAGAAAAGCAGCCAGAAGTACATTTTCACAAGCTCCCTGACAGAGAGCGTAGTTACAAAGGTTTATGAAGACCCAGGTATGCAGCAATTAAAAGATAACCGTGCACCTATTTACACAGTTGTTACGAGTAGTTCCAAAGTCTGTCTTTTGGGAGCCAGCTGTTGGATTGACACAAGCTTTACTGCCCACAGCTGAGGATCTGGGTCTTGTGCAATCCAGGGCCCTCCAATTCCACAGGGAACCCAACATTTCTTTTGTAGCTCAGTCCATCTTTCGGGTTATCCAGGATGCAATTACACAACATTTTCTCTGACACTGCAAGCCAGCTTAAAAAGTTATCCTGTCCGTTCCCTTTCCTTCATGCCACTTGTTCCAAATGAGACAAAAAAATTAATTTTAACTTAGGTCACTTCTAATACAGTTTACAGCACAGCCCTACAAAAAAACTGTGGTGTTTACACAACTGAGGCAGCAGCAAATTCCAGTGTTTGTGAGAGGCTAAGAAAAGTCTTTAGACTAAAGACAGGTTAAGAAAACAGTTAATAGACATCGTAAAACTACAACTCCACCTTATTCTTAGATCTTTGTGACTTCACGGTTTATAATTCTATCTTTATGGTTTCTAAACCCCTCTTTCATTAGGAATTAATGTTTATTTTCTAATTGTCTTTGTCCTAAAATGGTCTTGCTCTTAGTCAAATTCTACCTAATACATAACTCAAACACCACCTACAACCATACCTCCATATCTGAATCCATGGAAGTAATTCCATAATTTCATGTTGAAATTAAAAGGCCTCCTAGTCTAAATGCACTTGAATAACTGAGGCCTCTAAAAACTGTTTGGTAAGTACAGGTACCAAATAAACTGTATGTTTATGTATCAACACTGGATATTTAGAAGGCAAAGGTTTCTTACTTTAGAAATACCTGACAGTACCAGAAACCCAAGTCGTAGCCAGTATTATGACACACTGAATAGGGATGAACATTTTTGTCACAACTATGAAATCCTTGCAGTCAAACAAGACTAACAGATATCAGAGATGGAAAATACTCATTTAAAGCGTATTAGACTTGTACACTAACACTATCCCTCTAAGATATTATCTGCCCTCCAAAAATCCCTCAAAATTCTTGCATTATTTCTGGTGAACAGGATGATATAGACGTTGCAAAAAAGGTCTAAAAAATGGATTTTAACTGATTTGGTAATTACTCTCACTAAATACTACAAAAAATAAATCCTGATACCAATGAAGTTACATAAAGAAGCATTTTAAAAGTTTTAATTATACATGCTAATAACTTTAATCACAATACTTTGAACATGTATAATAAATCCATTTACTTAAAACATCTGTAAAAGACTTTCTTAAGTCCTGAAATCTACTGCAGCTGCTCAAGCACATAAGCTGAACGATAGAGGTAATACCAGCTAAATCAGCTCCACTGAACTGTTGGTAATTCCACTGAACCTTACACCACGAACAACACACAGATTAAGAACCGGGGTAAACATCAGAAAAGATCCCACGTGGGGCTGCATGCAGAGCAAGAAATACCACACCATACATATTTATGCAAGCATATAAGCACTTTCAAAGTCTTAGCCTAAAAACAACTTTGGTGATAACCAGCTTACTTGATAACCTGAGACTTAAGCAGGATCAAAACTGAGAGCTAGCCAAGCAAAAAAAACAGAAGACAGATAACATCTGATGTCAACAAACATAAAATAATAAACCCCTGAAAGAATAATTTGCAGTTATTCCCATGTGACATTAAATTTTAAGCCAAATGTAAGCAGATAAACAAAACAACCACTCACAGGATATGCAGCTCAGCAGAATCTCTGCTTAATACAGGCACATACAAGACAAGAAAAAGTGTTCTGATGAAAAGAGGAAAGGTATTGAAAACATTCTCAATTCTCCTGGAATATTGTCTTTTGTGACATTGCAAAAAACACAGAAAAACAAAATCAGTTCATAGATTTGTATGAGCTATGAACAATTACTAAAGACTCGAAGAAAAAAGAAAATACACACATATACCCCCCCTTCCCCCACCCCTGCAAAAAAAACACCACACAAAACCAGAAGAAAATCAAGACAACAGGAAAATCTAAGCAGCAAGAGCTATCATCTCCCTTCCTAATAAAAGGAAATGTGCAACCATGATTAAAAAGCAATCTACTAACAACAAAAGGAACCATGTAATGCTATTGTGGAAGTCATTGTCAAAGACAGATACAGAGACAATTTACCTCAGAAAGGACGTTTCTATTGATTTTAACTCAATAGGTGCCTGCACCAGATTGGACAGTTTTTTTCCTACAAATTAGATTTAAAGATTCAGCTTTGACTCTGTGAAACAGTAACTACATAACCAAAATTAGATGGACAATTGCCTTCTAGGCAAGTCATTCTACATAATACATGGGGGTTATCATTGCATCTCTGCATCCAGTACTGCATAACCCACAGAGATTGACATTTGAGTGAGGCATCACTCTTTTTCTTTGAGCATCTTACAGGTTACAACTGACAGTGACAACCTACCTTACACTTGTACCCTGTAGCTGTCACTGTATTGACATATACAACCAATTTAAGTGAGACATACAATCTACTCTCTAGAAGAACACAGTATGCAGCAGAAAGCATCTATTTGTGTGCAGCAAATAAAACTGGATTACTGTTCCTTCAGCAGAACTACTACAAAGAAGCTTCTTTGTATATTCACATTTTTGTACGATTTTTCACATCTGCATGAAGACAGATATATCTTACAGAATAATGTTAAAATCTCATATTCAGAAATTGAAGAAAGCTCCTCATTCACATTTTGATAAAGAAACTGTAAATGAAACAAGTTAAAGAAATACAAACGTAAGCATGAGCTCAAATGTTGACTCAGATGATGCTAGTATTTACTCATATTAGTCATCTTACTGGCCTCATGCTGAGAATCCCATGGGACATATGAATACATAAAGAACCCACCAAAATCAGTGCACAGCCAGGGTCAGAGGCTTTGAAACAGCAGCTCTATTAAGTCAAATGAAAAAATATAACTGTGTACTTGCCTAATGACAGTGATAACATTTGCATGCAAGCCTAGGTAAAAAGTAGCAGGTGTGTTACAACAAAAATGCGAGCTTGTAAGGAGCACTAGGATAGCACAGGAGCACTAGGATAGCATAATTTGGGATGAAAGGCACCACAAGAGGTCATCTAGTTCAACCTCTGACTTAAAGTTCCAGTTACTTTTCTAAGAAAAACCACCAGATTTTGGTTGCCTTCTTCCAGATGTTTTTTTTTTATTTTTTAAGAACACTATTTTTCAGAACAAATACTTGTTTTATTATCGCATGGTCAATTCTGTTAACTGCTTTTTAATTGCAAGTTTTGTAACTTTTGATACTCTTCTATTCATAATGAACACCATTTAATTACTGTCTCTGTTTAATACTACTAAATTTCTGAATTTTGTTTATTTCCCTTTTAAGGCTCATTCAGATGAGATCTCAGATTATTTCTTGTAACTGCAAACATCATCACTTTGCTTTTTGTTTACATAAGATCACACTGTAAAAATGCCCCAAAGCTGGAATAAAAGAGACCAACTGCAAAGCAACAACCTCATTCAGCAATTGCTTTTCTCCTAACTTCAGAAAGAGGATGCCACTGCTAGTAAAACATGGCAGTAACATTCACTTTAATACTATTCTGTGGTCATGCACATGACCTCCACATAGTTTGGAAATGGTTATTCTACAGAGATTTCAACTTTTTATTAGCATAATCATCACTTTGAACAGCTGCAAGTAAAAAGCAGTAACAACCTCCTTTCATTTTCCATTCTGCAGCTCCAGTCAGTCTGATTCAATCACCAAGGATGTTGGACCATTTTCTCCATTTCATGTACTTCTTGCTCATTACAACTTCCCCTCCCAGCAGCAAATACTCCTTCCCCATGTTGCTGTTGTTGGTGCTTACAAAAAATGAAAATCTGTAAATTGGTCAAATTTAGGCTTCTCTGGAAAGTTCACCACAGCTTAAAATCCCTGCTATTTCATACCATAATACTGAAGTTGTTTAACTCAAGAGTCTAGATTTACACCACGTAAGTCACTCTGGATGCATTCTCACCAAGCAGAACACAGTAGTGGCTATTGTATTCCTACGGAATCCTCAAATTACTGCCACAAACCCTAAAAAGGGAAGAAAAATGGGCATGCCGAAAGAACATCACTACAGTATTAGCACCATATCAGTTATGAAAACGACCGAGATGCAGGGAAGGAAAAGAAAGTTAATCCATATAACTGATCCAAAACACCTTTAAGTGTGCACAGAATCTCTCGATAGTCTTCTGTCAATACTGATTTTCCATAAAATAGAAACTTAAGAAATACTTCTCTCTCACCCAGTTACATACACATTGCATTTAACTAGCAATAGAATAGAATAGAAGTAGATAATAAATTGGTAAACTTTACAGAGCTAAGATGTCAGAAGCACTGATCATGAAGCAAATAATCTCAAGTGCAAAATTACACTAAAAACTAATAGCTGTTACAATCTTCCCAATTAAGTTTCCTTCTGTTTAGCAAACAAAAGGAATACAGTCAACAATTTTCAGCATAAACCAATTTATGAATAACCAAGGAAGATGTTTTTGTCTCACCTGTCACTGACTGCAGAAGGGAGAAATTTGGAGAGAATGCCACAATCAGGTTCTAATTAGACTTCAGTCTAATTCTAAAAAGAAAAAAGAAAAAAAATCTGAGGAAGTTTTATCTGAAATTCTTTTCTTAAAAGAAAAATAATCAAATCCATTAATTCACAACCCACACCTAACGGAACACTTCCCCACGCAGACGAAAATTCAACAGAGACTTACAGAGAAAAACCACAAATGTGGTTTTTCGTGACTGTTTGCCCTCCTTCTGCGAAGAGATTTTTTTTTAACGGCACAAATAAGTATTCGCGAGGAAGTTCTTCCGCAACATACAGCACCTCCACCGAAGAGGCGCGGCAGCCACACTTCCAGCTTCCCCGGCGCCCAGGTCGGCCCCGGCCCGCCCCCCGGGAGCCCTGTTTACGGAGGGGGAGGAAGCCAGCGCGGTGCCCCGCTCACAGCGCCCGGCGGGCAGGGTCGCCCGCCTCCCCGACCGCCCGTCCACCCCCAGCCACCGGAGGTGAGCCCCCGCCCGCGGGACGGGGCGCGGCGGTGCAGCCGCCACCCCGGCCACCCCCTGGGCCCCGCCAGCGGGCGGGCGCTGCCGGCCCCACTCACCGCGGCGGCGGCGGCAGCGGCGGCTGTGCAGCGCGGCGCGCAGGCAGCGTCCCGCCCGCTCCCTCTCCATGCACGGCGGCGCCGGCCGGGGAACGCGGCGGCAGCTCCGCGCCGACCCGCGCTCTTGCCGCTGCCTCCGGCTGGGCGGCGCTCCCGCCGCTCACGTCATCGCGCGGCTGCGGGCTGGGCGGGTCCCGCCGCGCTGCCCCGGCGAGGCGCGGCCGCTCCGCGCGGGGCTTGCCTGCCGGGTGGGGCGTCCCTCGGCCCGCAGGGACACCGTGCGGCCGCAGGACAGGCGTCCCGCAGCTCTCCCGTGGAGGCGGCAGCCCCCTCGTCACAGAATCACAGCATTCTCTGAGTTGGAAAGGGCAAGGGACACACATGGATCATCGCGTCCAGCCCTTGGCCCTGCACAGTACCATCCCCAAGAGTCACGTATGTGCTTGAGATCGAAACTCATCTGGAGCTCTGTCAGGTTCCGTCGGCGCTAGAGAGGGCACCAGGGTTTTCTCAGTGCGAGAAGCAGAACCGCTGCCGAGCAGGCAAGTGCTGCTCTTTGCCCCCGCTGCTGCTCGACAGTCGGTGTGGGCAGCAAGGGCTTCTTGTCTCCCACAATTCTCTGTCTGTAGGAGCCCGCCGAGCAGAAAGCTGGACCGCGGTGAGGCGAAGGTCTTGGGACCAGCGAGCGTGAGGGACAGATCTGCCCTTGTTCAGCCATGGTAAACAAGCAGTGCATCTTTGCTGCGGTCTGGCTGCACAGTAGTGAGTGTGTTAGCTGGGCCAAAGAAAAAATGTACGGTTGTTTTTTAAGCAAATTGTGTGTGTGTGTTAGTTCTAAATCCCACTTCTTGAGATTTATTGCACGGTTCTGACTTCTGAAATGCACACTTTTCTGTCACTTCCTCTGTGATTAGTATGTTCCTTGTTTTCTCGTCTGTGCCAAGTAAATATGCTTCACCTGGAGGCTCAAGAACTGGGTTGTCTGTTAGACAAAGATGGGACAGGGAAGAACTAAAAAGCCATGTAAAAGTTTGATGGATTATGAGTCTCAGACTGCTGATAGACTCACGGTCGTTACATTCTTGCTTTCAAGGCAGGCTGTTACCTGTCAGCTAGAAATTTGGCACTGTCAAAATGTAATTCTTTAAGGACAATCTTACTTTCTCATGTCACTGTCATTTCTATGACGTGATGCATGATTTTTTGCTCAGTACAGAAGAAAAGAGTATGCCCATCTGCTATAACATCATCTCACAGGTCTCATGTCCTTTAAGATCACTTCTGTGTTCCAAATTCTGCGATTAGTATGCTAGCCAGGATATAGACTTTGTTTCATTTTTATGTTCAAAAAGTTGAAAATTACAGAAGTAGTTCTGTAGTAGTTCCTTCAAAAATTCACATGGTTGTCTTTTGATTTATCATTTTCAGCTGAAATTAAAATCAAAACATATTGTCTGTTCTGAAGTAGGGAATAATTTGCAAAACCTTTGCAAATTATAACACTAATGAGTTACTTAGTCAAATCTGTGCATGTATTTCACTTCTCTTTCTATTTTTGTAGTAGGATGTAAAATTGATACTGTTTAGTAAGTACTTATGTCATAATGTTTATTCTCCTTTTCTTTGTGTAGTAGGCCCTACCTTGGACAAAAACATATTTTGGTTAAAAAGCCATGCTTTTCCTGTGAATATATGACACAAAGAACAGTCTTAAAGGAAATGTTTTAATTTTTTATAGTCATTCTCTGAAACCTATTTCCTGAAGTCATATGAGTGATTACCTCCTTCCTGGAGGAGAATGGAAGAGAAAACACCTGTAAACACAGGTTTGTATATGACTTGGCTTGCAAAGGGGCACACTTCTAAATCATTCCCTTTGGGAAAATATAACTTAGGAAAAGAAGCCACCTCTTGGCTTTGAGGGCCCAAACAGGAAGAACAAGATTGTCCCCTTCCAGACATCCATTTGATACTGTTCCTCTGAGAGACAGTAGAAATACCTAAAATACCTTTTGTAATGCATTTCTGCAAAGACGGCTTTTGAAGCATATACTTAAGAATGCAAAAGGTACTTCTCCAGACACTAAATTGTACCCTCATTGCTGCTCCTGCTGGAAGATGTACTTCTTTGTCAGTTCCTTCTCCAACAGCCCACTGTGTTCTTAATCACGTACAAAATGCTGCATCACACAACAATCCCAGAGGAGAACAATTTTAAAACCCAAACAAACGTAAAAAAAGCCCTACAAGGACAGGCATTAGTTCAATTGTTGAACAAGTGAAAAGCACTCAGAGATTACAGTGACTAATGCAGAACAGCGACTTCTAAAAACCAGAGGAATGGAATCAGGTAATGCTCCCTGTGTGTCCAAACTGCCTGTTTCCTTTCCCAGAAGTTTCCAGGAGCTGGATAAGCTTTCATTTTCCAACAGCTGTCTGGGGTTCCCTCCAAACGATACAAGGAGAAGACAGAGAAGCCACAGTGATCAGGAAAATGCCCTGCCTGACAGATTGTATGAGGGATGGGTGTGTCAGATGTCCAGTGGCATTAAATCTTGGATTAAAAAGGATTGGATAGCAGTATTGCTGTATTTCTTAACCAATATTGGTAGCATATGCACAAGTCAACCACATATAGTGCATGAGATTTTAATCTGCACCTATTAAATTGAATTGTTCCAGTTTTGTGGATTTGAATAATTTCTGGTAGGTTTTCTGCAAATAAAAATTACACTATTTGTTTATTTACTGTTTAGTGAAGCTAATTGCCTCATGTGAGTTGTAAGGCTTGCACTGATCTCCATATTGCTTGTGGCTCTATTAAATGTTGCAATCCTTTGAATACCGTCATCCACGTGGCTCAGCACAGGTTGGTGTGGATCTAATATGGAAATGGGGTAAATTAATTTCTTGCCAAGTTAGTTGAGTCACAACAGAGCAGCAGCATGGGATTTCCTTTTAAGGAATATGTGCCTTTCTCTTATTACAGGATAAAACCTAGCATGCAGCCAACAATTTAGTGGCTGGAAAAAGTAGGTAGGCAAGTAAGTGCAAGCAATTGGTTTAACTGTAGAACTTCAAAATAAATTTTTGAAATGCAGGCCACTGATGGGAAATGGCTTGGTATAAATGGTATTATAGGGAACCACAAATTTACTGTCACTCTATGACTTTTTTGCTTAGTAAACATTTAGGTATTCTAGAACCACACAGTGAGAAAAAGGGTCAGTAAGTCTGAATTTCTACTCAAAATTTGCTAACAGAATGAAATAAAATTAATAAAACTGCAGCCTGAGGCTGAAGGAGAACCTTCAAGCACTGAAGAATCAGCTTATAGTGTTTGTTAGTGACTCTGCTGTCTAAAGTCCTAATGATTGCAATACAAATGCTTCAGGAGTCCATGGACTCCATCAAGTAACTGTTTGTTTCCGAATCAATTTTTGCTTGCATAGGTTCTGTTTTGCTTTGTTTTCCCTTTCATCTTTAAAGTAGGGTATCTTCTGTGCTTAACTGGTATCTAAATATGATAACATGTGAATTTGTCTTGGGTTTACATGTCCAGGTTTTGGTAGTGGGGGAGCTACTGGCTTCTGTTGGAATGCCCTGGAAGCTTCCTCTATGTCTGGTAGAGCCAGTGTCAGATGTCTTCAAGACAGGCATGCTGCTGTCTGAGGCCGGGACAATCAGAAATTATGGTAACGCCTTCTGAAAACATATTTAAGAAGGAAAAAAAGTTATTGTGCAGATGTAATTGCAGCCAGAGAAGAGCAGAGTGAGAATATGTAAGAGGAATAGCTCTGCAGAAAGCAAGGTCAGTGAAGAAGGGGAGGGACGAGGCAGACACTGCAGCTGGGACTCCCCTAAAGCCCATGGTGAGGCAGCTGTGCTTCTGCAGCCCACGGGGGATCACATGGATGCAAAGATCCACCTGCAGCCTGTGAAGAAGACCCACACAGGAGCAGGTGGTTGCCCAAAAGAGGCTGTGACCCCATGGGAGGCCTGTGCTGGAGCAGGTCCTGGCAGGGACCTGCAGACCCAGAAGGAGAGGAACTTACACTGGAGCAGGTTTCCTGGTAGGACTTGTGACCCTGTGAGATCTCATGCTGGAGCAAGCTGTGCCTGATGGATTGCACCTGTGGAAGAGTGCAATCTTCCTGTGAAATGAGCTCACACTGGAGAAATTAATAGAGAATTGTCTCCTGTGGGAGGCACCCCACACTGGAGCATGGGAAAGACTTCTCTCTCTGAGCACTGGGAGAAAAAATGTCTGAGGAACTGATCATAAGCCCCATTCCCCTTCTGCCTGCACCATTGCAGGAGGAAGTAGAGTTAGGAAGGAAGAGAAGTGGGGGAAAGTGCTTTTAAGATTTTCTTTACTTCTTGTTATCCTGATCTGATTTTCTTGGTCCTAAATTCAACTACTGACCAAATTCAGTCTCTTTTGCCTGAGATGGTAATTGGTTTACTAGTCTCATTGACTTTATCTCAAATCATGAGCCTTTCACTATATTTTCTCTCCTATATCTAGTTGAGAAGGAGAGTGTTAGAATAGCTTTGTTGGATACCTGGTATCCAGCCAAGATCAACCCTCTGAATTCAAAGGGTTTTCAGTTCTACTGTTATACAAATTGTATTCATATTCACAATAAAGATAAATTAAAGTCCAGGTCTACCTATCAATAGAAAATAAATTTTGACAAAGAAATTGTCTTTGAAAACCCCATGGGAATAGGGAAGTCTAGTAGATTGAAAGCCTCTCAAAATAGATTTTGGAGGGCCCAGGGTCTGTTTTTACTTTTGAAAAATCAAACCAAAATCACCTCAGCCTTTCTCACCTTAGGCAAATATGGGGAACAGCCTGCTTCACTCATATACACAAACTAGTATTTCTCTATTCATTCCTGGAGTTTCCAGATATTTAATGGGACTCAGAAATTGACCAGAAGTATTCTAAGGCATAATTATAGGTTTCTAGCTACTCCACGTGAATACCTTCTTGAGGACTTCATTGTGTACAGTGTTCACAACTGCATAATGACCAGGGCATCAATTTGTGGAAAATGAAATTGTTTTTTGAATAGCGTTTTCACTTGTGCATATATATTAGAATTTTTTCTTATATCTTAAGACATGAATGGAGATTTAGATGAGAATATTTGTTATGGATTTTAAAAATTAATATTTCTGGAAGTTAATTATGTACTGTTTAATATTGTCTGATTTTAAATGCAATGGACTGCAGCTCTGCCCATATTTTTTACCATGCATTATTATGGCAAGTTAACCTTCCTGAGCTTGTTTGGCAGCAGTTATCTATCTGTGAAAGCCAGGAAGCTTCAAAAGTTAATGGTGATGTAAATTAATTTCCATCAGTAGTGTTTCATCCTGTTGAGTTTGGGGTTTTTCATTGCGTTATTTAATCTGTTGTATAATTTCATCTGCTTTAGTGTAACAGGATGTGAGTGTGATAAAGCTAGAAACTAAAAGGACAAAAGACAACACAATGGGGTAACAAAAATCCTGTTGAGGTCAGCTGTTGAAGTTTTTTAATTTCCTCACTTGAGAGCTCAACCTTTATGATATTTTTCACTATTTTTTTTTTTTATTTTGAAATATATTTAAGATAAAATTACTAAGCTACTTGGATGCAATACAGAAATCAATGTCATGAAAGTGAACCAAGTGTATCTTGCACATTTTCCTAACTGCCTTCTGTACTCACATCAATCACCAGAGACCTTAATGAGGGTTCTTGAGTTAGGATAAAGAAGAGAAGGCTTCAGGGAGAAGTCTTCAGGGAGAATTTATAGCAGCCTTCCAGTTTTAGCAACCTTCCTGTAAAGGAGTCTTTCAGGAAGACTGGAGAGAGACTTTTTGCATGGGCATGTAGTGACAGGACAAAATGGCTTTAAACTGAAGAAAGTAGGTTTAGATTAGATATTAAGAAGAAATTCTATTGTGAGAACACTGAGGTGCTGGAACAGGTTTCCCAGGGAAACTGCAAATGATCCATCCCTGGAAGGGTTCAAGATCAGATTGGATGGGACTCTGAGCAACCTGCTATAGTGAAAGATGTCCTTACCTATGACAGGGGCATTAGAACTAGATGACTTTTAATGTTTCTTCAAACCCAAACCATTTTATGATTCTGTAAGAGCAAGAAACTTTAATATACACACACAAATATACAAACAAGAAACTTCTATGAAGTGATTCTAGAAGTCTCTAAACTGCTTACAGTAAACTCAAAAAATGAAAAATTTGTTTGTAGTTAATTTTTCCACATGGTATTATCATCTTAATATTTCACAATAAAGTAAAGACACCAGATTTCACTTTTGTTTCTACTCGGTTTTACTTCTGATTGATAGTACATAGTAGCAGCAAGTTGTGTTTTGATTCACAGTCCTGGGAAAAGATGAGCAGAGCTTAAAATCAGAAACTTATTCCATTCTGAAATACAATTATAAAAATATGCAGTCTGCTGATTATTCAGATCTGCTATGTAATTGTTGCTCAAATAGATATGAGACCCATTGCTTTATCAATATTTCTGAAAAAGTTACTTCAGGAAAAAGCTAGATATCAGTGTTGGTATCAAATATGCACACTGGCAAAACTGTAATACTAAAATATTTTATGTTAAAAATAAATTATTAGGTATCTTTAACATAGCTGGTTTTGCTTCTGAATCTTTTGGCCAATTTTAGTGAAAACTAGAAGGAGTATAGGATTTTCACAAAGAATTGTAGTCTGGATGCAAAAAGGTACAGACCTCTGCAAAACAGCTAAGAGGCATTTCTAAGAGAGAGGCCTGTCCCACATGCCACTGCTTTGGTAGCACAGCTTTCATTAATTAATTGTGGGATCAAACTCTACATAATTTAACATCTGATTTTCACTATTGCTTTGTAGTTACATTGGTACAAACAACATCAAATCCATGTCAAATCACTCTTTTCTTCTCCTCCCTTATTTTCAAATTCCAGTCAGATCAGTTAAAGATCTTCCTTTGTAATTAAAACAATGAATCAAATTCAGCTCTTTTAATTTCCTATATTAAAAAAAGCACCCAGCAACTATTAAATTTGAAAACATTGATATCATGTTCCACTCTTATAATATATAATATAATATAAAAATGTAAAAAAAATATATAATATAAAAATGTAATGGAAATAAACAACATACTGGAGCTCTCCAGGACAGCATTTCAGGATCTAGAAATAGTTTCCACTAACTCCTTTTCTTAGAGGAGGAAGATTTTCAGATAAGCAGTTCCAGTAAGTATTCCCTGACACTGAGGTACACATATAAAATAAAGCAAAAAAAGCTCTCCCTAGGGCAAAGAATACATATTACTTACTGTTGCATGCTGGGTTGATTCGGTTAAAGGTTTTAATACTGTTAATTAGCCGCTTCTATGTACCCCCATTTCCCCTGCCCCGCGATGGTTCACTCCGGGTCATTTACCATGTCAGTCTTGTAACCACCCCCTGTTCCTGAAACTTCTGTGTCAGTCACCCCATCCCCGCAATCCCATTCATCCTGGAACCCTGTATCCACCCCTGTCATGTTCCCGTTGGTTGTCGTGGTCCATGTCACCCCCCCGTTGCCTGTCCCCATTGGGCGAGGGGGGCTTCCGCCCTTGTCTGCCCGCCCCCTATAAAAGCCCATGCGTCCTTTGTCTTATCAACATCTTGTCCACACGAGTGGTGGGGGACGGACACCGCCCACGCAGGACAGGGTGTGCCATTCTTTCACCCCTTTACTTCCTCCCAGCATCAGTCACAGAATGCAGCTAGCCCACGCTGATGCACTAAGCGCGAGAGCACCTGGACTCGTGGCCCCTGGTCCGGCCAAGAGGCAGAGCCTAGCCGGGCTCCCCAGAGCTGCCTGGGATCAGGAAGAAGAATGCAACGCCACAAGTGATGCCCAACAGCGGGGCCAGAGCTGAGTGGCGCTCTGCAGAAACCACAGGGCAACCACCGAAGTAGCTGATGCAGGTGGAGTTTCACCACCGGGCACCCCGGAGCTGCCGAGCCATGGAACCGCACCGCTGAGACATGCCGCTGCCGAGCCGCGGTTTCCTCACAGAACACTGCTTCACTCCAGATTGAAAACTGGAGTGTAGGCTTCACAAAGTAGGTCAGTGAAGACTCCATCACCCTCGATGGAGCACATGGACTTTTGTCCTCCTGCATCCGCAAGGGATGGAAGCACAACTTTTCACGGTCGCGAAAGGTGAAGAAAAGCCATTTCCAGGAGCGAGGACCTTGGCTGCATTTTTTGTTTGCGAAGATGCCAGTTTGGTGAGTATCAGGGGCAGGGGCGAACCCAACTGATATTTTCCTTCACTGGGGTGGGCTAGCTGCGCTCCCGAGGGAGAGGACGTGCTGTGCGCAGTGTGAGCAGTGGCCGCTGGCGCCTGTCATCTTTTTTTCTTTTTTTTCCGCTTTTCCTGCAGCCAGGGGTGGGGTCACGTGGGTGGGATCGCATGGGGACCATGCTAACCACCCACCAGAGGGAATTGTATCTCCAAGTTAAAGAACTCCTAAAGGTGAAGGGTAGTTCCCCAAAAGTTCTGTTAAAAGTTTCATTCAATAGTTGTGCCACTTCTTCCCCTGCGTATCTCTGGAGGACGCTCAAAATAAAGAGTTTTGGGAGCGTGTGGGGGCAAAATTGACGGAGGGAATTGAGCGCAGGGATTCCTCCGTCAAAGACTGCTTTACTAAGCTCCATTTGCTGATTTCGGAAGTTGTAAGAATGGAGAGCGCACAAAACGTGAGCCAGGGCGAGGAAAAACCGCCGAACAAAATCCCTGTTCCCCCTGAACCCATTTGCCTACCCTCCTCTCCTTCCCCTACTTCCCCTAAACTGGGTAGGCAGGGGGGAGTACTCCACCGCTCGGAGGTGCAGGGCAGCTCTAAAAACATGGACCGTGCTCCTGGCTCCCTCAAGCCCCCCCACTGTCCCCGCCTTAGCAACATTGGCCACGTCACTAGGGACCTGACCCCAAACCCTCCTTCCAATCCCTTTTTCCCAGTTAAAAATCCCAGTTTTGGTGTTACACAGTTCTGTTTCCATGAGGAAGCCCTGCCGACCATGTGGTGGGCGCCTTTTTCTTCACAAAATGGAAGCCAGGCGCCTGAGGGCGCTTCTTCTTCCCATAACCCCTTTCTCCCCTTTGTTCCCTTTGTCCCCGCCTTTGACCCAACCCCCTCCTGCTTCCCTGTGGGTGTGGATGCCACCCCCTCCAGGCATCGGGTTGCTCCCCCTCCCCCTGTTCTTCCTCATGTGGGCATTCCCTCCTTGCATGTTCTCCCTGCCGCGTCATCGGCCCCACCCTCTCCCAACAGGGAGGGTTCTGTCGTCTCCGCCCCACTGTCTCAGGAAGGGGACTACCCTCATCCTGTCCCCTGCACCCTGCCTTCGTGTCCTTCCGGTCCCCTGAGATCCGGGGTGGGGGGGAGGGGGATCTGGTTTGCAAAATCGAGCAGCCACTCTCCACACCAGCCTCCTACACCAGGGGAGGGGAGAACCCTAAATGGGAACCCCTTCCCTATGAATCAATCAAAGAGGTCTGTAAAACATTGCGAGATTTCAGCCCAAAAAGCCCCTTCTTTAAGGGCATTCTAAAAGCGACTTTAACATCTAAAACAATGGTGCCAGCAGGCCTTAAGCGTCTGCTCAGCTGCTTACTTCTCCCATCGGAATACAACCTGTGGGAGAGGAAGTGGAAAAGACTGGCAGCAGACCTGCTTCCCGAAATCTTGGAGGGACCACACAACCTCGATTTCACGGAAGAACCAATCACTTTAAACCATCTTGTGGGTGAAGGAGAATGGAGTGAAGGGCAGCTCCAGGCTCGGGGGATTCCAATGGCCTTGCTGGACATGTCCAGGGGTGCAGCAGAGTGCGCGTTCCTGGCCATGCCCACCAAGGATCCGATGGTGCCCTATACAGCAGTTAAACAATCTGTTGCTGAGCCTTTTGTCGACTTTGTAGACCGGGTCCGGGCAGCAGTCGAGAGGCATGTGGAAGAACCTGAACTCCAGAACAGTCTGGGCCTAGAAGTGGCATGCATGAATGCCAACGAAGTGTGCAAAAGAATCATCCTAGCATTGCTGGTTTTGCCACCTCCGACCCTCAATCAGATCGTTGAGGAATGCACACTAAAGCCACACCTGATGATGGAGGAGGCCCCAAAGAAGCACAAAGACAAACTGGTCACCTCGGCTGCTGTACCTCCAAAGGGCTCAGCACCAAGGCAGTTTCGATCCAAATGCCGGTGCTTCCACTGTCATCTGGAGGGACGTTTTCTCGCTCAGTGTCCATTTTTAGGGAGTGCACCGCCCGGGGCAGAGGGAGGGGGGAGGGGAACCCCACCATTCCAAAAAACTAAGGGGGGAACGTGGACTTGCCTCGCGCGCTGACAAAAATGAGGCAAGTCGTGGTGCCGCAAGAGGAGCTGCGATGCACCATATATTTCCATCTGTGAGTGGCTGCCTATCAACAACTGACAAAAGGGAGCCTTATTGGCTTCAACTCACTAACCCTGTCCATTTTCGTTCCCAGGACTGGCAGTTCTTCATAGCAGATGCAGAGCTTCTGTCGCACATCTGCCGCTGTGAAACCAGGTGGTAAGAAGACCTTTTGAACAGCAGGTACCTTGTTGTTGGGGACACGAAGCACACATCACTAAAGATAGAGGTTCCTCCGGTAATTTCCACCCTTAATCCGAGGCTCTTCTATCTTGCAGCACGCTGTGTCCACCCCCCCCTCTTCCTACCAAAGGGCCAAGTTATTGCACAGGCAATTCCTATTCCTCGTGCTCTGTGCAATGACTTGGAACTCTCAGTCTTTTATGCTGGGAAGTTGGGAGAGGAAAAACCCCTCGTATGGTGCAGACTTAAGTGCGGGGGGCGTTCTATACATCTTCAGGGGATGATGGACACAGGGGCAGACGTGACGGTCATTCCACCGCACAAGTGGCTGTCACACTGGGAGCTGCAAAGCGTGGCCATGCCAGTCTTAAGACTAGGCAGGCCTCAGCCAGCAAGACAAGCCAAAAACATCATCCAAATTAAGGGTCCGAACGGGCTGCTGGCCTCAGTACGTCCATTTGTGATCGACTGCAAATTTACCTTATGGGGGAGAGACGCCATGTCCCAGTGGGGAGCCAAACTGGAATTTCTGGCACCCCGGCATTTTTAGGTGCGGCCACTGAGGAGCGCCCCACACAGAAACTGAAAACTGACATGGCTCACAGATAAGCCCATCTGGGTGGAGCAGTGGCTGCTGAGTAAGCAGAAACTGCAGGCGCTCACCAAGCTAGTGGAGGAAGAATTGGCAAAAGGCCACATTGTAGAGACAAACAGCCCCTCGAACTCTCCGGTGTTTGTAATTAAAAAAATTGGGGAGGACAGGTGGTGACTCCTCCACGATTTGAGAGGAATCAATGATGCTATTAAGGATATGGGCTCTCTCCAACCAGGTATGGCATCTCCATCTATGCTACCCCAAAATTATAATTTGGCTGTAATTGATATCAAGGATTGCTTCTTCCAAATCTCTCTCCATCCGGACGATGCTCCTCGCTTTGCTTTCTCTGTACCCTCCATCAACAGAGAAGCCCCAATGAAATGCTACCACTGGACGGTACTACCTCAGGGTCTCAAATGTTTCCCTGCTATATGCCAGTGGTATGTCGCCAGGGTTCTGTCCCCAGTGCGTGTCAAGTGGACATCCTGTATTTTTTATCACTACATGGATGACGTGTTGATTTGTGCCCCTGACAGCGAAGTCCTACAAGAAGCTCTGGAGGACAGTATTGAGGCTTTGTCGGTGGCAGGATTTGAGTTACAGAAAAAGAAGGCACAGATGCTGCCACCCTGGAAGTATCTGGGCCTAGAAATTAACAACAGGACAGTTAGGCCTCAACAAATTCAGATAGACAACAACCCTAAGACGCTAAATGACCTCCAGCGCCTGTTTGGATCATTAAATTGGATCAGGCCATGGCTGGGGCTCAGCATGAGGGATCTATGCCCCCTTTTTGACTTGTTAACAGAAAGAGAGGGGGATGAAGGTTTAGGTTCCCTGAGAGCCCTGACCCGAGAGGCCAGAGCAGCACTCAAGAAGGTCCAGACCACCATCATGAGCAGGCAGGCCCATTGGTGTCAACCAGGGCTGCCTTTCCACTTCATCATTCTAGGTGAGTTACCCCATCTATACGGAATGATATTTCAGTGCGACAAGGGTCAACGGGACCCCCTCTTAATAGTAGAGTGAGTGTTCCTTGGCCACAGACAGTCCAAAAGTATCACCAGGCCACAAGAGCTGATGGTGCAGCTCATAATGCAGGCCAGGGCTTGTCTGCAAGTGTTGGCAGGCTGTGATTTTACATGTATCCACCTCCCCATCAAAACATACACGGGGAAGATGACCAGAGAGACTTTTGAACACCTTTTAAGGCAAAATGAAAATTTGCAGTTCACTCTAGACAGCTACTCAGGCCAAATTCAGATGGGACATCCTGGCCATCATTTGTTCAACACCAAATTCAAATTGTTACCAAAAGAAGTACAGAGTAAAAGACCACTCTGAGCCCTGACAGTGTTTACAGACAGGTCAGGGAAGTCCCACAAGTCAGTAGTGACGTGGAAGGACTCAGAGACTCAGCTGTGGGAATCAGATGTTAAGATAGTGGAAGGTTCCCCACAAGTGGCTGAGTTGGATGCCGTGGTGAGGGCTTTTGAGAGATTTAACCAACCTTTTAATCTGGTAACAGATTCAGCGTATGTCGCTGGAGCAGTATCAAGAGCTGAACATGCAGTCTTAAAGGAGGTCTCAAATCAGGTCATCTTCGGGTTGCTCACAAAGTTAGTACACCTGATTTCACACCGCGAGCATCCCTTCTATGTGGTGCACATGAGATCACACATGGATCTCCCAGGTTTTATTGCTGAGGGGAACCGCAGAGCAGACACCTTGGCAGCTCCAGTACAGCTAGGAGGCCAGCCAAACATAGTTGAGCAGGCCAAGCTCAGCCATCAGCAGTTCCATCAAAATGCCCTGGGTCTGGTACGCCAGTTCAATCTGCGGCGTGACCAAGCCAGGGAAATTGTGGCCTCATGCCCCAACTCTCAGGAGACAGTCTTACCAACACTGGGAGCAGATGTGAATCCCAGAGGTCTCCGCAGTTGTGAGGTATGGCAAACGGATGTCACAAAGGTCTCTGAATCCAGGAAACTCAGGAATGTCCATGTAACCATGGACACCTTCTCGGGGGCAGTCTTTGCCTTAGCTCACATAGGTGAGAAGGCCACAGACATGAGAAAACACGTCATACACACCTTTGCAACCTTAGGTGTCCCAGCCACATTAAAACTGACAATGGTCCAGCTTATACTTCCAGAGTGTTCAGTAACTTCCTGCAGGAATGGGGGTTCCAACATAAGACCGGGATTCCTCACTCCCCCGCCGGCCAGGCAATAATAGAAAGGATTCATCAGACGCTAAAACAGGTCCTCCAGAAGTAGCGGGGAGATGTGTGAGTGCTGTCACCGCACGAGAGACTCTGCAAGGTATTATTTACCATTAGTTTCCTAAACTGTTCCTTTGACAGGCCAGAACTGCCAGCCCTGAGGCATTTCAAGCAGAATCAGGGGCTTCAGCCAGAAGAATGGCTGTTCTTCCTCACCAGTGCTAGTGAGGGATCCGGACTCTAAAGAAATCCGGGGTCCATTCCCACTTTTGACTTGGGGACAGGGATATGCCTGTGTATCCATGCCCTCAGGAGTCAGGTGGATCCCCAGGAGGCATGTTAAACCTTGCATTCCAGGGCAGTTAGTGAGGCGAGACGATAAAGTGCCTGTGGATGCAACAAATGATCCCACTAATCAGGGAGTTGCATCCAACCACAAACGCTGCAAGGAGGGAGGGGACTCTACATCTCTTTAAATTTTTTTTTCCTTCCTGCTACCTCAGTTCATTTATGTTCCCAGTCTATGTGTTTGTAATAAAGTTGTTTTCCCAGTTTCCCTAGCCCCAAACACCCAGGGAGGAACCAGCTTCAGCTTCATCTCCAGCCCTCTCCATCTGCAAGGCAGTCATCGCAGTCACAGCAGCAGAAGAAGCTGGGAGAAGAGGCAACCGTGCAAGCAGCAAAGAAGTCAAAACAACTGTCTTTTTTATTTATTAAAAAATGGGGAGATGTTGCATGCCGGGTTGATTCAGTTAAAGGTTTTAATAATGTTAGTTAGCCGGTTCTATGTACCCCCATTTCCCGCCCGCGATGGTTCGCTCCGGGTCACATACCATTGGAGCCTTCCCATGTCAGTCTTGTAACCACCCCCTGTTCATTCCTGAAACTTCTGTGTCAGTCTCCCCATCCCTGTAATCTCATTCGTCCCGGAACCCTGTATCCACCCCTGTTGTGTCCCCATTGGTTGCCGTGGTCCACATCACCCCATCGTTGCCTGTCCCCATTGGGTGAGGGGGGCTTCCACCCGTGTCTGCCCGCCCCTTATAAAACCCCATGCGTCCTTTGTCTTGTCGACATCTTGTCCACATGGGTGGTGGGGGAAGGATGCTGCCCTCCACTGTGGGCACCACGCTGCAATAAACCTTCTCCAGCCATGCAGGACAGGGTGTGCCATTCCTTCACCCCTTTACCTCCTCCCAGCGCTGGTTACAGAGCGCGGCTAGCCCATGCCAGTGCGCTAAGCGCAAGAGCACCTGGACTCATGGCAACCCTGGTCCGGCCAAGAGGCAGAGCCTAGCCGGGCTCCCCAGAGCTGCCCGGGACTGGGGAGAAGAACGCAACGCCGCAACTTGCCATTAGGCTTCTTCAAAGCTTAGGTTATAAAAGATATTGTCAAGGTAGCTGTACCTCAGGCAGAAACAGGAGTTAACTTGATCCTTCCAGGGAGTAGCTTCAGAGTGTATCATTCCCAAGATACCTTTCATGTGAAGGACTGAAACAATTAGATGTATTTACCTAACTGCTTCAAAGAGTAGAACTGGTTCTCATCCACAGAAATGAAGGAAAGCTAGTTGTCATGGTTTTTGATCAATGCTGAACAATGTTGAATCTGGCATTCCCAGGATCAGAGAAGCTGCAAGAATACCCTGCAGCCCTGGCACTGCCTTCAACTCAGCTAGACCTGTGGAGGAAACCCAGTCCTCTGAGATGAGTCACAGGGTGTCCAACTCTCCTGAATGTCTTCTATTCTGCTTCCTCTGCTGCTACAGAATAGAGTCAGCCACAGGCAAAAAGCCTAGAGCTGCCAAAAAATCCAGACAGATACTTTTGGTTACCAGAAATTGTGACAACAGGAGCCAGTTTGTGTTTAAGGGATGCTGCAGCAGGCAACATAAATAAATATTATACTGATCTATGGAGAGGTTACCATTCAGTAAATGGCAGAGGAAGCAAATTGAAAAGATTGCAAAGGGAATGACTTTTACTTGGAACGGCCACTGTTCTGCTTACCCTCAAAAGTGAAACTAACAAGCCCCACACAGAGCTATTTGAGTTTAATATTTGGCTATCAGCTGCAGTAACAACAGAAGAAGTGGACTGTCATGAGAATGGTCGATGAGATACAACTACTGAACTACTATGGTTAGCATCTGTGTTTCTTGATTTGTTATATGAGCTAGCGCTGCAAAAATATGCTGGCAAGAGTTTGGATTCTTTTTTTATTCCCTATAAAATGCCAGTGGGCTAAAGAACAATATTTAAAAATAGCTTTAAACATTTAAAATATAAACAGATAATTGAAACAGTAGCACAGTTACATTAGTTTCTTCAGTTGTGTGCTTCTATCTTTCTGACTTTTATTCCCCACACTACTTCATTGAAAAGCAAGAAGCTAAAAAGTAGTATCTAATCCTCAAAGCTCCTTCTCTTAAGCTAACCTTGGCTTTGTGCTGGAGATAGTTTTGCAGTAGCAATGGTAGACACCTTACATGATGAAATGCAGTAAGGGTTTTCACCAGTGGAAAGTTAACAACAAAAACTCCCACAGTATTGATAAGCAAACACAACATTAGGTTGGCTTCCTTAACAGAAGGTCCTGAAATAATAAAATCTTTCAATTTCATAAGACTGGAGCTTTATATCAAGATTTTATCTTGTACAATTCAGAGACTTAGGACTTTATAGGAATGTGCTCATTGTCCATTTTGTAGCATAATATTCCACCAGTTTTAAAGCAGCCCATACATGTTAGTGCTAGTCAGCAAGAAACCTTGATTTTGAGTGTTAGGCTTAGGTTCTTTTCTTGCTCCACTTTTTTCCAAAACTCAGAGGATTCAGCCAGAAAACTATTACTTTTCAAGATGGCAAGCCTTCAAGGAGGCCTCTGAGACGGAAAGATGAGGATAATGTTCTGTTTCTACAGCAGGAGCAATTAGGGCAGATTTAGTTAGAAGAAATCCAATCTGTCTCTTCACTCTTCCATTTCAGAAATCCTGGATGAAAATCCCTGTAGTGAGACAGATCAGTGACCAGTAGAAAAAAGAGAGGAAGCTGTCTGGGTGAGTGGCTGGGGGGGACAGCCTGCAGAGGATTCTGTCTGCATACAGGGAACAGAGAAATAAAATGATGTAGCAACTCAGCGTCCCACTGCAGCATAGTGGGGGTTGTTCTTCCAGTTTGTACAATACAGCAAAGACCACAGATCTAACAGGAGTGAGAAGAGATCAGTGGAGAAAGGGATATATCACAATGGGAACCTTTCTCAAGTAAAACTGGCAGAATGTAGTCTTTAGAGGCAGACAAAATAAACCAAACAAATTCTGGGAAAAAAAACAAAAGAATGTAAACTTCACCAAAACAAACAAACAAACCAACCATACCATCCTCAAACCAAAACCAACATTAAAAAAAGAATAGAAATAAGACAGGGAGATTCAGGCTTGTAGAGCCCAAAGAAGCTTACAGCCATCATAAAGTAAGGCAAATGTTTGCACAGACCTGAGGTTCTGTGAATCTTGATATTTTCTAGTCCAGCTCTCTGTGGGATAAAAATGAGTCACTTTCATTCTTCTCTACCACTGGCACAAAAGCTGTTCTCCAAAACACAGACTTTGGAACAGAGGATAAAAATGCATGAAGCCAAGAATTATATTACATTTAATGCAAACAGTGTACCTTTTAATATTTATATACCTACAACTTCGGAATAACAATTCAAATTGTATATTAATTAGTAGCATTGTTATTATCTGGAGAAGACATGAGGCAGAGGAAATCAGTGAGAGACTTCACTGAAATCTGGAAAGGTATGAAAAGAGAAGTTTCAGACAAGTTCTTTCATAGCAGCTCTTTCTTTGAAAGTGATTCAGTGAAGAAAATGCCATGAGCAAAAATATGATTAAGTTTTCACTCCATGTGACAGTCAGGCAAGTGACAATTTTGGTAATTTCTTGTATTTTCCTTACAATGTCTCAATAGCTATTCAGTGATTTCTGACAAAAATTACTCTTTTCTGTGCAAACTTGCGAGACTGAGAAGGGAAAAGAAGGGTAGTAGGATTCTGCAATATCCTTCTCCTTGGCTGTTACTTATACTCTCTTTTTGCTTCTTACTGTAAATTTCAAGTTTTAAAAAAATCTGATAACAATGCTTATTTAACTCTGCAAATGGAAACAGATGCTCATTCCTATGTGTACTTCAAATTAAACTTAAGAATACCTTTTTAGGCAGCTGCCACACTCAGCCTCTGGTGGTGCAGCTTTAGACTAGCCCCCTCACCCTCTTGTTGAGTAAGAAACTGTTAAGAAGCCTGTGCTTTGTCTAATAGCTTGTTCTTCTAAGATGCTCTACATAGCATGGAAAAAGTCAGATCTTTCAGAACAACTCCTCACTTTGAATTCATACATCATTGCTTAGAAAAGTCTAAAGCAAGATCTTGACACTGTTTCAAGGCAAAACTTACTGCTGACATTAACGGTGAAGGATGAAGAAACAGTATTTTTACTAACAACCTAACAAACACATTCCAAAAGAAACAGAAATTCCTTTTCCTAGTCTGTCTTGTTTAGCCCTGACTCACTATGGATGTGTTCTTTGAACATATACTATGTAGATTACCTATGTCCCAAAAATCAAGTGAAAATAGTGGATAATAAACTTGTGGCATGAATTATGAAGCAGATTTTTACAATCAATGCTCAGAAACATTCTGTAGTAGAAAAAAAAAAAAAGAGTAAATAATCAAAACTCATGCATATTTTGATCTAGATACTTCTTACATCTTTAGTGCATTATACAGAATCAAAACTGTATTGCCAGACACACAAAGAAAATAGTTTATCTTGATGTGTTGAGGTATGACCATTCAGAACAATAGTCCTAACTTACAGAATACATGCACATTCATCAAAAGTTAAGAAAATATATCTACATTTATGCAAAATTTGCTAAGCAGTTTTTTTTCTTATCCTTGCAGACAGTTGTGTGATGTTTGTTGTGTGAGCAGCTCAGAAGAGGCTGCCAGAGAAGCGTGGCCAAACTGGTACTGAGATGACGGAGTGACAATGTGGCAGACATACAACATGAGGACAAACATGCAAAGACACAGGTTACCTCTGTGTGCTCAGCTGCGCAGAGCAGTTGCTACTTCAATTTCCATGGGCACCCAGCCACTGCTCACCCTCACGTAAAGAATTTATTTTGGCCTTTGTTTTCTTGTGGCTACACCCTTGATCAATACCACTTTAAACCAGGTTTCTTCTGTGGGTCTCCTTATTGCTGCATACACAGAGTATTTCTCTACTCTCTAATACACAGGGAATACAGCTCTGGGCACTCTTCTTAGTGTATATACATAATCTTACTGTTTCAGGAAAGAGATTAACACTAACACCTGACATCTATTGCTACAGATTTACTACAAATCATCCTAATAGTTCTGTCTTGTAACAATGTCACAACTCAATTTATATCTAGTCCAAGTGCTATTTGGACATTGTGATGCTGTGACACAGTGCATTACTTGCTTCTGTTACTCATCCAGTGCCGTCACCACACAGTTCAGCCCACACACTCTCTTCCCTGCAGGACTTTGTCTTTTTACCCCTCACTGACAACAGGTTATAGGTGTTTTTCAGAGCTTGTCAGTGTTGCTCAGAGGCAACAGGCACAAGGAAGTCACTATATACCCCATTGTGAAAGCTCTTTTAAGAAACAGCTTACCAAGACCTAAGCAGTAACTGCAAAAGATGCTCCTTCCACATTTTTATTTTGTTTAGAGTTACCCTGACACAGTTGTATGTCTCACTTGGGATCCCTTAGGAGCCAGATTAAATAGAAGTGGACATCAATTATTTTGTATGTAGACATACAAAATAAAAGCATGGAGATGGCCATATAATATTATTTTTTTTTAAAGGGAAATTAACTCATAGACAAAATTATGTATTCTGAAAATTGGATTCTTTTCTTGTTTGTCTTTTTTTGCCTCTGGTTCTCAAGAGTATGACTGAGAAACAGGGAAGTGAATGTCAGAATTTGCAAAAAGAGAATTATGCCTCCGTGGATTTAAACAAAATCTGTATCACCCATGGGGAAGAGGAAGAAGAGAGAAAGTATATATGCTCTGGCAATAACAAAACACCATTTTGAACACATTACCCAAGACAGCCATGTACTTACTGTTTTGGCCCAGCTAACTTACCTACTGTGTGCCTCCCCAGACAGTTATTGCACTGGCTTCTAGCCACATGGCTTTGATAAAGTGCACTTGGAATGAAACAATTTTGCTTCCAATATAATCTCTTCTACTCCAGAAGCTGTCCTACAGCAAGTTAGCATGGATTTTCTGACACAACCACAGAAGGTGCAGTCAAACTCCAATCATAGTATCACAGAAGAAAGTTTTACAAGTATTACAAAATTGGCAGGAGATGCAAGGTAAAGGCATATTTTACAAATACTTTTCACGTCACCACTGTGACTGCAACTCTCATGGGACTGCACCTGCAGTGGTGCATTCAGCTCTGGGGACCCCAAAATAAGATCTGATCCTCTTGGAGCAAGTTGAGAGGAGGCCCACAGTAAAGATCCGAGGGTTTGAGCACCTCTCCTCCGTCGCCCTGATTTTTGAAGATTTTCTAAAGCCTTCTGAGTTTACATTCTTGTACCAAACTTTCTCACACACTTTCTGTAAATAACATTGTTTTTGCATTCCTTCACAGAGGCGGAGAAATTTGATGGACTGGTAGTTTGTCCAGTGTCATCGGAGAGGTGGCACTTTCACCCTCCAATCCACTGGCACCTTTGGAAAACTATAAATGCTGGAGTCAGAAAATAAACTTGCTTTTTTACCTTCACAATAGCAGCAGCATGCGTCATGTTTTCTCGTGTCCTATAGTGACACTCCTCCTCATGAGGACAGGCTGAGAGTTAGGTTTGTACAGCCTTGAGGAGACTCTGTGGAGACCTTATAGCACCTTTACGTCAGTACCTAATGGAACCTAAAGGAAGGCTGGAAAGGAACTTTTTAAAAGGGCATGTAGTGACAGAACAAGTGGTAATGGCTTTAAGCCAAAGAAGGTATGTTTAGATTAGCTGTTAGAAGAAATTCCTTACTGTGAGGGTGGTGAGCTGCTCTAACAGGTTGCCCAGTGTAGTTGTGGATGCCCAATCCCTGGAAGTGTTCAAGGCCAGACTGACTGGGTCTTTGAGCAACCTGGTTGGGGGATGGTGGAACTAGGTGATCTGTAAGGTCTCTTCCAACCAAAACATTCTGATTCTATTATCAGAGCTGTTCACCCAAACAGATTAACTAAATTACTGATGAATTGTTCAGAGTACAGAATTATTCATGTACAGCTAATCCCTTCAAATTTAAATTACCTGAGTATTATTCTGCTATGGATGAACTGAGATGAAAGATGTGTCTCCTAGTAACTATCATCTTCATCATAAAGTCTGTGGCTATCAACAGTATGAATTTTTTTCACCAAAAATTAATTTCCTCTGTCCAGCTCTAAAATTAACTATCTTACTGCTTATGTGATCAGACCACCAAAACAGATGTCAGTTGCTGTCTTGCCGATAAACAAACAGCTTTTATCTGCAGGATTTCCTTCTAATAAGTACTTTTCCCAGAATATGAAGGCCATATAATTTTAAGAAAGCTCTTACCTAAAACCTCCTCTGGAATTGTTAATATTTCTCCAAAGAGTGACTGTTCTGGAAAAACTTATTAGTTTCATATACCATTCTTTTTCTCTGTAAAGCAACAAGCAAATTCACAGGATTTGAATTGTTGCAGCAAGTATTGTGCTGTAAATCTATGCAATTTGCAGTAGGGCTAAGGCTTACCAGTCCCATTTTAACACTGAGGTTAAGTACAGGTAATTGTGTAACATAATATCTCCTGCTTGGGCAACTTATTGCCGTCTCTATGCCTGGTGCAACTGGAACATTTGGAAAAACTCACAGCTTTAAAGTTGAGCTGAAAAAGAATAAAGCTTTTCATTTTTGAAATTGTGACAATACTTTCAAATTTTTATTTAAGCAAATATTGGAAATCTGAGCTGTGGCACAAACTTGAATCTTTAAATAATGCAAGCTTTATATTTTCATTCTAGTGGCTTTTAATTGTAGTTTGCACATTTCACCTTTTGGATCAGTGGCACTTTGTATTTTGGGTAATTCTATTTATGAAATTTCTAGTTTTTTCATTACATAGTGACAGAGGGGAGCAAGGTAAATTCTTTCAGGTCCATATTCCTTTTTCTAACTTGAAATGCAAAAAACGTTATTTTATTTCACATCCTATTGTTTTATTTAGGATTGCCTTAGCTGCAAGTCAAATTTTGGAAAGCTAATAAATTATAAGAATGGCTTCACCCTTTCCCTTCCTCCCTCTCTGGCAACTCCCAAAGTTGTTTTTTTTTTGATGTATCAGTTAAAGATAGCCATTTATGTTATGATGGGCTCAGGAAAGACTTCCAGGCTTATTTTTTTTTTTCCAGTTGTTGTCTATTTTGCTTTAAAGAGAAATAAAACCTTATTTAGGAAAAAAATACTTTATTTTTTCAAATCATGTCTGACAGATTACAACAAAAACAAAGTACAGTAAAAAAATTACTCACATGACCTGCAAAAGTTAACAAAACAGTAAGCAAATACAGAACCTCTGTCCAAGTCCTTTTTGGGTCCAATATACATTCTTCACACTACAGAGGTAATGCCCACTTTACAGTGGCATCAGATGAAGTTTGTGAAACCATTTTAACACAGTCACTAGTATCTGCTCTCTTTATATACCAGCTTTTGACACAGTTTTATTTTCCTCCAGACACATGAAGGGTAGTCTAAAATCAAATATAAATTTCTTCCCTTGTGTCAGGAGTTCAGCAATAACTTCAACAGGTTTGCTTGAATCCACCAGAAGCCTTTCATGGGTAAATATATACAACCTGGTAGAAATTTTTTTGCATCTGTCAATCCATCTCATACAGCATTATTGGCACTTTAAAAAGGGAGCAGATGCACAAAATATGATGGTGGAACTGAATATATTTTTCTTTCTCAAAGCCTACAGCTATTTTTGCTACTTCTAACAACTAATTGTGAGCCATGTGTACAGCATGCCAAACAAACCTAAAAGGAATATAAGTGATAAGTCAAAAGCTGCCATGGAAGTTTCTCCTCCCATGCCCATGTTTGCAAAAGAGGCTAAAATAAGTTAGTATAGGCTATGATCTCTTCTACAGTATTCTAACATTAGGAAAAATAAAAGACAGATATTTCATTCTTCCTTTGAAACTGCAACCCTGAGATGAGCTCAGCTGGTTAAAGCATGGTACTAATAATGCCATGGGTCATGGGTTTCATCCCTGTATAGGCCATTCACTTAAGAGCTGGACTCAGTGATCCTTCTGGGTCCTTTCCAACTCAGACTATTTTGTGATTCTGTGAATTTAGTAAATGTAATCAGGAGTGGATCATCTGACAAATTCTACACACACACAATGTATAAACAAAGAATTGCTGTCATACCTTTAATTTTCATGCCAATATTATCTCTGCAATTACCTCAATAATCTAATATTTCCATTATGATCATTTGTTTCTCAATGCAAAGCTTGTTTTTGTTTTCCCTCTCTATCTAGACCTTTCAGAAAAAGCTATGAGTGAAATCAGTAAATACATAAAACCAGAGCACTCACCTCATTAAGGCTTGCGAGCACAATGACATGAGGCACTTGTGTCCCATTCAGTGGAATACAGTGCAAAGAGTCCCAAGTCAGCTGAGACTCCAGAGAGCCACTCCAAGCAGCACAGAATACTGGCATTGCATTTATAAATAGCACAGATCTAAATAGTCTGAAGTCATCTTTATTGTTTACATGCAGTGGGCTTGGATAACCCTGCACTGGAATCATCACAGGTCTCCATACGCCAGAGTAAGTACAGAGATAGGTGGGATTTATTAGATCTTGGCAGCATTTTCTGTCTTTCATGGATGTGAAATCTAAAAAACTGTAGATGTTTTTTATCTTATCGTTTTACTAAGGTTGCAAAATCCAATGCCAACACATGTCATTAAGACTTTCTCCCCGCCCGTGTGCTCTTCCTCAGCGGTCTTTGTTTCAATTTTAAACATGATCTGGAAGAAGCTTCTGAGGTGTCGCAGAAACTCAATTCTGAATGAGAGAAAATAATACCATTTAAGAAACAAAGCAGAAAGTCCCATAGCATTATGTACTAACACAGATTCCAGCAATGAGCATGGTGAATGAAATAAGAAAATATTGCTTAGTACAGAGAAACAGGGCTACAAGCTCCAAACACTGTTCTCACTTGTGTTGTAGAAGTAGTTAGTGAACCCTCCTGAAACCTCTGCAGTCTCTGTATAAGCAGAGAGAGGAATGGCTGGTAATACAGCAAGACAAAATGGTGAGGGAAGAAGAAAAAGAAAGGAGAGAAATGTAGCTAGGCAAGTTATTTACTCCTGGTGCTAATTCTTCATCAGGGCTATATGAACCCCACACCAACCTGTGATTCTCCTTTCCCCTGCCCAATGTATAAAGCAGAAATAAAACATAAACAGGCATAGCCAAAATATTGGGTGCATACTTTAAGAGAGATCCCAAAGCAGGTGTTTGATTTCTGACTGATTACTGTCTTCTCCACTTCTCAGTTAAATGTTTCATTAGGATTACATTCAGAGTCAGAATTCTTCCTGTTTTCTCATTTTCAGGAAAAAAAAATCCTTTCATCATTTCTGACAGAAAGGCAACAAGAAACTGAACAATCACACTGATCCTAAACAAACACTGACTGGAGGGTGAGTAACACGAAAAACTATAAAAAAAGAAAAAAACCCAAAAACACCCAAGAAAACATTTATACTGGCTTCTCCGAAAGAGGGAACATGCAATTGCACCAAAAGACTACAAAAGAAAAATTTTAATTGCTTCTGACAGAAGTTTGGACTCATCCAGTCATGGCCACAACCAAGTCTGCAGGCTTGAATAAAGATTTAATCTCCTCCAGCAACTGGTATGCGCCTTTCTTAGTTTAAAGAAACGGAATGTGGACATCCAGTTCACAGATTGGCTTGTCTGCTCTACATGCTGAAAGCATAATTGCAAGCTAATCACACATACATCATTACAGCAAATCAAGAGTAAGTATCCACAAAATGGGAAGAAGGAGAACAAAAGCCTAAGCCTGTCCCCACTGTGGCATCATGAGGACTCTGAAAGCCTCTTGGCAGCTCCTATTCACAGAAATTGTGAAGGAGTACAAGGAAAATTGCAGGAGAAAAATTGCTTTATACACTTCAGCTGGGCATGCTGCTGTTCCTGCACTCAGATATATGCATGGGAGAGGAGGAAAATGGCAGGAGCTGGAAAAAGAGAGGTCGTGTCACCTATACTGGTGTGTGCTTGGGATGATCTTACTTATCTCTGGGGCAATCTGCTAAATACCTCTGCAGGGTGAATGTGGGAACATTGCTCCCAATGCTATGTATACTTACTCCTGCACCTTCCTGGACTGATAACTGGCCTCAGCACAGACACCGGCTTTCTCATTTCTCAAAAGGACTAACAGCTGAAAGGAAGAACTGAAAAGCAACTTTTCTTCCATGTCTCCCCAGCTGCAAGGTTTCTGGTTGCAGCTATAGTAGGCAAATGGCCTTAGGCTGGCACGAATGCTTCAGTAAAGTTGACAGACAACAAGCTCTGTATCAGCCTTCTTCTTAGCTGGGTCCTTTCACAGACTCTGTCAGTGTGACAAGAAAGCAGCCAAGCCCAAACAGCACGAGTGGCATGCTGAACTGCAAGGAGGGCACAAAATACACTGTAAAAATTACAGAGGCCATATAGAGCCAGAGACTCAGGGAAAAATCCTAAAAGGTGATCAGGAAACTCTGCAACATGTTGGTGGGATCAGTTCAGCCCATACCTCTCTTTGCATGTTGCTGGGCTACCCTGCATCTCTGCCTCTTCTCCCTTTTGAATAAAGGCAGAGTGAGAAAAATATCAGCCCCTATATACATGGGAAAGGCTCTCTGGGGTGCGAGCAAGGGGAAGGCTGCCTGGGGACACCAGGGGAGAATGTAGAAGTAGCAAAAGGCCAGGTTTGTCTTGTACCAGTGGAAGCACAAGTGGTACTAGCTCTGAAAATAGAAGAGAAAGAGGCAGTAAAGTAGGGGTTTGAGACAGAAAGCAGGAAAGAAATGCAGAAAGCTGTATTAGCTCTGAGGTTGGTCTGGGTCGCAGGTGAGCACCTCACATAATAGTGCAGGCTGCGCCAACCACACAGGCACAGGGTGGAGGACTGAGGGAGGGGATGAAAGGTACAAAGAAGGTTTATTTTGCTGAAAATTTACTCTCTGTGTTCAGGCAAGAACAAGGCAGCAGCCAAACAGAGCTGCTCCTTAGGTGCAGAGACAGCTACATGAGTCACATTGGAAGCCTTACAGCCAAAAACAACAAGAGTAAGAGGCCTGTTTATTTAAGTGCACTCTTTTCCCCAAAGCCTGCTAAGAATTACCAAGAAGTACACAAGAACTTCACATATTGGGCAAAGCAACCAACTAACAGACCAGTGTGAGAGAAGAGTTGTGCACCAGCAGCGCATTCTTGGTTCAGTTGCACTAGGGCGCGCACAGGGCTTTACCTGCTAGCAGTGGCAGCCCCAGCACTGCTCTCCTGAGTCCTGCCAGAGACCTTCCCAGGAGACAGACTGAGGAACTGGGGGTGGGCATCCCCAGTCAGGAGAATAACTGAAAGTGTCAGCTTGGCTGGGCAGAGGCACCCTAATCCCACCTCTTGAAGCCCCTAAACCCTTGCAAAGCCATGGATTGGGGCACTCAGGCTTTTGGGGCACAACAGGCTTTCCTGTTGCTGTCCTTCACATACCCCTGGCTCATGCTCATCCAGCTGCATGCAGACAGGTCTGTTCTGCCAGACTGATCTCTGTGAGTTAGTGGGATGGCCAGCACCCTGCATTTGATTTTAAGTTCAGCTTGACAGAAAGGAACTTGCTTCTGTGAAATATGAATACTAAGAAAGGGGTAATGCAGAGCAGCTCTGGTCATGCAGTCTGTTAGCCCCGTTGCCACTCAGGACAGCCCTGCTCATGGTGCTGCCTGCATTTCCATTCCCCATTGTTAGCTGAGGCAATGGATATCTCCTGTGAAAACAGGAAGTTTCCTCATTCAAATGGACATGTTCCAAAGCATTTTGTCCAAATGGGATGCTCTCAGCAGCCAGCTGAACTGTCACATTCACGCTATATTATGCTGGACAAGGAAGCCAATAACATAGCTTTTAAATAACTTCTAATAAATAGATTCTGTAGGGTGAAAGTGTTAAATACACCTTTCTGTGACAAGGAGATGTCACAGCTCTGAAAGAAAAGAAGGGACAAGGACATGGAACATGACAATACTGCAATTTACTTCATAAGCTTGTGTATCCAATGAGCTGCTTGGGAGCCAAATTTACCAGTCCTTTATAAACAGCCCTAGTTGAGGGCATAAAATGTTGTTGAAAACATAAAAAGATGCATTCTATCTGAACAGATCCTCACAGGATTGATGAGTCACAGATTCTCACAGAATCATAGATATTACAATGTGCTGCTTCAGTATGTGTACTCCTGACCTTTATCCCTGCTGCATACACCTAGCTTGGAAGAAGTGACATCCCATCAACTTGAACTCAGCCTGCTTACAAAATAAACTAGTCCATTTGCTTGATTTTCACAGAACAAAAAAAGCATAAAAAATTTAAAAATACTCACAATGACAAGTGATTGGATTGTCTCATATGCTTAACTGCACACTTCAAATCTAATATCCACCTAATATCTACTCTTCTGAAACCTTCCACATGAATACTTACTTTACAGGGGTTTACTTCCCCTTTGTGCAATGGGACACTTCCCTGTTTTCCCCTCAAAATCTGATGAATGTTATTTCCAAGGTATCAGGAGTTGAGAAGAGCAGTTAGGTAATTTTTAGCTCTCATGTGATGGCACCACCATTCTTCAGTTATCACAGTACTGTACCTTTCACGTATACAGCACCGGTACCATGATAACCGAAAAAGGACAGTTCATACTCTTATTATTTGATGCCATTGCCAGATAAACAAACCTCCCTTTATCTGACTAAAGAATAACTGCTCAGTCTCTAGAAATAACTGTGATCTAGTAAATCCCTTAAAAGTCTGAGAAATTAAATTTTTGATGAATTGTTTTGATAAATTTGTTTTGATAAACTGTTTTTGATAATTTGATAATTTTGATAATTTAACCTAACCAGTTTCTCCTAGACCTCAATTAGGCCACTGCTGTGAAAGATAATAAGAAGTATTTTTATAAATACATTAAAAACTAAAGGAAGGCCATGCAAAATCTCCATGCCTTACTGGATGTGGAAGGGAACATTGTCATCAAGGAAAAGGAAAAGGAAAATCTCCATCATGTAGCATCAGTCCTGGCTAACTGAGCAGGTCCCAGAGGACTGGAAGTTGGCCAGTGTGATGCTCATACCAGCAAGGTCAGAAGGAGGACCCAGGGAACTACAGTAATAGCTCATGGCTTTGATGGGTACCCTCTTCACTGGGTAAAAAATAGTTTGTATGGCTGGGCCTAGAGATTAGTGGTGCATGGAGTTACATCCAGTTGGTGGCCAGTGACCAGTGGTGTTCCCAGGCCTCAGTACTGGGGCCAGTTCTGTTTAATATCTCCATCAGTGATGTGGATGAGGGGATTGAGTGCACCCTCAGTCAGATTCAGATGACACCAAGTTGGGTGGGAGTACTGGAGGGCAGGAAGGCTCTGCAGAGGGATCTGGACAGGCTGGATCATGGGCCAAGGCCAGTGGTGTGAGGTTCAACAAGGCCCAGTGCTGGGTCCTGCCCTGGGGTCACAACAACCCCAGGCAGTGCCACAGGCTGGGGCAGAGTGGCTGCAGAGCTGCCCACAGGAAAAGGCCCTGGGGGTGCTGGTGACAGCAGCTGAACATGAGCCAGCAGTGCCCAGGTGGCCAAGGAAGCCAATGGCATCCTGGCCTGTACCAGCAATAGTGTGGCCAGCAGGAGCAGGGCAGGGATGGACCCTCTGTACTCAGCACTGGTGAGGCCACACTTTGAATCGTGTGTTCAGTTTTGGGCCCCTCACACCAAGAAGGACATTGAGATGCTGGAGCATGCCCAGAGAAGGGCAAGAGAGCTGGGGAAGGGTCTGGAGTACAAGTCTTGTGAGGAACAGCTGAGGGAGCTTGGGGTGTTTCACCTGGAGAAAAAAGGAGGCTCAGGGGAGACCTTATTGCTCTCTACAACTGCCTGAAAGGAGGCTGTAGACCGGTGAGGGTTTGGTTTTTTCTCCCAGCAAAGAAGTGACAGGATTAGAGGAAATCGCCTCAAGCTGCACCAGTGTAGGTTCAGGTTGGACATCAGGAAGAGTTTTTTCCCTGCAAGGGTTGTTAAGAATTTAAATGGGCCACCCATGGTGGTGGTGGAGTCACAATCTGGGGAAGTGTTAAAGAAACAACCAGATCTAGCATCACTAGTTGAGAAATAGTCCATTAGTTCAGTCAAAAGTTGGTCTTTATCTTAGATGTCTTTTCCAACCTTGATAATTCTGTGATTCTGTAACCTGTGTTTACAACTAGCAATATAAGAAATTAATTTCTTTTCTATCTTCTGAACAACTACCAGCTACAGACAAAGCTTTAGTAAAAACTGAAACTGAAGGACCAGATAGAATTTTGCTGCCCAATAAAACCTTGAAATAACACATAGCTCCATGAATTGAAGTCTTAAGCTGTTTCATAGGAAAAATTCTAGAGTTTGGCTAGCCATTTGAAATACAACAATTAATGACACAGCTACAGAGAGATCACTAGGGAAAATATAGTAGTGTACACTAAGCAACAAAAAGCCAACTGATGTACACATACATTCCAGGTCAAGAATCATCAATAAACCCTGTCTCTGCAATTCTCAGAAACAGGAATAATATAGAGCAGTAAGGGACTTATTTAACATGTAGAAACAAACCCTAGGCAACTTACACCAGTTGTCTCATTTGAAGTCAGGTACAAGTTGTTCTATTTGTTACCACTGGCAAAGTCTTCCATATATAAGAATAGCTGTGCAATAAAACTAGTGAATTAAAACAAGACTGTGTAATTAAACTGAACAAAACAACTTACGTGTATGGAGACAGAGGTCCCAACAGGACTTTGGAAACATCCCGCTGTCCAAGGGTCATAAGGAGCAGAGCAAGACTCTGATTTGTTGAATCTACACAGCCTCCCTGCAAACCAAAATGTTTTAATAATTAATCTCTGTACAAACCAGAAATTTGGATAGGAGGAGCATAACAAAGGCAAAAGATACACTTAAAAGGGTGAAATACCACTCCCAATTTTTAAGGGCCAAGAAGATAAAAATCTAGATTTTTTTTAACAATGACAAATTAATTTCACATGGCAGGCTGGGAAAAGAACAGAACTAAAACAAAACCCATAAGAAGGTCACATTAAACATCCCTCCTAATCTGTTATAACATTTCAGAATGTAAACACTGAAGAATTTTTTGCAGTAAATTGAAAAGAGGTTTTAGTTTTACTTCACATGCATCTGAAGATCCATGAATTCCAGCACTTTATGATAATAGTTACATTTAGACAAATAGTTCAGTGTTAGCAAGTGCAAAACAGCAAGTTGAAAGTTATTTAGCACTTATCCACAAAAACCCTTGCTGCCAACTTTTGCGGGTTTACACTTGTAAAACATTTCCCCTCCATAATTAAAACAGAAGATTGTTTTTATTGCTAAGTGGAAGAGCCATACATAAAATTAAGTAGAACCACACACACTCTTGTACATATTTGACTGTAGTAAATCATATGAAAGTGCATGTAGTAAATCACATGTTCTGTATGTGGAAGGTGTTTACTATGATGCATACATTAATTAGAACTGGAAGGCCAGAATTAGAAATAAGAATTGTTTACAAAGCTGGAATATAAATTTAAAGGGATACTTTCAGTCAAGGCTGCTGTAGAGAGCAGCCACATGAAATCTGTGAACAGTTTTCTGCTGCATGAGGCCTAATGCTAAGTCCTCTGAATAGGCTCTCTGGGGAGACTGAAACTAAAACCTTACCTTTTTAAAAACAAATTCTTTAATGAGGTAAACTGACAGCTACCTCTGTTGACAAGGAAGGTAACATATCATAATTTCAAGACATAACACTATCCAAGAAGACAAGGGAGAAAATATATTTTGGACTGCATAGATTAAGAGAATCAGCCAATGTGACAGCCTCAGCACATTTACTCAGTGAGATGCAGAAAGGGAGAGCCTTTCCAAGGGGGAATACTGAAGACTTAATTTTCAAGATGGCCTTGCTTCTGTGTGACAAGCCACAGCTCCATTCTTCTGAAAAAACGTCTGTGCATTACATGCAATGAACTACAGCACAGCGAAATAAATAGCTCTATCATGTTCACTACCATGACCCAACTCCTAAAACATACTCTTACAGCACTACTTGCCCTCTTAACTGTGTGAACTTGTCATACCAAAATGAAGTTCACATACTCAACCTAATGCTGCCTATAGGACTGATAAAAATTTTGCTTTATCTTGAGTGAACAGAATTTGCTGGTGCAATCTAAAGCCACAGATCGCACCAGTTATATTTGCCAATGAGAAACACATACCAGAAGCAGATAAGAGTTTGGTAAGGAGTATTCCTGATACTGGACTTTCTGTAGTTGTAGTTTGGTTAGTAATTCAAAATGCTCCTTCTTACTTGGATGAAAACTTCACATTTTCTGAGCTTGTTTCGTTTCTCTACAGCCAAAAACATTATAAAGTATCTACTTTTATAACCCAATTTGTACAAAAGCTTCAATCAGCATGGAGACAAACATATCCTAAGAAATAAATCAAAACACAATGCACCCATCATATCTTGACTGCTTACATAAGCTCCCTTGCTGCAGTGAGTCAGTCTTCTCCAGTACTGCTGTGTGGTGGCAATCTGTTACGCCCATTTGTGGCGGTGTCCCCCTAGAGGCACTCTATGATCTCCTCAGGAATTCTCATTAGACATTGACCTTGATTAATGGCTCCTGGGCAGTTAAGTTCCTGTTTAGCTTACTAGAAACAGTCAGCTCCTAGGAAGTTCTGCCCAACAAACAGCTGTTTTCTAATGGACAGCCTTGGAACATTATTTTTATCTAAATCATAGCCCAGGTGGAACAATACTATTGTTACTGCACCTTTTGATGAAAATTCCAGTAACAACTGACCCAGATTGTGGCCAGAATGGAGAATGACAGAAAGTTAAAGCCAAGCATCTCACAACCCTACAGGCAGTAGTACTAAGTGAGGGTCTTTGAGTTCTCCAAGGCCAAAGCAGGCTGCACCAGCACCTCCCTGGAAGTGGTACACCTCTTGAAACTCAACAACCCTCAAGTCTTCAGTACTTGGAGAACAATCACCAAAAGCTGTTGACAGGACCTGCGCTGATACATTCAACCCTCAAAGCTTAACCCTTCAAGTGTTTACAGGTAGAAAGCCATCTGACATATTTTACTAAACCTGAGGGGAATTTTTAACCTTTTTATATACATCTTTATGTCTATGTGTGTGCATGTATGAATTGATTTAAATATACTACAGCAAACGTAGTATGAATGTTGCCATCTCTTAATTTTCAACTAAGTTACTACTAAGCTTATAGAAAATCTTACTGAATCATTTTGTAAATGTTAGTCACAGAATCACAGAATGGTTAAAATTGGAAGGGATCACAGCAGGTCAGCTGGTCCAACCTCCCTGCTCAAGCAGAATCGCCCCATGTAATCCATGGCACTGGATTACATCCAGATTGTTCTTGAGTATCTCCAGTGCGCGAGACTCCACAACCTCTCTGAGCAACCTATTCCAGTATGCAACCACCTGCACTGTAAAGGATATGTAAAAATATCTTCCTCATATCTAGGTGGGACTTCCTGTGCATAATTTATTTCTGTTGCCTCTTGCCCTATTGCCTAGCACCACCAAGAAAAGCTTAGATCCTTCTTCCTGGCACTCTCCCCTGAGATGTATCAATAAGGTCCCCGCTCAGCCACCTCTTCTCAACACCAAACAGGTGCAGCTCGCTTGGCCTTTCCTTGTAAGAGAGATGTTCCAGTCCTTTAATCATCTTTGTCATCTCCTCTAGATTGCTCTAGGAGCACTATGTCTCTCTTGTCCTGAGAACTGAACACAGCATTCCATATGTGGCTTCACCAGGGCTGAGTAGAGTGGCAGGATCAACTCCCTCAACCTGCTGTCAGTGCTCTTCCTAATGCACCCCAGGATATCATTGGCCTTCTTGGCCACCAGGACACACTGTTGGTTCATGGACAGCGTGTTGTCCCCCAGGATACAGAGAGCTATTCCCCAGTGGGTCAGTTCCCAGCCTCTGCTAGTGCCCAGGGTTGTTCTTCCCCAGGTGCAGAACCCTGCATTCACCTTTGCTGAATTTCAGGAATTTCTTCTCTGCCCATCCCTCCACCCTGTCAAGACCCTTCTGAAGGGCTGCACGGCCCTCTGGGGTATCTGCCACTGCTCCCAGCTTTGTGTTGTGAGTGAATTCATTGAGAAAACATTTGTGCATTTGTTCAAGTTATTGGTGGAGAAGTTAAACAATACTGGACCAGTATTGAACTTTGGGGACACCGCTAGTGACAGGCCTCCAGACAGACCCTACGCTACTGACTACGACTCCTTGGGATCTCCCATTCAGCTGGTTCTTAATCCACCTCCCTGTCCACTCATCTAATCCACACTTCCTAAATTTGTCTATAAAGACGTTGTGAGAGACAGTATCAAAAGCCTTGCTGAAGTCAAGGTAGACAATATCCACTGCTTTTCCTTCATCCATTCATCTTGTTGTTTCATTATAGAAGAGAAGCAGGTCAGTCAAGTATGATTTACCTTTAATGAATCCATGCTGACTACTCCTGTTCACTTTCTTGTCTTCCATGTGGATAGAAATGGCCTCCAGAAACATCATGTATTGATGTGAGGCTGACTGTCTGGTGGTTTCCTGGGTCCTTCTTTCCCTTTTTATTCCCAGTGTGGTATTTGCTTCCTTCTAGTCCTCAGGCACTTCTCCTGATCACCACAGCATTTCAAAGATGGTTGTAAATTGCCCACCTTGGTGTCTATCAGCTGTCTCAGCACTTGTGGGTGCATTCCATCAGGGCCCATGGACTTGTGGATGCCAGGTTTGCCTGACTCCAACTCAGTCCTCCTTAAGCAAGGGAAAGTCTTCCTTCAACCCTTTCTTCTCCCTAGTCTCCTGGGTCAGAGATCCCTGAGGGCTGGTCTTGTCAGTGATGACTCTGCCTCCTCTGTATCCTTTGCTAATAGGGCCCCACTTTCATTTAGTATCAGACTTATAATTATCCTTTTTCCTTTTGTTATTGATGTATCTGAAAAATCCTTTCTTGTTGTCCTTGACATTTTTTGCCAGTCTTAATTCCAGGTGGACCTTGGCTTTCCTTGTCTCTTTTCTACATACTCTGACAACCTCTCTATATTAATCCTAGTTACCTGACGCTGCTTCCAGTTCCTGTGAATTTCCTGCTTATCCTTGATAATGAGAGGAGTTCTTTATTTATCCATCAGATCTCTTGCCCTTTGCCCAATTTCTTGAACATTTGGAAGCATTGTTCTTGAGCCTGGAGGAAACGATTCTTGAATATCAGCCAACTCTCTTGGACCCCTCAGGGTCTCTTGGACCCTGAGAGGCTTGTTTTCATGCCATTCTCCATTAAGATCTCCCTGCAGAAGCTAAAGTTAGCTCTCCTGAAGTCTGTGGTTGTCTTGTGGAAGTCTGTACTTGCTGCCCTGCTTTCTCCTCATCTGATGAGGAGATGAATCATGAATTCCATACTCTCATGGTCACACCTCCAGCAAGGCCTTCCCTGTTTGTTAGTATCAGTTGAGCAGCACACCATTGCCTGGGGGATCCTCCACTACCTGTGTCAGGAAATTGTCATCCATCATCCATGCTTTCCAGGAACCTCCTGGGCTTTGTGTTTCAGTGTGCTGGTTCTGCAGCAAATGTCAGGGGAATAAAGTCCCCCAGAAGAACCAGAGCCTGTGACTTGGAGGCTGCTTCATGCTGCCTGTAGATGGCCTCATTTACTTTCTCCTCCTGATCAGGCAGCAAACACCCTTACTAGTCTGCCCTTTTATCCTGACCCATAAGCCCATTGTCCTCACCAAGACAGAGTTAATACTGTCAGGGCTGTCTCTCCTGAACAGGGTGTAGCCCTTCATGCCAACATTCCAGTAACATGAACTATCCCACCATGTCTCTGTCACTGCAATAAGATCAAAGCCCTGTGACTGCATGCAGGTCTTTAGCTCATCTTGTTTGTTCCTCATACTGCGTGCACTGGTGCACATGCACTTATAGAAGAATTTGATTGGGTCAGCATTCCAGTAGTCAGTGATTAAATGCTGCTACATTCTTTAGACAAACTGTTGATCAAGTCTGAGGCTACATTTTGCAAGGGATCCACTTCTGTGACCCAGAGGGAGGACCTCCCTTACCTCTTTTGCAGCCTTATCATTTTCCACCCTTACCCTTTTTGCATTCCCGTTCTCTGCATAAATCACTGTAGATTCACTCTAACCCAATTTTTCTTTGCATGCTTCATCTATGTAATAAGCAATAGTGAACTTTGCCATCAAAATTTGTGGCACGTCAACAATTTATACAAAAACTTACTTCTGACAATACTTTTGCCAGAGATTTAAGTGATCTAAACCACTCATTTGCAACACCATTCCTACAAAGGCAGTTCCCAGACAGTGACATTAAGTGATTGCGTGTAATCTAATGACTGAACAGTAACTTCTGCCAAGTGAAGGACTTAACATTCCCAAGGAGGCCAAGTTTTTTTCTATCAATCCACCTGCCACTTACTCAAGAGTCAAAAATTAGAAACAACCCTCCCAAAAGAAATGGGATGGGCAAAGTCAAAGCCAAGGTACATTTGTTCCAAAATAGCTGGCACTCGTTACCAATGTAGAATGCAGCTTCTAGACTGTATTAATTCAGTCTATGGCAGTTTCTCTATTATTGTTTACACTGACTACAGAGCCAGATCCAGCTAGTTGTGACAATTAGACACAGATCCCTTAAAATCCCATCCACTTTTAAATGTTGTACAAATACTAGAGCTGACAGGTACATACAAGTATCACAACTCTGCGTATTGGACAACAGTGTTTCAAAAAGGTTTTTTTCTTATGAGCTTGAGCCCAGCTTTGATTGGGTGTTAGTTATATTTTGGGATACACACAATTTCCTCCCTTACCTGTGTGGTACGTATTTGCAGGACTCAATAATTTGTTATGCAAAGGGCAACAATTTATTGCAGAGGGCTTGTATTTTGGTTTTTGGGATTTGGGTTTTTTTTCCAGAAGAACAGAGCAAAGCCGTACCACACTGAAGTAAGACCATCTTGAAAATTAAGCCATCAATGAAATCCTTCACTCATTTTACCTCTAGTTCAATAAAACAAAGAGCTTTAGACCTCCTGCCCCTTCAAGGTCCCCTAGCAACTCAGCCTTTCTTCACTGAAGAGTTCAGCCTTAAATAGGTACACGTACTCCCCTATTTTTCATTATTACAAAGAATATAAAAATTAAATCCTTTTCTGGTTCTTCCAGACTTTCCATTCTGCCAATTACTCTCTACATAAAGCTTCCATAAACAATGTCTTTCAAAGACAAGAGTTAAAATCCTTACTGGCCTTCTACAATTAAGCTTCAGAAAGAACTGCATATGGATTTGTAATGACAATGCTAGTCAGTCACTCCATTGCCCCCTCTTGCAGAGCCACTGCAATTAAGGCACTGTGCCACTTACTATTAGTCTATTAGCTCTGACATCTTTCCATCAACAAATGTGCATTTAAAAAGCTCTGCTAATTCCAAGATTCATGCAACCTAATTAATATATTTTTGAATGCTTAGTAAAAGGACTTTTAGCAAGACTCAAATCAGACTTCCTAGGTGGTAAACTTTACACAATGGCAAGCACTTTACAAAATGTCCTTGGACCCCTTTCAACAGTAACTGCAACTCCAGCAGATTTGTGGGTGACCCCAACACCTTTTACAGAGAATTACCTCTAGTGCTTTCAGGGTGCCCTTGTCTGGTCAACCCTCCCTGGCTCCCACAGCATAGCACCTACCAGTAAAAACACAGATGATGAAATAATCCCGTAAAGAGAAGATCTAAAAACAGGAAAAGAAATTCTCCCTTGAGCCCTGTATTCAACAAGTAAGTGGTGTAAAAAGATGTGGGACTTAAAAGATTGCCTGTTCAGAGCAATCTATTCTTGCTTTTTCAGATTTTTCGTTTCAATAAATATCTTACCTAGGCAAAGAAACATAAAAAACCTAAACAAATACTGTGCATTTTGCAACATGTTCCTATATCCCCTCTGTGGTCAAAACTAAATCAAACTGACCTAACAAAAAAACCAAAAAAGATCAAACAAACTAAAAATCACCCCCCAAAAAAAAAAAAAAAAAAAAGTCCGAAAACCAAACACCCTAAAAAAGCCCATCCCAAAACAAAATACAAACTAACCCCAAAAAATACAAAAGAAAGATGAAAAAGAAACCTTATCTTTCAAAATTCAGGCTTGCACTGTATGACCACGTGTGTCATACATAAATTCAAGAATGTGTTCCAAAAACTACATAACAAAACCCATCATATTGCCCATGATGGAGGGAGAGGGGAATGCACTAAGTAATGACTAAACACTGCAGTGAAAAAGTAGCACAACAGCCAAAAATGCTAGCAAACTAGAACTTTTCCACAGTAAGCTGCTATAGTGAAGGACAAATACACTGTACACTGCTCAGCATTTTTCAGTCACTTTTGGACAGAAGTCACCCACACATAAAGGAGTCTTCCAGCAGCACCAACAACACCATAGCAAGCCACAGCTAACAGCCTCACTCACTCACTCAGATTCTGATCTTCAAAGACACTGAAACCTGACAGGCTATTACTTTATGATTCAAAGACTTTGTCTTCCTTCTCAAACTTTTTTTCAAAGACTTGTCTGACCCTGCTTCCTCCTCAAACTTTTTTTCCTGTTGTCTTAAGATCCTCACTGTCCTTTGCAGAATTTGACTCATCATATTCAAATGGCTGCCATACACTAATGCAGAAAGTTACTCACTTTAGGCCTTTCCAGTCTTCTTTATTTCGTAAATTCTCTGACATCTGGACAAATTGCCTCACTAGTTCTAACCTATCAACTGCTAAATGGTTTCCAAAGGAAAAAAAAAACTTATTGTTGCTGATAAAAGTATGTGGAAACTGGATTTTTGTTGTCTCTGAACATCTGACTACCAGAAGTTTTTCAAGACAATGACTCAAACAAATGTACCAAAAGATTTTTGTAGTTCATGACTGAAATAAAAGTAACTACATGACACTACACAATTGCAGAAACAGATAGATGTTTCCATCACTAGCTGCGACTACGTTCTCCACACAGGCCAGACTTTCAAATACAAGGGGTGTAGATTGTACCCAGCAACCCAGGAAGAACATTTTGGTGGTGGCATTTCTGTGAGACAAGAAGACTGGGCTAGAAAAGTCCTTTAGCAACACAGTTTATATGCTGAATAAACAAAGACAAAGCATTAATGGAAGACTGGAAAAAGTGGCCATTCAAACAGATAAAAGATTTACAACAAGGAAAGAGAAAAATAAAATGGGCACAGATGAACTATCTAATACACATATGTATATGATTCATGAAGTTGAGGGGCTTTTTTATATTTAACTACATTCCCTAATATAGAATCTCAATAATGGCAGTTTTAACACTTTGCAAAGTCACATAGGTTATTACAGTTCAGAGTAACTACTTGTTTTTTTAAATAATGAGCAAAATTTGTAGATGACTGCCTCCTAAAGGCCAAGCATGTTTTATCATTGCTAAAACATAGTTATTTAAACATTGTGGAGAAACAAAACAAAGCACCTGGAAGGTTCTTTATTAAATTTGAAACTCATCAGGGTGCTATTTGCCAAATCATTTGTAACACTGAAAGCTGCTTACCCACTAAAATTCTTGCCACAAATGAAAATCATTTTGATAAAGAAAAAAATCTATGCTGAAGAAAACTGTGATGTACTTAGGATTCCTAAGTAAACGCCATCCTAGCTCCCTCCCAACAACCCATTAAGGCAATATCTTCATACAACCTACAATTCTCAGCACATTTGACTTTGTCATCATCACCATAAAGTGGTCAACATGAAGCCTTGCCGGGACTTTTTCCCCTTCTGCCTCTCCTATGTTCTTCCACTCATAATGTCCCATTCCAACCACTAGTTTAGAAGCACAGACTATGTTACCCATCCATATTATTTAGAGGAGTAACAGCCCATATGAAGCTAACTGAATTCTGTTGCAGACAGAAAGCAACAGAAGAAGTATTTGCCACTCTCGTGATTCATAATAACACATATCAGATATTGGAAATAGCATGCTCCAGTAAGTTATTACACTGTTAAACGGAACCATGCAAAACTACTCTTTACATGGACAAAAAAGACACTGGCAGCATCAGATCATATCTCTGCTTGGATCTGAGCCTGTCTGAGGGTGCCACCAAACCTATTCCTTTACCTATTTTATCATCTCCTTCTCTTACACCTATACATACATATACAAAACATACTGGCCACTTACTCTGTAAACCTCCTCAAGCAGTAGCTTAGCACAATTCTGGCCCAGTTCCTCAGGAAGCACAGCTGCTCCCTGGCCCTGAGGGTTTGAGGCTAGCTCAGCACTGAGAATAGTGCCATTGATGGTTTCTGCAGTAAGGCACATACCAAAACCTGGTGATCTGAAAGAAAGTGAAAATATACATTTTATTTAAGGACAAAATTGGAGTAATGAGACAAGAACTTCAAGTCATAAACAGTTCCTCCCAAAGGATGACAAACGTCCTGTTTGATACAATAGATTGATGCTGGAAAAAGAAAATTAACAACTGTACTTAGAAGTCAAACCCAGTACCAGTTGCCACAAAACCGTCTATGTTGGCTTTTCCTGAGCCAAACTCTTTAAAGAGGAAAATGAAAAAGAAAATAAAAAGCCATACAAACCTCAGAAATGTTTGGGTTTTTTTTAAATAGAAGAGGGTACCTTTCACATTTATTTAATTTGTGTTTCATAAACATTTCAAAGGTATCTGATGTTTCTTCTTTGTGACATTCAAAACCAAAACTACCCTTCTTTAAGGCTTTAGCTCTTTTCCCTGGAAGCCGCAATATTTAGCAAAATTAGACTAATTAGTTAGTATCAAGGATACTGCTATCATACTGGATTCATATTTAAGATGAATAGCACAACACAGTAGCATCAGAAACCCAGCCAGTCAGGTTGAAAGTGATTCAGTTCCTCTTCCCATGCTATTGTTTATCCCTCTGCATGAGCTGCATGTAGTAAAATAATGTTGCTGCCTCTAATCATTTTACTTTTTAAATTTCATAAACAGATGAAAACCAAAATTGAGACCCCAAAACTACAAACCTCCCAGAAATATTTTTGCAATTCTGATTCGGTTAACAGTTTGGAGTCATTAAAGTTACAATCCTGGCATATTAAATATGATGAAGGATGGGAAAAGACAAAAAATACTAAAAATTCCTTCAACAATTTCCAGGTTCATAAACTTTTGAATCTAACAAATTTTAACAAAATATTTCAAAAAGCAGAAACAGTGAAAGAAAACATGCATGCCTGCATTTGAGCATACAGGCAGAATACTATCAAATTAGTTATGCAGAATCTTTCAACCTCAAGGAAGAAGACTACAGAGATGACAGATACCAGCAAAATTGTCTGAATCATATCCATCACTTCTGTGTTCTGTTGCCAAACAAAATCTGTGGAAGTACAATAAATTAATTTTCCACTCCTTGCTAGTGAGAGGACACTCCTTCAGCCATTCCACAGAAGACAACTTATACTGCTTTAACACTTCCTTAAAACACCTCAATCCCATCCTTAATATTACCATTTCCATCAGAAGGTGTACAGTCAACCTTGAATCTTGGTTTCCTGAACATATCATGACACCTTTAATCCTAATCTCTCTTCAAAGCAACAGATTTAAAAATGAACGGAGCTCAAATTGGCTTTAGTGGCAGTAGTGATGTATTGCAGTCCTTGTTTAAGAAAACACACTTCTATCCCTGTTATGTAAGTAAAACAAACGTATCTAGTGAATCATCCATTCTTTCTTTGTGAGAAATATTTATTTCAAAACAACAAAATAGAAGATTGTGATCTAAAAGTTAGTAAACTTAGACCAGAACACCCTATCAAACTAACAAATGCAGAATTACACGTGTGTTTCCTGTAAATTCTGGATACTCACTTTCCAGAGCTGACCCCCTTCATATGATCTGTGTAGATATAGATGTCTGGGAGGAATTTATTCAGGATGCCTCTTGCAGATTCCACCATTCTGTTTGCCATCTGTGGTGACACTCGGACAGAGTATCTACATTTCTGAGCTAAGAAATCCATTATGATCACAAGAAAAAATTGAAAGCAGAGACTGACAAAAGTGAAGAGGCCCCAGTGCAATATTTCAGAAAACTTGTGTTTTATACATCTATTCATGGGCTTTTGTCCATGTTCCTACACCTAGAGAACCACATGCCTGTAAGTGCTTTCTACAGTCTTTTCATTGATATATCTTGAAGTGAAGTACACAGAAAATGTGCTGAAGAACAGATTACGACTAAGTAAACATGCCCTTCATCGAATTTAAACTGCTGTTTTGTCATCTTGTACTTTCTTACGATGGAGGAAGTACCACATGCTCTGTTCTTCATGTTTTATTAAAACATGATCCTGAGTGAAGTTTCTGTGAATTAGCAGCAAAAAAACCCTGCCTGTTTCTATTAGGGAGAAACTGGGAAGATTAATAAGAAATTAAAGACAAATGTTCCAACAAAAAAAAAAAATTAAAAGGCTCTAAGAAAAATATCTTTGCTATCTCCAACTATTTTGCAGTGTTCTGAGGCTATCAAATTCACTAGTTCTCTAGTCACTCAACATCTGAAAGCTCCAGGAAAGAAGTACCTACCACCTTACCACCCACCCCAACCCACCTCCTCACAGTACATAACAGATGAACAGCCTTTCTGATCTTGTACTCAGGTGCTGCTTCAAAGAAACTCCCAAAAGATCTTCAAATGTACAAGGCATATTATGTTTTAAATCCAGCCCAACTATAATAGAGACTCACACTCTACTCATCTGCGCATACATTCACAGAGCAATGCGAAGAAATACACTCTCAAAACTCCCAACTGGAAGGGATGAATTTCCTTTTCTACGAATTTCTATAGCATCTCTTGTGGAGTAGAAAAACCCAAAACTTTAGGATCTTAGGGCAAAATCATTAAAAAATAATCAGAAAATGGGTTGTTCTGCACAGTTGATGCACTCAGTATTTTGGATTATATAAAAGGCTGCTGTAATACGATCTCCATAGCTGTGAGAAAGAAGATTTACTCAGATGAATCTTGGAAGAACAGAAGTACACATGAAAAAGACATAAGGACTTATCCTTCCAGATGTTTTGTATTCTATTGCCGTGAAGGACCACTTAACAGCTAAACTAAAATGAGTCTGCCTCTCACCATGCTTAAAGGCAAACCTATACCCCTGAGAAAATGCCCAGGAAAGCCTGTACCAAGGTAGAAGTTCAGAATTCAATCAGATACATCAGTCAAAGTGGTCCAGAATGGTGATGTATGTTAACGTTAATTTAGAACAATGGCAAGTAAAGTCATGATCATTGCTTCCTCCTCCACAGAGAAACATATCTACTTATTACAGTGCAGAACGAAGGCATAAAAAAATTACTTCAGTAACTATCACCAAAAGCACAATGAGCTGCCTCCTTTCTGTTCTATAGCACATGTTTCCAGTAAAATTGCTCTTGTTTGGCGCTACTGTACTTATCTAAATGCTGCAATTGGACAAGATAGTCAAAACATCCAGTTCTTACACACAGTTGTGATGGTATGCCATAAAGTAAAAGAAGAAACAGGCTGCAAATCTACACCTCTGGCAGAAAACGTGACCTTGTTCTTGCTTTCCTTTTGTGTAATCAATGCCAAATCATGTTTGGGACTCTCAAATACAAATTAAACTACATGTTGGCTACTGCTTAAGACAATTTCATGTAAGAGATCACCTTCTTCCTACAATGACAGCAGATTCATGAAAGATACCATACAAAGGCCACAAGAGAAAAATAAAATCAAAAAGAAATAAACAATCCAAAACATTGGCTAGATTTGCAGTAGTTTGAAAAAGTAAGGAGTTCCCATGAGTATTTTGTGCCCTTATCTCTGTGTAGAATAAAACCTCCTCCACTTCCACCTGCAATGGTACTACCAAAGGTGAAAAGCCAAAGAACTTCCTTTCAAAACACACCAAAAAGCTCAGTGAGTGCTATAAGGTGTAAACTGAACTAAGATTTAGTTAAATGCTAAACTATGACCCCATCTAACTTCTGCTAAACAAGTAACTGCCAAGATGTCACCCATTCAATGCACAACTAAACTATATGTGTTACTACTGAATTTACACACAAAGTAAGATTTCCTTAAGTGCTCCTACATTATGTGATGGAAGGTATTTTAACTTTTTCTTGCTATTGAAGTGATTTTAATAGTGCTGTTCAGCTTTGAATTTATTCAATAACTTACAGATGCTTTTTGAACACAGTAATTTTGAGACACAGTCCTGAAATCTAGTTGTATGACCCCTCTGTGTAATCTTGGCCTGTGTTATCTAGATACATGTTCAGAAACATGGGTACACTTCTACGACTTCCAAGTTAAGGGACTTTTTTTAATAAACAAACACATTTAAAAGCAGAAAAACAGACAATCAAAAAGGATACGCAGTTCCTCTGATGCGCTTGATTTTTCCAGGGTCTGTGAACTGAACAGGCTGCAAGACCTTTCTCACTGGACAAGTAAACAGTATCTCTCCACCCCCTTTAGGAGGCATTCCTCTTCGGTTGATCTAGAACAAATAATGGATGAAAACAAGCAGGTTAGTAAATAGTACAAAGAATGTACCTACACACCCCAAAATTACACTTATATTTGTCATAGAATAAAGTGTTTTAAGTAAGGGCATTATGTAAACACAGGCAAGAAAACCACATCCTAAAAGCAGAAATGGATTTTGCATCAAAACTAAAAGCAGGCATTGATTTCTTTGTTCCTCTCAAGTAAAGTAAGGAATGGCTTCTCAATAGGAAACAGTGCAAAACCAAACAAAAACATCTTAACAAAACAACCTTGGCTTAAGACTTGTCTTTAGTAGCAGATTGCAGCTTGCTGCTGAGGAGACTAGAACGATTTGATTTGAGCTCAGTTGATTACAGCATGGTGCTGATAATGCCAAGGTTGTGGCTTTGATTCCCATATGAACCATTCACTTAAGATTTGGATTTGATGATCCTTACAGGTCCTTTCTAACTCAGAATATTCTGTGTGTGAGGGACCAGAACGAACTCATTCCCACTAGCAGGTCTGTCTAGCCTGACCCAGTCCCACCATTCCAAGCCAAGGATGGAGCTGGGGCATGGGCAAGTGAATGGGTCTGGGTAAGGAGGCCCACAGCCAGACAGGGCAGGGCTGTGGCGAGCTGAAGGCCAGCCCTGCTAGAGAGTCACAGGAGCAGAGGCTGACAGTGCCAGGACAATGACATGGGCACTTGGGCTGTAGGCAGGGTGGGGGTGAGGGGTGAGCCTCTGCAGAGCAAGGCACCAGCAGGACCCAGTAGTGCAGCCAGACTCTTCACACATTTCTCCCACCTAAAACAAACCCGAATGTTGTTTTGTATCCAGATTTACTGGGCCTCTGAAGACTGTAGTCTTCAAGAAAAGCTTCTTTCCTCTATTTTCCAAACTGGAAACAAACCCCAGCTACCCAAACAGAGATTCAGCTCTCCTACAGGTGAAAAAGGTTAAAGATACCATTTTTAATTCCTAGCCCCAAGCATGGGGCAGAATGAACAAGCAGAAATAAAAAGATAATAAATGAACTGAAAAGCAACAAAAAGCAAAAAGGTTTCTCAGTCTTCTTTGGAGACTAAGGAAAGTCATTACTTTCTCCTTACCCTCTCTATCACCATGTGGGGCTCATAGCCACAACTAATTATCTGTTAGAGACAGAAACCCACAGCAAACACATGGCCCCGTGAAGTACTGCAGGAGAATTTCAATGCATGCTTGAAAAGAAAGAAACAAACTGTCTTACCTTGATTTCCAGACTTTCACCATCAATTCCGAACTTCTTCAGAAGAGGCAGAGCTGTTGCCTTAAGGACATCAACCTATGGAATACAGAATTTTAAGAAAAGACTCTCTATTGGAAGTTAGGTTAGTCAGCAATTTAAAAAAATCACTAAATTATGAGGTGACTAACAGAGACAAGTCTTCTTCATGGAAGGTATTTTATGGGAACCCATGGGAATGCAGCACAGAGAACATCTAGTTAGCCTACCACAATACATCATTACTAAAAAAAAAAATTCCTAGAACAAATTATTGGCAGATAGAATTTCCTATTCTGGCTTTTTTCCTCAGCCTGATTTTGAATGCCATTATGTAAAACAGCTTACTTATTTCTCTGAACAGCGAAACATTTCTCTGAACATTTCTGTATTATTGAGAAAATAATATTTTTCTGTCATTAGGAAAAAATTCCTAGAGCTAAACAAATTAATGCAAGAACCACTGATTTTTTTTTCAATCATCACTGCAAGAGCAGACCCTTGATTTAGCAGAAAGATCATTCTATCAGCATCTTCTTTTTACCTGTTTCTAAGAAGCTTATAAGTAGTTTCTGTTGAAGCACTTAAAAGAATCTGAAGTAGGTAATACGTCATCAGTGTACTCTCTTTTAAGCCAGGTGCTCACCAGGTCCAGGTCTGAACAGAATTATCCTTGTCATTGCTCTTCCTAATTCCTAAGACTACAGGAATTAGTAGTCCCTCTTCTTCCCTCTTCTGAAACTTCAGTAGTGTTGCCAAACGTGATATAAATTATTTAGCAGTGCAACAACACAAGGAGTTACCCAAGACAAATAGCTGTGGATAGACAAGATCAGGACAGCATGACCAAAGAGAAGATAAACACAGATGAAGGAAACAGTCATGAGGTAGACAGCATTTGAGGAGGCAGATAAAAACCACCCTCTTTCCCACGCCTTCAGCCAAAATTCGTAATTCTTGAAGTTCACTTTCTCTGCTTTGAAGAGAGTGCAAGCCACTGACAAAATCGCAGCACATACCTCACCTACAAATCTGTGAACATTCTGTTAGTGGTACCTGAGGAGCTATGAGTCTATGTTGTAGTTCTCATTTTCAAATCCTGCTGGACATCATATCTCTTTTCTTACAGAAAGGTATTTGGTGTTGTTTTTAGCATCAATATTTGAATGTCTACATTAAAATAAACAAAACTGTAAGCCAATGCTTAACTTCTTTTAACTTACAAATTTTATGGTTTTTTACAGCCAGGCTACCTTGCTTTGTCCCTTCAGTAGTATTCATTAACTATACAAATTTGACTTTTGGAGTGGAGCCTTTACTAACATGCATGTGAATACCACTGGCAGAAATCTCAACAAGCTGATCTGGTTCAAATTAAAATTACACAATGTTTCTTCCTCCTTCTTATGAAACAAAACATACCAGTAAAAAATAAAAACTTTACTTTGTAGGTTAAGAACTCAAAAAACTTCAAGATTTGTTGTAGTTTTCAGTCGTCAGAAAAATTTCAGGCATAATACTTTGAGGTACCAGACAGACAAATAATAAGACTGACTTCCAATTTTGCTGCCTAAACAGAGGAGGGAATCAGCAGTATTTGAGGAAAGGCTGTTCTGCCTTGCAGACAAGCAGGAAGTTGGGCAGGATGTGAAGCAGTTCACTGAAAATCACAAAACAGCAGCTGAACTGAGTTGTAAACCCATTTTTCCATCCTTTTGCCTATCCTCAGCCACAAACCCCACCCCTTAGCTCCCTTTGGAGAGCAGTTATTCAATTTCCAGAAAAGACAGAATAACTCCAAGTTGCACCGAAACAGATGTATCATACAACTGATGATATACCTCACCACAAATGACAACATTCTAATTCCCATAAATACTGCTTATTTGCCAAGTTGTGTAAATGCAAATCACTTATCACTTCCCTTTAAAGAAATCTACAGTAGCTAAGAAAAAGGAAGAAAAGTAATTTTAACAATCCTTTATCCATTGCAAAGATATAAAAAAAAAAAACAACAAAAAAAACCAAACAAAACACCTAGATAGAGACCCTGCAGCACATGGATACCTGCGAAAAGGAAAAGCACCAGTTGGCCTGTATATCCATTGGCATTGCACCTATCATTGAGCCCCACCTAACATATACTGTTATGTTTTGCAAAAAAGGGCCTAGACTGGGAGAAGGGGGAAGGGAAAAAACAGAGTTCAACAGGGAAAAAAGAACTGTGGGAAGAAAACTCAGTAGGAAAAACTTCTTGTTTTCTACATACAACTGTTGAATTCTGATTAAGAGTGAAGATTATTGCTCCTAAGTTAAAATTTAATATACTAGTCTTATGTCAGCATGACAGTCATTTGAACTCAAAGCCCCATGGTATAGCTGTAAAAAACCTTCAACAAACACAAACATCAAGAATGATTACTCTAAAACAAGTTACTCCAGCTATACCTAAATTTCAGGATCACAATACATAGAGAAGGAAAGGAAAATAGGAGCTATCATTTGTGTGCCACCTCCATTCCCTCCAAAAAGGCACGTTACAAAGGGCATCCTCTGCATACATAATCACTATACAGAGAAACTTTAAACTGCCTCAACCCAGTCCCACATGGCTGGTCACACAAACTACCCAGGGTCAGATCTCACCAGTGACAGCACAGGAAAACATGTTGCAAGTGTAGGCTGTCAATGAACAGTCCAGGCTGGTATTCCAAAGGCTTATCTCTTCCTGACAAGTGAGAGTAAAGTAGCATTGCTTTCACCCATTTAGGATGTATCACTCACACAGTAATAATACTATGCAGTATTATCACAGAATCATAGAATGTTTTGGGGTTGGAAGGGACCTTAAAGATCATCTAGTTCCACCTGCCACTGCCATGGGCAGGGACACCTCCCACTAGACCGGGTCCCCATCCAACCTGGCTTTGAACACTGCCAGGGTTGTGGCATCCACAACTTCTCAGGCTGATTTGTTCCAGTGTCTAATGATGTACCAAATAATATGGATAATATTATTATTAAAAATGTCAGCACTGTCTCACTTGGAACAACTGCACGTTCAGTGGCCACAGTACTCTTTAGGAGTGATGCCAATTGTCAAAGAGCTTTCCATTACACCCTATTGGAGGGCTGTTAGTGTATGTAAACAAACACCACAGTAAACACATGCTCTTATTACTCCAGGAACACAGCCTGACCTGTGCCTCACTGAACTCAGCTGAAGTCTTTCCTTCTACAAGATGTCCTTTAGAAACTCTTCCTCTGACCTGAATCTCTTCTACTCTCCTTATAGCAAGAGATCCACAATATTCCCTTGCATGCACCTGACATGGAGGTCTCTGGTGAAGAGCAACCTCAAACCACACATCCCACAAATACTTCTGTGTAAAAGGCTGTGTAAAAGCCAAGATCTCACTGCTGAAAGCAGATTTCACAAACCCCAGTGGGTCAGCCTACCTGTTCACTGACACCATGAGAGAAAGGTCACACTCCCCTGGTTGCACACGTATTCCTGCTACTTGCCTCTCACTGGCTACAGTTCTTCATAAACTGCTCCAGTGCAGATTCCCCATGAGTTCACAAGTCCTGCCAGCAAACCTGCTCCAGAATAGGCTCCTGTCTCCACAGGCCTGCAGGTCCTGCCAGAAGCCTGCTCCAGTGCAGGCTTCCCATGGGTTAACAGCCACATTCAGGCATCCACCAGCTCCAGCGTGGGGTCCTGCACTGGCTGCAGGTGGACATGTGCTCTGCTGTCAACATGTATGGGTTGCAGGAGGACAGCTGCCTCACCATGGTCTTCATTATGGGCTACAGGGGAATCTCTGCTCCAGTGCATGAAACACCTCCCATTTTTCACTAACCCTGCTCTCTGCAGGGCTGTTTCTCTCACATATTCCCACTCTACTCTCCAGCTCCAGGTTATTCCACTGTACCACCCCCCATCTCTTCTTCCTTAAAGCTGTTACCCCAGCAGTGCTACTGCCACCACTGATGGGTTCAGACTTGGCCAGCAGAGGGTCTGTCTTGGAGCCAGCTGACATGGCCTCTGTTGGAGGAAGGGGAAACTTTTTTCAGCTTCTTACAGAAGCCGCCTCTATAGCATCCCAGCTCACAAAATCCAGCCATGCAAATCCAATACAACCCACTAAGTTGAAACAGAGAGGTTGCTACATGAAGAGCAACCCACTGTAGTCACACTGGTTTGTCTTTCCACCTTTGGAAAGCAGAAAGCATACAGATAAATAAACAAAGTCAAGCACCTCTTTTTGGGCAAGCATAAGTAAAAATTGTTCACTGAGTTTATATACACCCTCTGTCTACTGAAAAATAAAAACCAAAATTTATTTTGTGCTTTTAGTCTCAGAAACCAGGAGACACATATTTTATACAAAACAACTTGTAGAAGTCCTCTAAATACATTATTGGTGTGCACCATGATTAGTGTTTACTCAGGCAAGTTAAACAGACATAAGCCAGGGTGAAATCAATTTTAGATTTGGTATTCAGTTACAACCACTTAACAGTTAACAAGTATGAGCTGAGTCACAGTAACTGAAGTTGTTACTGTGTTGTCACTAAGAACTAAAACATAATTGCTACGATAGGACAATGAACTTAAGACGTAACTGCATTTGATTTACTTTCAGGGTACAGAGCTTGGGAGTCAGCTGATGTATGCCGACCCACTTGTCTGAGTTTTGGCAAGTGTAAGCACCCTTCAAGCACAAAGTGACCTCAATTCTTGCACCCATTTGAACTAAAACAGTTTAATCTCAGGCCCATGTGACTGATGCCCAAAAGGAAATAATTTCCAGAATCAAGACTCTGTTGCTTAGATGACTGTCCAAATTTACTTGAAAGCAATATGGACATTGGATTACTCTTCATCTCCAGATTATGCAAGAATTTCTCCATTGTGATTAAATCGTCAACAAAAAAGGAGTTCTTTGATTCTTACTACTTACCAGTTACAGTAAGTACTTTTAATCACAATGACAGAAAGGATAGCAAAAAATAATTCCTCTTTTTTTCTTATAGTGCTGTGTAAAACCCACTTTGATCATCCCTTGACTCATGGGGATGTCTCACAGAGCCACAGGTGAGAAAGTTTTTTAAATGACCAGAGAAACACAGCTGGAAAGTAATAAATTCGAGCAGGACTCAGGGGCTCTGGTAGTATCTATAGTTATACTTCACAGGTATTTGTATTCATTTAAACTGGTTACATTTTCAGATTACAATGTGTCCTTAATTTACTCAGAGGAAAACAGGCAGTGTCCAATCACCATTCAAAAAGTAAAGAGTAATGCTGTTCTCTAAAGGCAGAATTTTATGTTTGGAGTCTTTGGAGAAAAATAAAGACCGTGACCACTAATCATTACTTCAGCATTCTGATCACGTTTCCCACAGCTCATTTCTGTAACAACACTGGTACAAAACAAAGGACTACATATCAGTAATAGAAAACAAGGCAAGCATTTCATAGCCATTTGACCTACCACACCTTCTGGCATGCTTCTGAACAACCAGACAGTTATTATATACTTTTGCTACTGTAATTGACTAATCACCGTGTGACTCCTGTTTCTAACAGAAAGAAGGCTTGACAGCAACAGTGGTATGACTATGTCCAGAATCCAACAGAAGAGAAAGATTCCTTCCTTTTTGCACTCATGTTTTGAAGACGCTTTCTTCTTTATAGAGTAAATACATGTGTGGGGCAAGAGAAATAATCCATTGTAATTCTAAGAGAAGAGGAGAACCAAACCTGTGTCAGGGCCTAACAATGCATTTAAAAGGAGTTTGCAGGGGAGAAGACAGAAGCTGTACAGAACTGAACATCAGTTCAGTCAGGAGTATTACAAACTGAAGTTCAGAATGTGATACACTCTAGTTTAGCAGATGCTTCTTTGACTCAGAGAGCTTGCTAATGCAGCAACAATGGATACTCCTGGATGTGAGGGATGACAAAAATTCAATATGTTTTAGACACTTCTTCTCAATCTTGTTATTTTAGGGGGAAAAATATCCTTCTCTGATATTTAAATTTTATTACTTACTGAAGGATCTACTTGATCATTTGTTACTCCCCTCAAGACAATCTTCAATGGATGCTTCATGAAAGGTGCCAAGCAGAGCAGACTTTCCAAGTAGTAGCCAATACCACGACTGGGGCTGCAGTCATGTTCCAATGAGCCTCCATACAGAAGACCAGGCTGATAATACAAGGTAGTACCTGGGGAAGAGGCCAGGGGAGCAAACCAAATGAGAGCACTGTAAAATGCTGGCCATTGAAACGGCACAAAAATACTTTGCAACAATACAGGAGACAAATTGGAGGCAGAAGACGATATGGAAGGCTATAGCACTTCCAGCACACTATTTACATGTCTGCAGCTAATAAATGGGTCAACACATGACTGTCTGTCTGTCCTGCACATCATGTTCCTCCTTTCCCCTCCCTCTAAAACCATAGATCTCTTAGGAATCTACAAAATGCTGATATAAACAACTATTATTTTCCATAGAAGCTAAACCTTCATCAGTACATGAGGTCATTGGAATCTTGGCATATCTGATGGTAATTCATTTGCCTTACTTACCAACAAAAGATGATTAGAAACTGTAAGAAAAAAAGAAAAAAAAAACTCAGACGAGCTGAGGTTTCACATGGGATGCTTTTCACTCTAATCCAACTCTTTTGTAAGCATGAATAAGCAAGCAGTCTGGCTAAGAAGTTTGCCTCTGTAGAGGGTAAATCTTCTTTTTCTTCTAAAAAAAATTGATTCTGGTACAGAGGAACCTTTGCCCACCGTGAAATCTTGCATACCTAACAAAATACTAATTTTAGTTCTTGGGCAATAGAGCTTCCTTAGCTCTCTGCAATATGGTGGAGCACTGACCTTCTTGCATGTGATCAATTATTACAAATGTTGTCAACTTTGTTATTTCTGATCTTCTCAGTCAATCTTATCTGAACACCTACCTCTATCAAGATAAGACTTCAATTCTACTGCAGAAACTGATAAATCCTGGAGACCAGAACAGATAAAGCGGAAAAAACAGATCTCACCTGTTTGGTTTATTTCAATCCGTGAGCCATTGGTCACTTTGTCAATCAGGCGAATAAAACTTGCTTCAAAATCTAAGGAGTAGAGCACAGACAGAATTGTAAAGTTTCTTATAAGTTCAACACCTTACGTGTACTTTTACCCTTTCCTGCTTTTCATGACAGTAAGGTTGTCTCACTCTTCAAGCTCTGGTGTAATGCCAGCACATGTGAAAAGGCAATTCTCTGTAAAAACAGGGATGTTAATGTGAGCCTCCACACTTACAGGCATCTCAAATCAATTGAGATGCCCTCAGATGTGGCAGCTAGACTAGTCACACTCCTCTCCCTGGCACACAGCACATAATACAAGCGGACATTTCTGACCACAGTGGCTTGAGGGATTGCACTTGTCCAGGATAAAACCTTTGACAATTTACATTTTGCTCAGTACAAAGCAAAACAGACAAATCATAGCAAACAGGACTCCATATACTGAAGCATGACAAGCTAATAACAGTTTCACATTATTCTCTGTAAAAGTGTTAGCTTAAAAGAAGGGGACATTTGGACATGAAGTGCTACTGCTTCATATCTGTTCCACAAACAGAATTAGTTGTTTGCAGACTCTAAAATTTTCCATTTCCAAAACAGTTTTGGACATATTTAGGGCTAGAGAACCAAAAGTCTTCCCACTACCTCTTTTCTTGCTTATACTATACTATAGCAGTTTGTGTGGAAATAATTCCTCAAGTTTCCCTTGATTGTGTGGATTCTTACCCAGAGACAATGAAAAGGACAAGCGAATTTAAACCAAAATAAAACCAAAAATACCAACCAAAACAAAAAAGGAAATAACACAAAGAAACAATAACAAAAACCAAACAAACAAACAAAAAACCCCAGCCAACTGAAAAAGGCCATTCCAGGAAGAATATGCTAGTATTCTAGTATTCCAACATGGTACAGGCTCAGTATCAAGGAAGATAGGTAACTATATGCAGAATTCAAAATCCAGTTAGTTTTAAGAGCTGACAGCATCTGCATAATTGTTTGTAGGCTGCAGAACTTCCTTAGCAATAATCCTGTGTTACTTCTTACACAGTAATCAGATTTTTCTTTCTGTATGTGACTCTAGGATGTCATAGATATTTAAACCACAGAGCTACCTGCAGGATTTACAGTTTGTCAATATTTGTATAACATGATTGATGTCTCAGTCACACAATACTGGTTCTGCTCTCTTTCTAAACTATGACAGCTTATATGCTTACAAAGTTTATATGACATTATAAGCACCGGGGCATCTTCCAGTGCAAGAGTGCATCCTTGTGAGCACACATTTCACTCTTGGAGAACACCAGTAGCAGAGTTTACTAAAGTTCCAGTCATGAAAAGCAAAAAGACCAGCATGTTGAATTATCTATTGTTATTATTTTTCTGTTAGAATCATAGTTTACACTTGAACCCATACTTTAAAAAGTAAATTCAATAACTCTTTAAAAAAACATGGCAATAGCTACAAACTTGACCACCACCAAATGCTCCACAGTGATAATAAATACTTTGGATCGTGGTAAAAGTTAAGTCAAGCACACAAGAATGCTTTGGCAGTTTTGGAGCAGACTTTTTAGCTACACACCGAAGGCTGTGTAAAAAAGTAGCTAAAAATTTTAGCTACTCCTCCTCAGGAGGCAGAGAAGCATCTACCCCTGTTCTGAACATCATAACAGGGGTCCTTCCCCAAAAAATAACTGAACACCACAATAATGTTTCTTTCTGAAGCTCTACCCTATTGTTTTCTTACTTCAGTTTATGATGGAATTCATCCTTGGATGCCAAAGGCTTTGTATGAGAATGACGATGGTACTCCCTAAGAAAGATTTCCCTTAAACAAATCTGCAGAAATGAGAATAAATTATTCACCTCTTTCACCTTTTGTGTTTCAGAAAACCCTGACAAAAATCAAAGCATAAAACGTGACCTATTAAAACTGGAACGTGAGCTCCCACAAGCACAGGGAGCACACGACGCTTGGGCGCGGACACAGGCACGCGGCAGAAACGACGGTCCAAGAGACCGGGAATTCATTCTGCCATCCCGACTGCGAAGCCACCATCACGGGAACGCGAACCAGTTCCGGGGCTGTGGAGAGGCTCCCGCACACGCAGCGAGCCGGTCAGAGCCCCGCCTGGCCGCTCCCGCACCGCCTCCGCCAGGCGCGGAGCGAACGGCGCTGCCCCGCGGGGCGGGAGGGGCGGACGGGCAGTGTCAGCCCCGTCCCACCGGGGCGGCTCGGCAGGGCAGCACCAGCCCTTGATGGCCCACTCTGAAGAAAAGGCGTGACCGTGCAGAAGGGAGGGCTGCCGAGCCGAGCCGAGCCGAACCGGCGGGACGAGGACGGTACTGCCCCGTTCCCCCCCACGCCGCCCCGCCCCGCCGGGCAGCGAGGGAAGCTGACAGCAGGAAGCGGCGGGTGTGTCACAGCCCCCCTGCTCCGGCCTCCTTCACCGCCCCTGCCCGCTCCCCCGCCTTCTCCTCCTCCTCCCAGAGCCCCGCGATCCACGTGTGACAGCTGCACCCGAGATGGGTGCGCGGAGCGCTCAGGGGGAGAGTGCATCCACGGGAATGCAGGTGGGTCCACCCTCCTCGGTGGGGCCCGCCCAGATGGAGCCCGGGCCGTCCCAGCTCCCAGTGGGGGTCTGCCCCTTCCCGGCAGCAAGTCCCGGGCACAGCCGCCGCCGGAGTTCCGCCGCCCCCCGACCTCCCGCCCCGCGGCCGCGGGTGCCGCCGCTCACCGCGGAGACCGGGGTCCTCCTCCTTGGCACGGATCTTGCGGATCTTCAGCGGGCGCCCGCTGAGCGTGGCCAGCACCAGGCGCTGCCGCAGGAAGTTGCATCCCGTGTAGCTGAGGCACTGCGCCTCGCCCGCCGCGCCGCCCGCCATCCCGCTGCCCACGTGGTTGGGAACAGGAAGCGCTGGGACACCGGCGGGGGCAAAGGGCAGGGGGCGGGCGGGCGCTGGGAGAGTCGCACCGCCCCCGTGCTTCGCAGCCGTCAGGACCCGGCGCAGACGCTCGGCGGTGCGGCCGCGGCGAGAAGGGCTGGGCTGAGTTTGTCGTGGCACGGGTGGCAGCCTCTGCCCTTTCCTCTGCTCTCCCAACCTGCGTGTTTTCAGTTGAAACTTAAGGAGTGTGGAACTGTCGGGAGATGCGTCTGACCGGAGCCCGGCCACCTGCTCCTCCGCTGTTCGTCCTGGGCTCTCCTTCGGCGGGCGGGTGAAGACGGTCCGCAGCGGAGCATGGTGTCCGCACAAGGATACTGCCACCACATCGAAATGGGTCGGTTTCTGGGAATATGTTCCTTAGGCAGTACTTTTCAGTAATTTATCCCTGGCTACCTTAAGGAAAACGGTCGGAGGAATGAGTCCTGCTCGCAGTCCTTGGGATAGCCTGTTTGCTTAATGACAGAGTCCTGCTGTCCTTAAGGAGGAGACCGACTAAAGCTTCCAATCTCTTATTTTAAGAGAAGCATCGATTACAGTGGAAGTGTGACAATGTCAATTGTTAGGCTACATTTACGTGCCCATGAAAAGAAGTTCCCTAAAATGAAATAGTCTAGTTGGAAGGGATGTACAAGAATAATTTAGCCCAACTGCTTCACTTCAGGGCCAACCCAAAGGTAAAGCAGGCTCTTAAGGGCTGTGTCCAAATGCCTCTTACACAGTGATAGGCTCAGGGCATCATCAGGCTTGACCACCCTCTCTATAAAGAAATGCTTCCTAATGGCAAGTCTGAACCTCCCTGGCCCAGCTTTGAACCATTCCCACTCATCCTGTCACTGGATCCCAGGGAGAAGAGATCAGCACCTCCCTCTCCACTTCCCCTCCTCAGGAAGCTGTAGAGAACAAGGAGGTTGCCCCTCAGCCTCCTTTACTCCAAACTAGACAAGCCCAAAGCCCTTAGCAGCTCCTCACAGGCCATGGTGTCCAGTCCTTCCACCACCTGTCTTGTCCTCCAGACACCTTTGAGGACCTTCCCATGGTTCTGAAATGGTGGAGCCCAGAGCTGCACCCAGCACTCGAGGGGAGGCCCTGCCCTAACGCTGGACACAGTGGGATGGTCACCTCTTTAGAGTGCCAAGGTTGCTGCAGCCACTATGGGTTTGCTGCAGCCAGGATGGGTTTGCTGCAGTCACTTTGGGTTTGCTGCAGCCAGGATGGGTTTGCTGCAGCCACGATGATTTTGCTGCAGCCAGGATGGGTTTGCTGCAGTCACTTTGGGTTTGCTGCACTCAGGATGGGTTTGCTGCACTCCCTGTGGGTTTGCTGCACTCACTATGGGTTTGCTGCACTCAGGATGGGGTTTGCTGCACTCAGGATGGGTTTGCTGCACTCACTGTGAGTTTGCTGCACTCACTATGGGTTTGCTGCAGCCAGGATGGGTTTGCTGCAGCCAGGATGGGTTTGCTGCACTCAGGATGGGGTTTGCTGCCGTCCTAGCTGCCAGGGCACACTGCTGGCTGCCACAGAGCCTGCTGCCAACCAGCACCCCCAGAGCCCTCTCTGCAACCCCAGAGCTGCCCCTCTCCCAGTTTAGACTTGTGTCTGGCATTTCTCTATCCCAGGTGCAGAACCTGGCATTTTGACTTGTCATTTTCATGTCACTGATGATTGCCCAGTGCTCCACTCTATACAGATCCCTCTCTCTGCAAGGGCTTTTGTCACTCAGGAGAGTCAACAGCACCTTCCAGAGCTGTACAGCAAAAGTCAGACAATTTTCCTTACAAACGATAACCACTTTTTATTTTACTAAATTGTTTTCCAGAGACTACAACTTCTTTTTTTTAAACCCATGATAGGCACACTTTACAGAAACTGAAGGAACTAAGCCACCTATTATTAGCTGCTTGCTGACTTTTGTGATCAACATGCATAAGGATTTTTGTTATATTGATACACTGGTCTGCAAGCTTTGTGTCACAGAAAAGCAGAATGGTTTGGTTTGGAAGGGAACTTTAAAGATCATCTAGTCAACCCTTATGCTATGGGCAGGGACACCTTCCATGGACCAGGTTGCTAAAAACCCCATCCAACCTGGTCTTCAACACTTACAGGTCCCCATTGGGCATCCACCACTTCTGTAGGCAATTTATGCCAGTGCCTTACCACCTTCATCTGTAGAAAAATTCTTCCTTATGTCCAATGTAAGTCTACCCTCTTTCAGTTTAAATCTCTTGCCCTTTGTCCTGTAACTACTTGGTAAAAATTCTTCCTCTGTCTTTCTTATAAGCCCCATTAAATACTGAAAGACAGCGATGAGGTCTCACCAGGGCCCTCTCTTCTCCAGGCTGACCAATCTCAGCTCTTTCAGCCTCTTCTCAAGAAGAAATTATTCCAGCCCACCAATCATTTTTGTGGCCCACATCTAGACTTACTGAATCAGGTCCATCTTGCAGAACCACAGAGTCAGAATCACAGAATTGATTACGTTGGAAAAGAGCTTTGAGATCATCAAGTCCAACCTATGACCAAACATCACTTTGTTGCCTCGACCATGGCACTGAGTGCCACATCCAGTCTGTTCTTAAACACCTCCAGGGACAGTAACTCCACCACCTCCCTGGGCAGCACATTCCAATGCCCAATCAGCCTTTCTGTGAAGAAATTCCTTCTAATGTCCAACCTATATGTTCCCAGGCACAGCTTAAGACTGTCCTCTTGTCTTTCCTGAACTGAGAACTCCACAGCTGGATGCAGAAATCCAGTTGGGGTCTCACAAGCATGGAGTAGAAAAGGGCAATCATGCCCCTGACACACTGGGCACACAGCTGGACACACTGCTCTTTATGCTCAAGTCCAATTTTTCACCTACCAGTATCCAAAATTTCTTCTCCACTTAATCCATTTACAACACAGATGGTACAGATGCTGTGGAATTCCCAGAAGCAAGTGCTAAGGCAAAAAAATCAAACCCAGAAAAATTATACATCTAAATCAGAAGACCACATCTGTGTGGAAACAAAGCCTAAGAATTTTTTTAAAGGAAGCATGTTGAGAAATTTGTGGAAAATGAGGATCAAAAAAATGACAGCTGTTAAACAACATTAGTTCACATAAGTGATGCCCAAGATTTCTGAGATATGGGCAAAAATATCTAGAGCTATTCATGGTTCATGTGCAGATGAACCTCTCTGTATTTTTAGAAAAAGAGAGTTTTGTCATGGGCAGTTTTGTGGAATCAAAGAATTGTAGCTTTCTGTGTGTAAGAAATTAGTTGCCAGTTGGAGCTCTGATCTAGAATATAACAGAAAATAGGGTGGGGCTTGGGCAGCTGAAATTCTTTTCTGTTATGCACTGAGCAGAACTAAGAGAAAACTGAGTGTAAGGAAGGTAAAGAACATACATATTTTCTCAGAGCTAATAAATCTATGTCCAAACTTCACAAAAATTCTTAAAACTTTCTTGATAAATCAGTGGTTTGTTTTCCTGCTTACAAGCAATTAAATTCAGTCAAGTCTCTGCATAATTCCTTTGGGTTTCAGAGTTTGGAGGGCATTTTGGAATTCCAGAACAAACAGTGCTAATCTTTATGATTAATAGAGAAGAAGTGTTTCTGATTTTCAGGGAATAACTTTGTCTTCTTTAATTTCCTTCATTCACAGGCCTTTTAGACATAATTTCAGGGTAGTAGTTAAATAACAGTGCCCCAGTTTAGGGCAAATTTGGGAGAAGACCTCCAGAAGGAGCCCCCAGAAAGCATACCCCCCACAGCCCCTCCCCACACCTAGTTCGGGAAGGATTTCCTCAGAGAGAAGTGGAAAAAACCCTGTTTATTTAACAAGCAAAACACTCCCCAATAAAAAAACAATACCAGATGACAAAACTCTTTCACCGTTCTGAAGAGATGACAAATTCAGAAAGTCTCTCCTGGGAGTGGTCGCTCAGCTATCAGTCTCCGGCGCTGAGGATGGCTGCTGCAGGTCACAAAAATGCAGACTCTCGGTGTTTCTTGATGTTTCCCAGGTCCAGGTCCAGGTCCAGAGCAGGTTCAGATGATATTCAGGAAAGGGAAGGGAAAAAGAAACAGTCCAGGGTAAAAATTGGACTGCCTAGCTAAACTAGCTAATAAGCAAAAGCAAAACCAAGCAAGCCAGCAAGCAAGCAAGCCAAGCCAGCCAAGCCTCTCCTAGACACAGACCATGGTGGGAGGTGAGCCGGCTGATAACAAGACAAAACAATCCTTCACTTTCAGAGTCAGTCCTGAAGGCACAGAACATAATATCAGGCATAAACAGAACACACGATTTGGGATACAAACACCATACCATCACCCTGGGACAAACAGTTTGTGAGGCTGTGGCTATGGCATGTGATAAAGGATGAACACTCCCACTGAAATCAAGTGTCTTCTTCTGTGAAGACAGCTGTGTAAAAGGCTTTCAGGTGCTGGGACTGTGTTTTTCACTGCATTGTCTGAAATCTGTGTCTTAGATTTACATTGAAAATGTCTAGTCAGCTGTGCCTAAGTTTGAATGAACTCTCTTCTGTGGTTCATTTCTCTTCCTTTGTGTACTCCCCTGTGCTCCCACACATGTATTTTTAGTTCTGTCCATCCTGTTCTTCTTCTGTGACTTCCAATTACTTGCTATCATCTGTTAACAATTTGCAAGTATCTGCTTTATGTCTAGGCATGGGAAAACAAAATTGGGAAAACAAAACAAAAACAGTCTTCTCTAAAAATTATTCCATTGGCAGTCAGAATTTTCTTATGTAACTGCAATAAGGTACTTCTGTAAAAAATCACTGGCATATATACTCTGCTGGTATAGTGTATCACTGTAATAAAAGTTCTATCTGTCATAAAAATACTGAGTGACATAAAGGAGGGGTTTTGTTTCCCTGGGAATGCTAGTAGCTGATTGTGCTAGAAGTTTAAGGAGTCAGGAAAATATTTTTTATCAACTGCCTAGAGGTGGCACAGAGAGACTGAGTGGCAGCTCAGAGATATATACATGTCATGATCTGGGCAGTTGTTACAATTTAACCTCCAAATGTAAAGCTATTACTGGCTTACCTTGGTACTCAGGGAAATGTTAGTTTTCATTTAAACAGTGGTTGGAGAACATGAAAATCTCCTGATAGTTTGATCACTTGAGATAAATAATACAGAAAAGGTCATTACAGAAACTTCCAAAAGAGATCTGCCTTCTACTAACGTATGAGGGCTCCAAGAATGCAAAAAGATAACTCTTTTCTCTGAATTTCTGTTAGTTTACATACCTCCCAAGACTTTTCACACAGTCTCAGAAACACAGCTATGTAACTTCTCTTTTACTTGAACTTAATTTCTTTTCCTATTTATGTTTATTCTGAGGGATGTCTAAACAATCTGTGATGAGTGCTTTTGATAGGACTAAAATTACCAACTCCAAATACAGCTCAAAAGAACCACTGAGACAACAGAAATGTTTTCCAAATAATTTAAATTCTGAATTAGATTATTATCAGCTTGTGACTCCAACAAAGTATTGCCATTGCTCGTAACAGGACATAAGCCTTGTACTGAGTTTCCAAGGTATCAGAAAAGAAGCTAGTCAGATTTGCACTGTCTGAATGTTCTTTGATCTGCTTGCAGCTTTTGTTTGCTTCTTTTAATTGTTAGAGCAGTTTTGACAAGTTTTCTGTGGCTAATTTATTTTTCTTGCATTTATTGTTTCTTTTCTTGGATGCAGATCTGGAGCTGGACATAGCTGGTTTAGCAAAAAAGACAAAGAAACTGTCTAATATATGTGGAAGGTAATAATATATATAGTAAACTCCGATGTAATATAGAGATACAGACTAGTGAAGAAAAAGCAAGGTGTAAAATTGTGTTAGCAAGCATACAAAACCAACTCCAAGTGAACCGTACAGTGATGATGAAGAAGCTGTCAACAGAAGCATGGCAGTCTTCCTGGTGAGGGACTCTAGATGCTGATGACTCACCACCACTCTCACCTGAGTGAGACCATGACCTTGGGGCCCAGGCAAGGAGGGGAGGGGGTAAACACAACACCAGGAGAATGGGAGAAACTAAGAAGTTTGTGTGGAGCAATTAATTCTTTATACAATAAATATTAAAACTTAATAATGGTAATTTAGCATAAACTTTCTGTAATAATTAATAATTCTTGAATGAGACTGTTAGAGTTTCAATTATGTTAATAGATTTTTCACTTTATAAATAAGGTGTGTTTCATCTTTGTCATAAATAAGGTTTTGAGTGTACACAAGCTTGGTGTACAGGCAATGAATTTCTGAATTTCTTCTGTCTGAAGAATACACATTTCCTAGGAAACTTAGAGTTTTGGAACAACCCATGCTATGTATAAATGTCAATTTGCTGTACTCAGCCATCTGGGAGGAATAATTCTTTAGGCTTTTTAATAAAGGTAGGACTGACATCAAAAATGATAGTGTTATATCCCTCTTTGCAATAAAACACTATTTAAATCCAAATAAAGAATCACAGCTCTACATTTTTGGTTTGTAAAGAGTTATGTCTTTGCGACTTTAAAGGGAACAGTTCAACAGCAACATTCCATTCTACATATTTCAACCTATATCTAATAAAAAATATAAAAATCTGCCCCTCAATTGTTCTTGATGGTATATATTTTTTGAGGGAGAATTTTCAGCTATGTTGTGTATATATGTTAGCCTTCACTGGATAAGTATTTCATGCATTGTTTTTTTTTAAAAAAAAAACATTATTAATTAGGTATCTTTTTTGCAAATACAGCATCACAGCCTTATCCAGGCTGGAATCTAGATCTGTAGCCCAGTCTGTGGACCAAAGCAAGGTCAGGCTGGGTTGCTCAGGGCTTTATCCAGTTGGGTCTTAAAAACCTCAGGGACCTGAGTCTACTAATACTTAGATTCCACTGCTTGACTTACTGAGTCCTGCCACTCATCTTAGTAAGCAGCCTGTCCCTGACTTCTCAGTAACCTTCTCATGGATGCTAGAAGGCTGCTATTAGGTACTCCTGAACCCTTCTTGTCTCCAGTCTGAACAAGCATGGTTCCATCTGTCTGTGGCAGTGTCTCTTCTCCATCCCCTGATCATCTTGGTCATTTCCTGCTATATCTGCCCCAGCTGATCAATGCTGATACAATGTTTTGTACTGGAGGGCCCAGTACTGGCCACAGTACACAGATGTGGCCTAAGAAGTGCCTAATAGAAAGGGATAACTGTTTTCCCTGATGTAGTGGCTACCCTCCTCTTAATATGGTTCAGGATGTTAGTGGCCACATGCTTAGAGGTGGATGGTGCTTGGCTGGCTGTAGACCAGTTCTCCCCAGTCTTCTCCAGCAGATTTTCTGCCTTGCTGGTCAGTTCTCAGCCTGCACTGTTGGAAGTAGTTGGTGTGTCCTGGATGCAGGACTTTGTACCGGCCTTTGCTGAATTTTGTCAGGGTCCTGCTTGGCCCCTTTCCCCACCTGTTCTTGCAGAGCTCCACCTCCTGCCCCTAACCCCATGTGCTCAGGCCACATGGTTAGCTGTTACTCACAAAACTGGTGAGGGTATGCTCTCTCTCTTCTTCAGGGGTTATTCACAGACACTAGACAAAACAAGGTACCAGGACAGGCCCTGGAAAAACATGCTTGTTAGCAGATTTTGGTACGGTACAAAACACTAAGCACTACACTCCTATTCCAGCGAGATTTACACCCATCAAATTGTCCACCCCTCCACCAAATGAGGTACAAAAATTATGTGGAAGACCGTGTCAGACATCCTGCCCGTCAGTGTACTATGACTTCTTCCTCATATAAGTAACCATTTCATTTTGATACAAAGTACAACACTTAAGACGTAGTTACCCAATAGTACTAAAGGAATTCTGTATCAAACTCAGATGAAAGGATTTAGATCTCCAAGGAGCATACCTGACAGAAACTCTTTTGACGGTTTGAGACTTAAAAAGCCTCTTCAAACATTTCTTATGTTTGAAAAAAAATGGTTACTAATATGAAAGATTATTTATTGGTAAGAACATTTGGATTTGTTTGAAACAAGATTTTGATTACTGGTCAGTCACCATGAGGGTTACTTCTATACTCACTAAGCAAAAGTTAACTTTTTAATTTATACCTGTAGGCTACATGTGTGAAAAAGATTGATCAGAATATAGTGCAAGTTGTGTTACATAAACATTGACTACTCAGTTAAGATGTGAATAATTAAGTCTGAATGAAGATGATGAAATGTCATTTTCCAAACATCATAATAAGGCTGCCAAAAAAAAAAAAAAAAAAACAAACCAAAAAACAAAACAAAAAAATCCAAACCTTGCATGTCTTTAAATACAAAATAGCTGTGTAAAGACTTGTACACAAACTAGGGAACCACTGACCCCATTTCTTCCATTATTTCCTTTTCCACTTCTGAGTATGTCACAACTACTCACAAAACTACTACAGCGAGGTTTGGACTAGCAAAGATAACAAAGGAAATGTGAACAATAATTTCTTTTACTACATATTTTCTATAATCTAAGTACCCACTTCTGTTCTGCAAAGGCAATAGGTTAGTAAGAACCTGTGTATGTGAGAGAAGTGCCTTTCTATTCTTTTCCACCCCTTCCTCATGAATCTGTTATGAAGTTCAGAGAGGTTTCTAAATAGTCTTTAACAAAGGGATTGTCTTAGCATTCCTGTCTGGATTTCTGGGCTGCGCAATAGGCCTGTAGACAGGCTGAACCTCTGTCTTCCTTTTTAACAGGCAGATAAATTATTGCTGCTTTTTATACATGGTGGCATTGGAGATTAGAGTTAATGATCTCTTTGACAAGTCTAGTTATTTGCTGGACATGTATTTCATACAATACCTTCAATTTTCCCATATATTTACTTTAGAAAGATTTATCAACACATTTGTGGACTTCTGCCATTCAGAAGTCTCTGAAGTATGGAGCTTAAAACGAACAATGTGGCTTCTGACATTTAAATGGTCTTTGGTGCCAAATTTTGTTTAAGACTGTGGTGCTTTGGCAGACTGAGGTGTTGCCCTGGGAACGCTGCTAAAGCCCCAAATGTTTAACTCTTTCTGTCCTAGTACAATCTGGAATAGAGGTACTATTATGTTCATTTATGAAGGTTCACATTTCTCAGTGTAATGAGACTTATGCTCATAGTAAGCCCTATGAGCTAAACCAGTGCCTTCCTATTCAATTCTTAAGGCAATTAATTTTGTTGACTGGGGAGTTTTGGGGCTGTATTCCTATTTCTTTACTGTTTCAAAGTACCAAACAGCAAGTTGAATATTTTCTTTTGGCTTTACTTGTTTCACTGTGAAACTATTGAAATGAAACAATGTTTTAAAATGGGAAGCTGAATTTCATTGATGTTTTGACTCTAGCTCTGCTTTCTGCTCACTTTTTCACTGTGACTTTTCTGGTACAGTGATTGAGATCCATCAGCATCTCCAGAACCTTGAGCAGGAAGGCTCACTTCCCCTGTTGTGGACATGACTGTGAACACTCAGGAAATGGGACAATCTAATGTTTTGGCCAAAATACTGTGTTCTGATGTAGCTAAGGATGACCAAATCATATCTGTGGGAAAGGACATCTTCGTGTTTGGAAGAACACTACTCAGAACAAAGACAATCTGCAGTTGTTCACATTCAAGTATCATAAACAAAACTCAGGCACAGCTCATTAAAAATGCAGCTGCCTGCTGCTAGACAGTGGGAGCTTATTTGTGAGAGACCAGCAAGAGCAAGGCTGCTGCATGAGGGTGAAGGAGCACAGCAAGGTCAGACACAGCCTCAGGGCACCTGGGCAGGGCAGTGACAGCAATGGGACGTGCCAGCAGCCAAGCAGTCATTTGGTGACAGCCCGGTAAGGAGCCACGTCTCAGTTCAGTTTGGGAAATTATCATGATAATTCAGGGAAGTAGTGGAGTCACCATTTCTGAGGATATTTAAAAGGTGGGCTTGTGTCAGTTTGGGGCTTGGCTTAGGGATGGACTGGCAAAGCTGGATTACTTGTTGGGCTCGGCGACTCTTAAGGTCTTTTCCAAACCAAACGACTCTTTGATTCTGTGTCTGAGAGGGGGCAGGGGCTGACGGCTTAGGAGCAGCCAAAATGGGCCTCCTGGGCAGAGGGGTGTGGAGAATCTGGTCAGGGCCGGTTTGAACAGTGATGCCTAAATGCGGTCTGATACGACTTTCTAAGATGCAATTTGCTTCATTTATCTTTTTATTATCGTTATTGATTTATCCCTCCCTCCCCCCCCTCGCACTTACGTAAAGGATCTTTCCTTCCTGCCCCTGATTGACAGCCGGAGAAGCTGCCGCGGCTGTTCCCTGGGAGGACCGGCCCGGCTCGCCGGTGAAGCGAGGTGGCGCTGCCCGGGAAGGCGGCGCTCCTGCCGCGCCTCTGCGCGCCCGCGGCAGGAGCAGCGGGAGCAGCATGGTGGTGCCACCGCTGCTGCGCGCCGTCATCATGGGGCCGCCGGGCTCCGGCAAAGGCACCGTCTCCGCTCGGATTATCAAGCACTTCGGCGTGAAGCACCTCTCCAGCGGCGACCTGCTGAGGGACAACATGCAGAAGAAGACAGGTGGGCATGGGGACGCGGGTGGGGATGTGTGCGACTTCTCTTCCTGTCCCCGTCCCGCGAGAACGGTCCCCACGCAGCCCTGCGGGAGCTGCCGCGTGACAGCTCCGCTCCGGGAAGGGACACACACTCACAACACGCATTCCTGCCCCTAGCCCCGTTCCTTCCCTCCCTTCCCCTCCGAGGAGGGAGGGAGCTTCTTTAATGGGGTTTGCTGCTCCCCAATCCCACCTCCGTGTGCCGCCCCCCCCCCCCCCCCCCCCGCGCAGGCAGAGGTTGGGTGACTTTACACAGCTCTTCTGGAGGCCAGAGGCCACTGAAGTGGGCCTCTCATCTGCAGCCGTGGGTCCTCCATAGGCTGTCACTTGCTAGCCTCCTCATGAAAGTGGACGGGATTATCCTGTTTTCCTGTTTTGTTACACCTCATTGTTTCCTTGCCTTGGGTGCTTTTCGTAAGCACCCACTGGGTTTTGTACGTGTTTCTAATAGTTCTGATAGTTTCTCATGGTTTCTCCAGCTGGAAGCATCTTAAAAGAGGAAAAATATTCTCTTTCAAGAGAATATTTAAAATTCACACCTTTTAACAGGCAGGGCAAGAGAAGAGGGGTTTTGGGCAATCAGACTTTTCTGGATGGTCATTTGATGGCTAGAAGTATTATTCCAAAATTATGCCTAGTCCTGAGCTGGCAGGCATATCATAGCGGTGCTTTCAAAAATAGCAACGTGCAAAATTTTCAAACTGCTTAGCTTTTAAAATTATTATTGTCTTATGAGTTCACATCATGCTTAGGTATAAGCATGGTCTGTGTTTACATATAGTGATGCTTATACTAGGTAAAGATATGAGTTATTCTTGCTGAATAGTCCTAGCTTGACCTCTGGCCTCAGTTGAGATACCACAGTCTCTCTCTCTGGTGAATTTTTGCAATGATGGAAGGCTCCCTCCTGACTTCCATATCTGCTTTTCTTTTTGGTGGGGTGAAAAACCTTGTAAGAACCATCTCAGGCTGCACGTGATGAAGTGAGAGTATTATTATTTCCAGCAACTTCAAGCTGTAGAATATTAAATTCACTTGTAAGTATCACTGTAGTATTATGCCTAGGTAACCGTCGGTCTTAGTTTTGGAATACTTATTAGCATGTTTCAAGGTGAAGCAGTTGTGATGTGATTCCCACATGTCTTCACACAAATTCTCTTTACTCAGTAAGGATAATGGCTTTGGTACAGTGACTGACTTTACAATAGTTGATATTGTAGATACTGCAAGTTAAGAATTTGCTAGAAGCACACCTGCGTAGACATACCTGATGATATTCCTGCTATTTTTATTTGGTTGCACAATCATATGTTTTTATTTACAGAGGGTGACAAAACTGCTCTATTATGAACTTTCAGTGTAAGACCTGGTGGGTAGCCATTCCAAGAAAATGAAGAAAATGTTATTTTACCAAGTGTTTTGAGGTTTACAATGTTTACTAAATACTTCAGGTTTTGTGCAAGACCATAAAGCATCAGAATCATGCTGAAGGTTGTGTGAGAAGAGGAAATTGCAAGTGGAAATATCATATTGCTTGAATTGAAGTGGGAGCCTGAAGTGATGAAGAGAGAAGTGATTAGGCAAAGAATTCTAGGTGGGTTGGACAGATGAAAGACTGTGAAGGAGAGTAAACATGTGAAATGGAAATTTAGCAGACACATTAAAATCCAGAATATAAGGAAAGAAGTCAGTGGACAGCTTAAGAGGTGAAGTTTGCTCTAAATTAGCTACAGCAGAATTTACAAGAATCTGCTACAGGGTTTTTCATTTACTGGTAAACCCAGATGAAACTCAATTGCAATTTCATTGAAAGTCAGTCACTAGTTTCAGAAATGGCTCCCAGATGGTTGAGATGAAGGTGAAGGTAGAAGGACTAGGTAGTACACTGAAAATAGGAGAACAACTGAGAGGCAACTCAGACAGCCTAGACAAATTCAGTCAAAGCAAAGATCCATGAGTTTTGACTACAATAGAAAAGTCCTGCAATTTCCAATTCTTTGGGAAATGGGTTACACTAACATGGGCAGTTAAAGCCCTTGGAAAATTAGATATAGTTAACAGTAGTTATATGGTGCAAATTTTGCATTTGCTGTCTTGTGAAAATGGACATTGTTGAAAAGTCCTGTTGAAGATGAGTGTCCTTATCAATCTGCAGTTATTATCATGTTCTTCTGGACAGTGGAGAGTCTGTGACCACTTCTCTAATGCTAAGGTAATTATTGTCTGATTATGGCTAGAGCTTGATTGCTGTAATAGGGTTAGAATGTGCCAATCCTTTGTAAAGCCATAGACTGTCATCACCTACAAAGGAAAGAAACCTGTGTTACCTGTAATTCTGAAGATTGTCATGCCTTTAGTGGTTTCAGACCCGACCTGAAAGAACTAAATAAAACCTACAAAACCCCATGAAATCCCACTCCCAACAGCAGGGGTGGGGAAAAAATGCTGTGAGCTAGTGTATCAACTTTTTGTCCTAATGTATGACTATTTGGGTATGGTTCTGCCTATTTTTTTCCTTCTGTAATAGTGACTTTCTAAATTACCTGAGTTCTGTAGAGGGGGGGCAAAAGGCAGCATTTTTCAAGCACTGTTGGTCTAATAATAGCTTGCCATATTCTAAATCTTTCTGGGCCCAAAAACTTATGAATCTTTCCAAAGTAAGTTAGAATTGTTCCCTGTGACTGTTGTCTTGTGCACATTTTTAGATCATTATGGCTAGAGCAATGCTGCAACATGAATCAGTAGCAGACCCAAGCATCAAGTACATATTAAACTACCTAGAAATGATTTATTCCTTCTCCCAACCTACTTTTTCGGGGTACATGGTTCAAAGCACACTAGAATAATAAAAAAGGTATGAAGAAGGGAGGTAGGGAAAAGAAGAGACACTTTGTACCCAGACAGACAGTCACCTTCTTTCCAGTTTGTGATGTGCTGGAGGACTCAGGCACCACAGTCTGACTCTTTTCCATATAGTGAACATGTTTTGAAATCTGACCAAGGTGCACAGTGCCTATTTCTAAATGGTCTTTGTACTTTCAAAGCCTGACTACAGATGTGCACAGGCAGAAATTGTTCATTTTTTTTTTTTTCCTCATCACCAAAGCTACTATTTGCATGTTTTGAGGGCATGTACTGCTTTTCACTTGCCTCATCTAAAGAAGGGCCTCTGTCCTGTTGCACATTCCATGCACTGAGATGTGACTGGCATTTGTCATTGCTTTCTGTCGAGAGTGCTCATATCTGTGTGGGTATGTCAGTCCATCCCATTTTCTCTTCTTCAGTTTTCTGTAACTAGATCTTAACTGGCTGCAAGTAAAGGCTTCTGCAGATCCACAATAAAACTAGTCTAGCTGCAATTCTGGGTTACTTAACATAATTGGGTAATTGTTTTATAAATGAAAGATATGGAAACTTTGTGCCTAGGACACAATCCAGGCAACTGAATTTCTTCTTGGATTTACCCATGATTTGGGTGAACTACAGCATGTTACTGCCTGCCATGTAGGAGCATGGTGTGATAGCTGTAACTACCAGGGATGGAATTTTAGTAAGCCAGTGGGATAAATGACTGGTACTAAAGGTTAGTCAGTTCCATGGGAAAATACTAGTGTCTGTGTGCTCCCATAAATAGTGTACAGTATCTATGAACACCCTCTTGCAACTCTAGTAATCATAAAAATAAATATCAGGCAAGCGTGTCCCACTCCAGATTGCCAAAGGCATTTATGTTTGTAATGAAGCCTAAGTGTAAGTTAATAACTAGCCACTAAGCTGAGAAAATAATGTTCTTTTCAAGTTTGAGGGCTGATCTCTTAATAAGCTTGTATCCTTTCTATTTCTTATTTTGAAGACTCTTGGCTAATGGCTTCTCCTCATTTTAGTTTTTGGAACTTCATATTTCAAATACATATAAATAAATTTATTCAGAGGGTGTGAGGATAGAGGTGTGTTTTGCCCTACAGGTGGATCTAATTAACTGGATATGTATTTGCATGGTCAGATCCTAGTTGATCATCCGGATATTTTTTAATTTTGGAAAGCATGCTGTCTGTCTTGCTTACAACTTTTCTCCATGATCCTCATCAAAACAATTTTTTGTAGGCTTGTGGGCTTTTTCTCACTTGCTGGAGGTCAGAGATAGTGTAATGCAACTTTTACTTTTGCAGAAGTGGGAATCCTTGCCAAGTCCTACATTGATCAAGGGCAGCTTATTCCAGATCACATCATGACACAACTAATGCTGACTGAGATAAAAGGTCTAGACCAGTACAATTGGCTATTGGATGGTAAGTTATCATGTTGGATATCACTATGTATGGAGAGAAAATCTGCTCTGGAAAACTTGGGACTTGAAAACTTTGGTCGCTGGTTGCCAGCTCGTTGTGAAACTTTTAGCAGATAGTCTGCCCCAGTTTCTTTGGCTGACAAAGGCTTTGGGTGTACCCTGCCTTCAGAACATTACAGGGATATTTAACTCATGTTAAAAAGGATAGTTCAACACTCCAGAAAAAATTCAAAACTGGCAATTCTGGCATTTTTAATGATAATTCATATGGTATTTCCTCATCAAAATAGGCATTGAGAAGTTTCTTTTAAAAATATTTTCTTATTAAAGTCCTTGAGGAATGGAAAACTTTTGAAGGATGGGGCTTTAGAATTATTTAAATAGCAAGGTAGGAATGTGATGCAAGGTAAGTATGGAAAAGTACTGCAGCAGTGTGGAGTGTAATAAAAACCATTGCTGAATTGCCCTAAAAGGTCTTCTTCATTTGCTGTTTAGTTCTCCAGAGTGAACCATTTTGCAGTAAGCTCATGGCTTCAGCATTCTTACTAGAGAGAAAATGCTGTCTTCATGAACTGGATGGCTCTTGTTATTCCAGCCCATGGGAGTATAGGTGGATGCCCAGCACAAAAATAGTGTCTAGACTGGATGTGTGTTTTTTCAGACTCTAGTCACAGCCTGTCTCAGTAGATACAACAAAAAAGTTATTGGTGTGGCTTTCTATTTAGAGGGAATGAAAAACCCACAGTGGCCTCTGTCCCTTAGTGCTTTATTATAGTTATATTTATATAGTTGCTCCTACTTACAGTGATACATTCTGGTGGCTTTAGTCACAGCTGGGTTCGTCCCTGAGAGAAAAAATTTATTCCCACAGTAAACAGTACAATGAAACCTAAACAATATAGCAAAGAACAGCAGATATTGGGTTTCTTTCTTTAGTTTCAGGTCCTATTTACACACAGTTCCAGTCTTGTGGATCTGGATGTGTAGCAGTATAGCTGTGCCTAGCAGCTCTCAGCAGGAGGATTGCGTCGAGACCATAAGAGAATAAAACAATTTCTGCTGCATGTTAATGTGCTCCTGCCTTTAAACTTTTGGGGCAGAAATTTTGCCTGCATCAGCATTTGTAATGAGACTCAATGAATTACACTAGGGATAGCTCTGGCATAATGGGCTTCGCAGGAACAACACTGTTCTGTTCAAATATGTTAACCCAAAATCTTAAGTTGTTTTGCAATGTAGAACAAACAGGTGGAGTCAGTTAGCTCAAACCAGAGTTGCTGAACTGCTTTTGTATGTTCACTTAGCCAAACACACATTTAGTGCTTTATAATAGGTTGGTTGCTTCTAGATCCATAGCAGATGTAGCAGTCTGAGTTGTATGTGTCTGTGGGTATAATCTATTTAGATTTATGTGCTGTATAATCTAGAGCACTTTTCTCTGTGTTCCTGGAATCTTCATAATTCATCACCTCTCGCAGATCTTTTTCTGTATAGAGAGAACGCTATGTAGAAAATGCCAGTTTAATTTCAATGAAATGCTTTTGTAAAGGCACTTAAATTTGAGGAATTTTCTGATTACTCAGTCCCAAGCACACTCACTTTCCAGCTGTGTAACTTAGAAATATGGTAGCTGCAGTAAGAACAGCAGTTCTTAAACAGTGTTCAACAGCAGTGTTGAAGACCTGGCTCTTCCTCTGCTCTTAGCATTCAGAAGCACTTCCATGAGATAATGTGAATGTGTGAGAAATAGGATGAGGGCAGCTTATGACTGTGATGCAAGCCAGGTGCAAGAGATTTAATGCACAAGCAAGCACTTGGTCTGAGTTAATCGACTCTGTCTTTTTGTAATGTTTTTCCTTACTCATGCTATGGACAGATCAACATTATGCAAGAGTTTCTTAAGTTTGTGCCTATCAGTACTTGCCTTTATGGAGAAGTTTACTTGTATGGTATGTTGCAAATTACAAGCTACTGAAGAACATGAGACTATGCTAGGGCTTTTTGAGGAGAGAAACTGTTCCAGTGAATATAGGATGCAATAGCATGTTCTGCAGTAGCTTTGACCACTGAAGGTCTTGTGCTCAATTTTTAATTTTAAATTCTTTGTGGAGACCTTGGCTTTCTTCTTCTTTGTTCCCACTGCACCGCTCCTAAGTTCCACTAGATCATCTAATAGTTTAAGGCATAGAATAGGGAGCCACAGAGTTCATGGGGCAAAATGGTCTTTGAAGTGAAGAGACAGGTTCCTGATCAGCCTGGTGTTCTCACAGTCATCATACCCGAGAATAGTTTGATATACTAACACTTTCAGAAACCTTCTAAATCCTGTACTGCCTCTAGTAAATATATTTGGCTTAATGCAACTGAATAAAACAGGTTTGTAATGTCCACCACCTCAAGCCAGACTTACACAGCTGTGAAAGTAAGAGATATCACAAATGTTTCTAGGTTGTTCTGAGGGAAACTTTTCATCAGAGCTTTTATTATTCCAAATGTGTATATGGTGCTTTTATTCAGTGTAGTGGTATATATGAATATGGGGTATTTTTGCACTTATTTGTTGCACTTTTGGGAAGATGATCAGCTGAAATGAAGAAATAAAAGCTGGGAGGCGTTTAAAAAGTTAAAATGCTGCGACACACTGAAAGATATTGGAAAATCTGATGTCTCTTCCACCTTTATATAACATGACAATGCTTTTTGGTTTTTCTGCTGTGTAACAATTATTTTCTCCAATGATTCAATCCAGGTAATTTTTGCTATGACTCAGCTTTCAGAATTTTATGAAGTTGTTTCCTTTAAAAAGGTTTCCCCAGAACAGTTGCTCAGGCAGAAGCCCTCGATAAAGAATGTCACATAGACACTGTAATTGACCTGGACGTGCCATTTGAGACCATAAAGTGTCGGCTTACAGCACGCTGGATCCACCCTGCCAGTGGCAGAGTCTACAATCTTGAATTCAGTCCTCCCAAAGTGCAGGTAAGCAATATGCATTGGTGTTGGCACTAAATAAGTACTGCATTGTGTTTGCTAGCTGCAGTAAAATATTGTTTGCTGTCGCAGCATATGTTGTTTCAAAACACAGCAGCTCAGAAGAAAATGGCTCATCTAATTTCTTGGGAGCACAGAATCTTTCTGGTAACACTGTGCTGGTATGAGGGTATGTTAGTGACCTGGCAGAACCTCAAGTTGGTGGACAACGTATTTGTCCCCTGCAGAGCAGAACACCATGGTGTTTTGTAAGCACTTGTTAAAGCTGTTCACTGACCTGGAATACTGTCTGCCTTGTGCACTGGCACAGGATCTAGGCACAGTCTTAGCCTGTTTGCAGCCTGTACAATTGAAAATGTAGCTTTCTTTTCCTTCCTCCAGAGGAGTCATGCTTTATATCTAGGAAATACCAAACCACCAGTCAGAGGAATCCACTTAATGCTTTCCCTGTGTTTATATTTAACCAGGATGGGTATTTTCAAGGGAAGAGCAGCTGTACTGCAAAACTGGATGTAGAAACTTTCAAGTCAGGGAATATTTTTAACAGATTTAATTTTCAACAGATTTTTATGACTTGAAATATCCTAAAGAGGAGTTTGAAGAAAAAGACTGTACATTGTTACCTTAATTTTTTTCAAGAATTATTTGCTTTAGTGCAACTCAGCTAAAACTGTATCTTACCCTTAACTCTAAATAACTTAGCTGTTGTGGCATCACATTTCACCTGGAAGCTCTATTAATTTACATCAGAAGCACAGCAGGCCCTGTAGTTTTTGGATTTCAGTGTTGCAGGAAAAGAGGCCAGCTTAAAATACCAGGTAAGAACTGGAAGTGAGCAACTGAAAATATTGCCTTTGTTTTGTTTAAAACAAGGTGGTTAAAATCATGGTTATTTTCAATTGCAGAAGAGCACAGGCGAGATAGAACACAGAATTCTCAGACTTATCAGAGTAGGCTTCAGCTGCCAGAGCTTTGCTATTTAGCAAAACATGGGATAGAACTAAGCAGGTGAAATACAGTTGTCTCTATTATCTTAACAGACCTGCAAAATGCTTACTTAGTAGGAACAAAAGTTCACACATTATGTCCCTGCCTCTGTAGGGAAAGCTTCAGTTGACTCTTATGCCATTTTTTGTGCAGCTGTTGTTAAATGGTAACTCTTCCATTTTACAACTTAAAAATCAACGGGCCATTAACTCCTTTGCCTATTTTAGTATTGTCAAATGAAGGTCCAATTGGTGTCTTATTTCCTGTTACACAGGAATGTTGTTTTCCTTTGTACGTGAAGGTTTTGTCTTCATATTCCCCATATTCTATGAATGCTCCAGAGGACAAATTATTCAAGTTACAATGATCTAATATTCACTGGCAATACTGAGAAAATATTTTTAACTGAGAGACTGTTTTACTGGAAAGTCAACAACTTATATTCCAGATGAGAACACAGGCAGCAAACTCTCTTTATAAGCAGCAATCTACACCCTGATTAAGTGGAAATTGATCACAATTTAAATAGAAAATTACATAAAGCATGCTTAAAGAGAAGTAAGACGTATACTCTAGTATTTGCTTTTAACCATGATTAGGGCATTGATGACATTACTGGTGAGCCGCTTGTTCAGCGTGATGATGACAAGCCAGAAACTGTCAGCAAGAGGCTTCAGGCTTATGATGCACAAACAAAACCTGTTCTAGAATATTATCGGTAAGTAGTAATATCTGTTCTTCCACATTCCAAAATCTTACTGTGCAGCAGCATAGCAAGGAACAGATCTCTCTGTTACAGAATATATTATACCACAACACTGAGTGTGGTGTGAGTAGCTGTGTAGCTTTCATGAACTCAATAAGAAACCAAGCCAGTAGAATGGGTATGATTTTCCAGGGTTGCATGAGATGTTCTGGAACCTGTGTGGTAAAATAGTTTTTCACTGCAGTAGCCACATTTAGCTTCATAAAGAATGCTATGCATTATTCAATACATCATAGTACTGTTCTGAGCAACAACAGCTCTGGTGGGTGAGGTAACAGACAGTTCCTTTTTTTGCAAGAATTTACAATATTTTGTTTTCTGGATGTGTAAGTAGAAACTCTTCTAATAAGTGCAAGGTGTCAAGAAGCAATAGACAAATAGAGAAACTGTTAATGAGGATTTAAATGTGGCTGTTCTAAGAACAGGACTGTGATTGGACCCAACTAGCGAGACTCTTTAGGAATAAGTAGCTAATTCAGAATTTGTCATTTGCATTGTGGAGTGGAAATAAATTACTAGTTCTTTTAAGAGTCAAAATTATACACAATGTTTCTCTTAATGTCAAGCTGCAAGTATCATACTGCTAATATATAGATATGTAGTAGGTCACCATGTAGAGCTCTAGTCTTACCTTGCCTAGACAAAGAAATCAGACTCTGACAACATCAATGATTGTCCTTTCTGTATTTCCATATTCACCACCCTTCATTTTATTCTTCCAGGACTGTTGAGCAGAAATCAATGTCCAGCCTGCATTTCCAATGCTACAGCTTTCTTGGTGTTACATCACATGCATATTTTCACACTCCTGCCAGGATAATCTTCAAGTGAGGTGGAGATTTCAGAACAATTAAGCAATTTGACCTCTGTAATGCTTTCTTCTTTTTCTTCCTTAGGAAAAAAGGGTTATTGAAATCCTTTTCTGGAACAGAAACCAATAAGATCTGGCCACATATCTATGCTTTCCTTCAAACCAAGTTGCCAGACATGAGCCAGAAAGATGCTGCCAACCCGAGGTGAAAATGGGTGAAACTTCTGCTCATCTTTTATATCTCACTCCCGATTACATGAGATTCCGCAATCAAGGATTTGTCCGAGTAGTCTACCAGACTCATCAATAATTTAAGTCCAATGCTGTCCTTAACTTACACTATGGTAAAATTTTGTTGCCTGTGGTTACCACTTCAATGCTGTATTTTTTTATATTAAATAATTTAAAAAATACAGTAACTGTCTTTAACAAAAGCTAGTTCTCTTGTGTCTCTTATTTGGAAAATACATTTGCAATATTGATTGGTGAAGGAAACATTTGCTCTTGTGTTTATTCACTAGATAACTGGAAATACAGACTTCCACAGTCCACACTTTTTAACAGCCCAAGGACTGCAGACACTGCTATTTTTCAGTGAATCCTCCCAGCCCTTTTTCATCAGAGTGGGAGTTTCAAGAGTCAGCAAAATCTGAGGAACAAACAACTCTGTCTAGGTAATGTCTGAAGTAGCTGTGTCCTAGTAATGCAGGTTTCAATTTCCTTTAGCAGTGACTGTAAACAGCTACAGAGCTGGGTTGCTGACATACCTTGGACTGCATCTGCACATCCAGTTTTCACATTATGAATATTGAGACACATTTGAGTCTAAAAAGAGATGGTCATTGTAGAATTTGTGACATTTTCCCCTTACTATAAACAAACAATATTAGCAGCAGCTACCACTACAATCAGTTTGACTTTCTTTTAAAGAAAGCTTGCCAGGAAGGTTGACCACTTGTACTGTCCTCTTGAGAAAATGTCTACATATTATAGTGAGAAACTCTGATTAGCTGCTTGTATTCTTATATTTTGATTTCAATAAAAAAGTCAATTTCTTTTTCTCAGCAGCTTACATAAATTTCAGTGAACCAGAAGGAGCAGGGGGAAGGGAATCTCCTTAATATTTGACACTTACTTCTGCACCATCTAGTTTTATCCCCATAGAAACTAAAAAATAACTTCTACTGTTCTACTGTGTAATAGTTTGTTAGATCAATGGCTCCACTGCTAAGGGTAGCAGTTACAAGTCACTGTGCTACATTGCCCTTACTACCCTTGCATACAACATTCAGTTAAAAAACAACCTGAAGTCAGTTGTTTTCCTTTAAGTTTCCCTTAATATTTAACTAATTATTAAAGAGGAGGCAGTGTTTGCTAACCCTTTCCAGGAGTATTGGTCAAATTTAACCAGATGCAGTAGAAATTTATAGTTTTTATCTTCAATTTGCATGCGGGACAAAACTGCTCCTTGCTCTTTTATCTTCAGTCTGTTTGCAAAAGAAGGCTAGAGAGCAGAAGTCATATGGAAAGTGATTTCTGTGAATGGATCTGCTATTGCATTGGTACTAATACTCTGGTATAGTCTGCAGACTTAGACTTTTCCCTATCTTGGCTGTAGGCAAAACTGAAAATTACTGGATTCTATTTCACAGAATCATAAAATTGTTACAATTATAAAAGACTTCCAAAATCATTGAGTTCAACTTCTGACTGTCACCACCCTGCCAAATAACTTACAGCACTAGGTGCCATGGCCAGTCATTTCTTAAACACTTCCAGGGATGCTGACTCCAACACTTCCATGGGCCTTCCATCCCAATGCTTTCAGTGAAGGAAGTTCTCCTGATGTCCAACCTGAACCTCCCCTGGCACAGCTTGAGGCCATTTCCTCTAACCGTGTCACTTCTTAGCTGGGAGAAGAGGCCAAACCCCACCTGGCCATACCCTTCTGCCAGGCAGTTGCAGAGAGCGATAACGTGCCCCTGAGCCTCCTTTTCTCCAGCCTGAACAATCCCAGCTCCCTCAACTGCTCCTCACAGGACTTGTGCTCCAGACCCTTCCCCAGCTCCACTGCCCTTCTCTGGACATGCTCCAACACCAAGATTACCTTCTTGTACTGAAGGGCCCAAAACTGAACACAGGATTTGAGGTGTGGCCTCACCAGTGCTGAGTACAGGGGGCAATCCCTGCCCTGCTCCTGCTGGCCACACTATTGCTGGTACAGGCCAGGATGCCATTGGTCTTCTTGACCACCTGGGCACACCCTGGCTCACATTCAATCACTGTCCCCAGCATCCCCAGGTCCTTTTCCTCTGGGCAGCTTTCCAGCCACTCTGTCCCAGCCTGTGGCACTGCTTGTGGTTATTCTGTATGAACTAAAAACTGAAGGTAGGTTATGACCACTGAAATTATGAAATCAATATGCCTTCCAGACCTTACATAAAATCAGAACAATTCAGCAACGGATGGAGAGTGTGTACTGGTACCATGATCTGAGGCATAAGCTATCTTTGCTAGTCTTCCAATTATAGTATACATTTTATAGACAGACCTGCTGTAAGAGCAGCAAGATAGAAAAGCACGGTAGAGTTTTGGAGTGCAAGGCTCTGTGGAAGGCCTGGTCTAGAAAATATATTTGGATTTCCAGCTTCTTAAACAAAAAGCTCTTAATTGTTTACCACTTAATGTTTGAGTTGACAATGTCAGAAACCCGCTTTGGTTGAGTAGCATATGAAGTAAACCTTCAAACAGTGCATGACACCTCACCTATGTGACCTGTAACAAAGCTTTTCTTTTAAACTGAGGTCTTAGCCTAACCCTTGTACAAGTTCCCTTTATCAATTACTTCAACCATAACAAGACTTGGTTTTAAAAAAATAATCTGAAGTTAGCGTATTGAAGAAGAAGAGAATCAGACTCCCAGAAATCATACAACTCAGCACTCATTTGTAGACAAGTGTTGCTTATGTTTTAGGATTAAACCAAGTTATGTTTAATGAAAGTACAATATTACATTTAAATCCCCTTAGTAGAGGTAGAAAGCCAGTGTATTAATCTAATCCATTCAGATCAGAAATACTGTTACCAGATACTGATTTATTGCTATTAGTGATAACCAAATTTGAGAGCTTATACTGTCAGCAAGGTAGCATGAATACAGTTGCAATCTCCAATATTCAGAGTAAAACATATCCACATCTGTAGTAAGACAATAGCAGATTCTACCAAGAATCTGCTGCTTCTTGTAAACATTGTATTTGTGCAGATGTTTAATTTCTAAAGTCATGAAAGGCAAGGTTAGTAGCAGAAAACACATCCAGTTTCACATTCGACAATATAAGAACCCTGCTCTTCAAGGACAACTAAAAACCTAGCAGCACATTTCAAACAATATTACAAGTTTTTCCTTAATTACCCACCCTTCAAAGTCCCTCCCCCCCAGATAAAACAAAAACAACAAAAATCTGACACAGAAAATAAAGTGCAGTACCCAGAAAAATAAGTGTCAAGAAAATAGCCATGTTTGTTTCTTTGGAAAAAAAAAAAAAAAAAAGGAAATAAAAGAGTACTTGGCCTCAGTCTTAAAAGTACTATAATGTGTCCATCATTTTGGATTCTTCTTCATCTCTTTGTATCACAGAGTTGAAACTGCAGGCATCTGTGTTTATGGAACCTTGTAGATCTCCTGTGTTCTGCAACAGATGAAACACTGACAGCTTAATGCTCCATAATTGTATAGATGGAGGGAGAAACAGAGTGAGAGGGAAACAAAGACTGCTTGCATTGTCCATCTTACGATGAGACAAATTTACAATAGAAAGGAAGTAAGGTCTGAAAACATCATCAACCAGTATTATGTCACTGTGTCAAGAATTTTTGAAATTTGCTAGCATACCTTTTATTTGGTCTTAATATTTCTAGCACCTAACTGCACATTTATATAAAATTCAGCTGTTTTATCTACCTCTGAGAGGTACTTTAATCAAATTATTTCAAATAAGTACTTTCAATTGTGACTCCTTTCCTAATACATAATTTTTGACAATCTTTTAAGTTGTTTCTTCATTCCAGAATGTGGCCATAACTTCATCACAAAGGGAGATTTTCCTTAGATTTGAGGGAATTTGGAACTAGATGATCTTTAGGGTCCACTCCAACTCAAACCATTCTATGATTCTGCAACTTACTTGACTGATCCCATGCTTTTACACTGCTCATGGTGATGACTGGGAATACAATTCTAGGATCTGATCAGTTTTATCATGCATTGTTTATTTTAGGCATGAATATGTAAAAGCAATGAACAAATATATACTTTTGACCTTATGCTGATGCTGTGAATTCCAGCAAGTAAAAAGAAACTCCATAAATGCCTTGTGTATTAATAACACTGCATGATATATCCCAAGCACTAGCAATTCAAGAAATAATCCTCTCTATATATCAGAAAGGTATAGTTTCTCTAGGCAGGACCTAATCCTGCTTTAGTTAAATAAAATTTTGGAAATAATAAACCTACCTGTAAAAAAGATGTCCACTCTGCCACACAACCAGGACTGACATTGAGATCATGGAGCAACATAGTTTGAAAGCCATGTGATTGTGACCAGACTCTTACTCTTGTCTTGAATGCCTCAAGTTCATTTTTAAAGGCCTCAAAGTAGCCTTCTCCTGTCTAAAAAGAGAAAAATAAGGTATTTGTTCTTTAGCCAGATTTACTTTTGAATTGTAAGCTTACACAGTGCTGACAAAAATCCATGCAGTAATGACATGTTATACCTTTTGGGGAATAACAACAGTGAGCAACTCAGGAATAATGTTAGTCAATTTAAAATTACGTTTTGTGTAGATTTCTTTTTAAGACAATCTGTAGAATTTATATACATAAACAAAGTAGCTGATTTATCTGAGAACATGTAAAACTAAATTTAATTTTAGCCTTTCATTTATTCCAACTCAGAATGTATCCTTACAACAGGTGCTTGTTGAAGCCCTTTGGTCAAAAGTAAAACACAAACTAACTCACATTTTAACTACACTTGTTTAGGCAATATTAAGATCCGTTAGAATCTTGAACAACTGAACAGTCTACAGTTTTCCCACCTTCTTCCTGCAAAGCTCTGGATTGCCCTATTTCAGTCATGAGAAAGGGACACTTTATATATCTACCTCACTGTAAAGGGCAGATGAAATGGAAGAGTTGTGGCAATATGTAACTACACTTTGAAAATGTGTAATTATTCAATAGTCAGACCAGTTTAAGACCAGTCAGTGTTTGCTGTTGTTACTTAGTTATTACTTATCTGTAAACACCTGCTGTCCCCCAGCTGCATCTTGCTTTCCATCTACAACAAGCAAAATCCACTAAGCTTTCATTTTCAGAACTGGAATTAAAACAAAGTATTCTGTCTAGAAAATAATTGCTAACAAAACACTTTCCCATAAGTCTAAATTAGTCAACAAATTATTTAGCCTCACATGGTTGGGAAGAAACCCTCTCTAAAACACTTGTATCTTGTATTGTATCAAGAGTTTCTCACATTATTACCCAAGTTGACTTACTTTGGCTTTTTGGAAAAAGAGACGAAAACATCCTCTTGGATCCGCATTGCAGCTTCTGGCAATTTCTATAATAAACTGCATTACAACTGCTTGGTGCGCTACTTGCTCCATCAGAGCTCTTTTCTAAAAAAAAAAAAAAAAAAAAAAATTGAAATTCTGATTGAAAGAAGCTTCCTGAGATTATATTTCTAAAATTCAGCATGATTTTCTTTTGTTCCAGTTCCTAAGCAGATGTGAACCAATGCTTACAGAAGCAAGAGGATTCATAATTAGCTATAACTAGACACAAAGGTGATAATGCACTATAAAGTAGAGAGGGCTGGAAGAACAGTTAAACAGCTAATGAACTTGGTTACCTTTCTGCTGTGCAAATGGGAAAATGTGTGCTTCCAAAGATTAAAACATCTTCATACCTGTTCGGCTTCTAGATGAAAACACCACAACATGAGATACCTAGAAGTTTCTTCACATACAAGGTATGGGTGATCAGACAAAAACCTTTGACTATCATCCCATCTGCTCAGCATCCCTAATAAGAGAAACACAGTTAAGATCTTCTAAACAGATAAATGATTTAATGCAGCAAGGAAGTTACTTGCATTGATACCAAGTATACACACCTTGGCAATTTACTAACCTCAGAATGACAGCATGTAGCTAAATTTGGGGGGCTTTATATATATATCTAACCAATCCCGAAAGAGCATTACTAGAAGGCATAATTAGACTTTGAAGATACTGAAAGTAGATTATAACAGTCATGCACTTCTAGTAATACTGATAATTTATTTTTAATCAGTTCTCATTAGCTAACGAAATGGTGTAGGTACTATTAGTTACAACACCAAAGAGCTTAAAAAGTTTATGGACAGAGATTTATATTAAGTAATTCTAACAAACACAAATCCTCTAAATGTTTGCAAATAAAAACACCAAGAACAGAACTTGTAAACAGAACCTGTCAAAAATTAAAATGCTTTTAACACATAGTTAGCTAGATTTTTAGAAAATTCAAACAGCTTGATCTCAAAAAACAAAGCCACACCAGTATTGGAAAGTTAATCAGAACTTTGAATTGTGGTATCATGGCACTACCTTCAGGTAACAATGTAAAAATCAGAACTGCCCAACTCTCAGCTAGGAAGCTTACAAGACAGCCTCTTTTTTTACCTGCTGAAATGCACAGCAGGAGAGATGTCTTCTAATTCCAATATAATTACACTGAATAGTTAAGGCACTTAAGAGAGCCTGTGCCTATTATTTACATATTTTTGACAGGGCTGTGCCTTAACTTGATACTTGACAGGCTTGCTAAGGCTAACAGGGCTCAATGACCTTTTTTGGAAATAGCTTTAAGCCCCCTCAGAAGCTAAAAAACTCAGTAAAAACTACTTTGTAGTAACAATTGAATTTTGCCAATCTAGACTTATTCCTGATTGTTCCAAAATTCCAAATATGGCTATAGTATAGCGTGAAACCAGCCTGAATGGCAAGCACTTCAGAGAACCATAAAAATTTTAGATTATAAGATCAGCTTTGTGCTCAATCGGGTTTAACAATTATGACAGAGCTAAAGTGACACCTAGTGGATAATTAAGCATAGTTTTAAACACACAATTCTGAGCATAAATACTCTCAGTGTAGGTGTTAACAAACATGTCCATTTAATCAGCCATTACTGTTATAGATTAACAGGTGACAAAAAATAATTTAATAAAATATTTCACTTAATCTCCTTTAAAAAATGAGAGAGCCATGGATGACCTATGCACTTTTATATACATGACCTATGTGTCCAGGAATGTCCCTGCCTTTTCCCACTGGTGTGGAATATCCCTTGAGTCCTGATAAAATAAAACTGAACAGTCTGTCATTTAGGTCTTTCATTTATTAGCATTCATTCTGTACAAGAAGGAGCAAACTAACACAGATTCTGTAGGAACCACAAGACGCTAGAAAAACAGACTTACCAAAGTGTCTAATCTTCTGTTCATGTTTTTGCATAAGTGGTTCAGACACAGCATCATCTTCAACTTCTTTTCTTTTTTGATTAATAAAACTCTGAGGAAGAGAAAGATTGTACTATCACATAAACTCCACACATACTGTTTAGTGATATAAAGGACTTATTATACTTTAATGTTACTATTTAAATGACTATGTTCTAATTTTAGAGTTGTATCATATTTGAGGTTTTTTTTTTTTTCAGAAAGTGTCTTACCTAGTAACAGAATTTCAAAGTTTCCTTATAGTCTCTGAAAAACTTCTATTTTCAGATAGGAACTTACTGATTTGTTAGTCATGAGAATCATATACATTGCAGCCTGGATCAGATAAATCAATGAAATTAGGAGATGTGATAGTGATGCCAAACTGATTTTTGCTTTTATCTATTCATTTGTAGCCTGTTATTGCATAACTATATAGACTCATAGCTAGAATTTTACCTACTCAGTTAGCAAGAAAAACAAAACACATTCCTAAAAGCTCAATCCTAATCTAGTTTCTTCTGAGACTAAGGACAACATAAAGAACTTCTTCTCCCATAAAGAACTAGAGAGGAACGGGGGCTTTAGAAGAGAGTTTAACCAAGGTGGGGAATTATCTCAACATCTGTGTTTCTAGTTGGGCATTCTTGTAAATTATGCTAATTTGCTACACTTACAAAACTGTAGTTGCTCTATGTCACATGTGCACCTTTGGTGCATTTTTCAGTGTGTACTTTGGTGTGTTGTGTGGCTGAAGAGACCCTTCATAAAAAGCTGACCACATTTATCACCTGACTGTGTCTAGCTTGTGACTTTAGTGCTCAGTAAAAGGCAACGATAGCTGTTGAAATTAAATTGTGAAAACAAAGATGCGATCCTACTATTAAAAAATATTCATGCTAAATAATTTGTATTACAGTAGACCGTATTAGAGGCAAACTAACAGTTTCATATTCTGGGTTGGATGGGGCATTTAAACACCACAGAGTTTCAACCCTCCCTGCCCAGGCAAGAATATCTTCCACTGGATTAGGTTGCTCCAAGACCAGTTCAATCTGACCTCTGTTGCTTCTAGGGACTGTGCATCTACAACTTCCCTGAGCAACCTGTTCCAGTGTCTTGATACCCTAATAATAAAAAACATCTTCCTCACATCCAATCTAAACCTACCATCTTTCAGTTTAAAGCTATCCCCTCTTGTCCTGTCACCACAGGCTGTGATAAAAAATGTTTTTCTCCATCTTTCTTATAAGGTCCCTTTAAGTACTGAAACATCACATGAAGGTAAATAAGGGCTTCCCAGAGCCTTTTCTGCTTCAAGCTGAACAACTCCAGCTCTCCCAGCCTTCTCTCACAGGAAAGGTGTTCCCGCCCTCCGATCACCTCTGTAGCGTTCCTCTGGAGCTGCTCCAACAGGAGTCCTTCTTGTACTGGGGACCCCAGAACTGGGTGCATTACTTTGGGGGTGGGTCTCAGGAGAGCAGAGGGGCAGAATCCCCTCCCTGGCCCTGCTACCCACCCTGCTTTGGATGCAGCCCAGGACACATGCATGCCCAAGTCCTTCTGGGCAGGGCTGCTCTGATCTGTTCATCCCCAGCCTGTGCTGAGACGGGGTGGGGGGGGCGGGGTGGTGTGGTTTCCCCAACCCAGGTGCAGCACCTTGCACTTGGCCTTGTTAAAACACATGAGATCCTCATGGACCCACTTCTCCATCTTGTCCAGGTCCTTCTGGAAGGCTTCCTTCAGGTCTGATAACCACCACTCAGCTTGGTATCATCTGCAAACTTGCTGAGAGTGCACTCAATCCCTCTGTTTAATTTTAATGAAGATATTAAATAACACTGGTCCCAGTACAGACCCCTGAAGGACACCACTGGCTCCTGGTGTCCATTGGGACTCTGAACCATTGACCCTACCCTTTGCATGCCACCAACCAACTACCTTCTTATCCACCTAACAGTCCACTCACCAAATCCACCTCTCTCCAGTTTAAGGGAGAAGGATGTTATAGGAGACCACATCAAAGACTTTGCAGAAGTCCAGATAAATGACATCTCTAACACTTCACCTGTCCACTGATGCTGTCACCTCATCATAGGTCACTGATAAGGCCACTCAATTAGTCAGGCAGGACCTGCCCTTGGTGCAGTTGTGTGGCTGTCCCAAACCACCTCCCTGTCCTACATGTGCCTGAGCACAGCTCCTAAAAGGGTCTATTCCATGACCTTCCCAGGCACAGAGGTGAGTGACATACTGTGTTTTTGTGCTGTACAAGACACAGAAGACACTCAGATTAGTAACAACTAGAATGCACAAAAGAGCATTTGTTTCCATGCACAATGATATAGGTCATACCTTATTAAAAACCTCTTTACTAACAGGATCTGTGTTCCATAGATTCTGTCGTTCCCTCTGGTTTAGTGCTTCTTCTTTTCTTCTCCACTCTTCCTCTCTCCATCTCAACTCAGCAGCTTCAGTCCTTGCTTGAGCAGATTCCTGATCACAGGATTCTGAATTATGCAGTGCTAAACTACCAAATTTTTGCTGGGCTTCTGCTAGGTTCCATGTGCTTTCTACAGAGTGCTTCACAAACTCTCTTTCTTTTTGGCAGGCTAATTCAATCCCTTGGCTGTATGTCTGTGAGGAAAATCAGACATGCTATTTATGGAGAGAAAATTGTTGATTTACAGTTTCTATAGAAGCAGACTAGCCTAAATCCCAAAGCTAATAATAATGCCCCTGGAAGGCACCTTAGATATGCAGCATTATAACAGCAGAAGCGATGAAGCATGGCAATGTATGTCTTCTAGAAAGAGATTTCCAATTCAAGTCACCTTAACCTTATTAAGTGTATTTGCAAAATCATGGATCATGTGCTGCTATCAGTAATAGTCTCCAGACTGTAAAAATACTTTTGACACAGCAGAAATCCCTCTGGCTATCTTAGGGCTGGAACATTAGCAGCAGCCAAGTGTGAGAAAAATCTGAATATACAACAGTAAAGTAACTGCTGCTGCCTGCATTTCAGTATTAGTGCCTAAACATGGCCAACGTCTTCTCTTGAACTGACACAAGAAGTGGTATTTAAGCTATAAAGTGGCCAAGGCCCAGCACAAACACACACTCCTTTAGGTCAAATCTGTTGAGGATGTCACCAGTCATAGCTGGGAGAGAAAAGGGACATCTTAACCCTGTTTATATTATTTCCACGTGTGTGCTCAGAATTCACACTCAGTAATGTGCCAAGCCTTTCCCACCAGGAGTGAATAAAAATGCACCCATATGCATTAGTTCCTCAGCCTTCCACTGCCACATTATGAAATCTGCAGTGCTGATAGCCTCTGGTAGGGGCACACGAAGGACAATTGGTGAAAGATTATCTGAAAGAAACTTTAACGCGAGTAAATCAAACTTACTGTTCCAACTTTGTTTAAGAATTACAGCATTTTTATTTCTGCAGTAACAAGAATAAAATTCCACCGTTGGAAAAGTAACGTAATGGCAGCTGCTTGCGAGAACACATAGAATTCCTTACAACGCGTTTATAAATCGCCTGTAATCACCCTGGCCAACAGAGAAACGCACCGCCTATCTATCTGCTCCTTGGGCACGGGGACGCTGGGATAACTCCAACCCAGCTCCTTCCGCATCGCCTGACCCGGTGGAGCTCTTACCCAGGGCGGCCCGCCAGACCCCACCTGTCCCCGCCGGCCCTCGGCCCAGCGGGCGCTCCCGCACGGCTCCGTCCCGACACGATCACCCCGGTCCCGCCGCTGCCCCTCCGCGGGCCGCGCCGCCCGGCAACGACCCACGCCGCGCCAGACACGGTGCGAGGGGTCGGGGCAGCAGGGCGGGGCAGCGGGCGTACCTGCACCTCCGGCAAGCGCTGGCGGAAGGCGGCAGCGTGTGCCCGCTCCTGGTCTTCCTCCTCCGGGGCGCCGCCGTCCCGGGAGCCCGGCAGCCACAGCGCCATGCCCGCTGCCGTCCCGGCGGCGCGACCCGTTCGCCGGAACTGGGGAAGCGACACTTCCGCCGATCGGAGCGCGGCCGGGAGCGCCCGCCCTCGGCGCGTCGGGAGGAGCGAGTGGCGAGCGCGCCTCAGGGGCGGTAATGAAGGCAGCGGAGTGGGCGGGGGCGGGCTCTGCCGCGGGTCCGCCTCGGCCCCGGCTCCTCTCCTGCTCCGCCCCGGCCCTTGCCGGTGCCCGTGGCCGTGCAGCCGCCCTTGTCCGTGCATCGTCCTTGTCCGTGATCTCGTTGCTGTCTCTGACCCTGCAGCTGCCCCTGTCCTGCGCCGTCACCTGTCCCTATGCCTTTCCCTGACCCTGCCTTTTCCGTGCCGCTGGAAGCCCGCTCACCTTCCTGCAGGCTGCCGCACGGCGCTGGCAAACTACAACGTGTGTGTGTGTGTGTGTGTGTGTGTGTACATGTATGTACGATCCTTCAGTCCTAAGAGCTCCTGGGTTGCTGTCTAGGGTGTTTTAATAGCTTGGCTCTCATCTGGGAATGGAAATTAGCATATAATGAGTCCATACCTTTGTGATAGCACCCCTGTAAAGATTAAAATATGCCCTCGTTGTAGTCCTACTTTTTTTACCCATGGATTGGCTATTTAGCTCTTCCTCCGAACGGGAAGCACTGACTGCTTCTTTGGGGGTCGCAGGTATAAAGTCTGCTAGAAAAATACGCCAGGAAAACTTTAGATTAAATTGGAAGGTAGGGGACCTGTTGCTGTGTGTTGTTCATTTAACAAAGGGATTACTGCTGTGGCCAAAGGGATAATACTAGTATGTTGCTCACGACAGTTCTCATCAGATAGAAGAAAAAACCCCATGGTTTTCACTCAATCATTTTCTTGTAATCAAATGTTTCTGTGTAATGCTAAGGCCTATGAAATTTAGTCTCTGTTACATGGGATGATAAAAGCCAAAAATACAAAATGAGAGAACTCCCAGTGATAGCTATTAACCTGGCCCCCTTTTGAGGTTATCAGCAATAAAGCCAATGGCCACTGAGTCCCTTCTGAGATAGGGTCCTGCAGACTTGGGCTGGTGCACATGCCTAAGATTAGAGCAAGGAGTTTCACATGTAAGTATCATTTTCTTTTGTAAGGTTACCTTTCCTGATGTGTTTCTGGCTGAGAAACCAACATATTTCTCAGTTTGTGCATCCTGGATCAACAAAAAGGGAAGAATGAATGCCTTCCTCCTGTTACTCCTCTGTTGAGGAGTATTATGTTGTCTCATAAGGTGTGCTTTGAAAAGGTGACTTTGGTTTGTTGCATGCCTTGGGCTAGAAACTGATGTCTCAAGTCTTATATAAGATGTAATTCAGGTGCAATCCTATTTCTCTTTTTAAGTGATAAGTTATTCTTGTTTCACATGTTTCTCAACATAATAAGATGCATTATTAGGCCCATTCCTCAAACGGAACTTCACATTTCTTTAAGATTTTTATGATCTGGAACTTCGACATAACTGATAATGAGAGGTCATCTCCCACATGGACAGTTCTTACCTAATATCAGTAATAGCAACAGTCTATATGAGGGTAATTGAAGTTATTTTGATTCAGATATGATTGATCTGGGATCAATATGACATCCTAGTTATAATATGGCTATCATTATTAAGATTTCTGTCTGTATAGAAGACATATTATGTAAAGGAAGGTCTAAATAAATGAGGGACAAGTGGTTTTGGTGCCCTTTTACATGTCACTCAAACACCTGGAACTGATGTAAGAGGAGTCTCAGTGTTTTACCTGTACCTTACCGTATGTTATTGTATTTTTGAAATGTTGTGTTTGAAGATTAAAAATTTTTAAATTAAAAATGGTGTAAGACAGCATGGCTGTGTCTACTGACAAGCAAGCCCATGCTGAAGCCATTTGCAAAAGAGGAATACAATAAGTTTAGAGGAACAGTATATTTCTTATCTATTTGATCCAAAGTCTTCTTGATTGTTTTTCAAATTACTCTTACTACCTGTATGTTTCTCTAAAATGTTTATATCTGGCTTGCAAAGAGGCTTTTCTTTGGTGAAAAACCTTTCTTTTACTTTCCTGTAGCATGATTGCTTTTTCTTTCCCCTGTGGTTGTCCTTGACACAAGTGGAAAACTACACATGCAAACTAAAGTATAATTCTCATTAAGGCCTTTTCCCTGTTTCAAGGCAAACATAACTATGAACACATGACTCTTTGATCTTTATGTAATAAAACCCCACAGCCATGTTATGACCAGAAGTGGGAAATACAACTTAATTCCACAAAAGAGTAGTTTCTCATGTTTAATTTTGCTAAGAGTAAAGTAATTCACATGAAGTAGGTCTTGTTAGATAAGTTCATCTTTTGTCTTACCACACATTAGGGATTTTTGTGCCTGTGAGCTTCATTAGTAGGTGTTGACAAACAGTGAAGCAGCACATCTTCTTGGAGAAAACATGGCTTAGGTCAGCCCTCTTTAAAAAAGACTATTGCTAAAATTTTGTGTGAAAACACTGGTGTCATTTGAAGAAGGAAGGTGATGCCTTCACAAAAAAAAAAAAAAAAAAAAAAAAAAAAAAAGTAGCAAATATTAATAAAACAAGAGGAATGCAGCTGAATGCATCTTCTCTAAATGGGTAGAGTATCTGATGTTTATGCCCAAATAAGATCAGTGGTAAAATTCCAATTTACTTCAAAGGGGTCAGAATTTCACTCCAAGGTGTGCAAAGAGTATTTGAATAAGACATAATTCATTGCAGTAAAATAGACAAAAGCTAAAGGCAGACAAAGGTATTTCACAGGTGACATCTTAACTAATTTTGTTTTTATAAGATATTCAAACATACTTTACATAATACACAGAAACATAAAGGAAAACTTCCTTACATTTTCTCATTTGCCCAGGTGGAAAATTACTGTCCTTTAAGGTGTTTAGAGTTACAGCTTTTAATCTTTTAATTCAGGATGTGTCCTGTAGGATTGGCCACGAATTCAAGTGTTTTTCAAACATATATTTCCTAATTCTGCTTGTGGTTCTTCTGATTTACAGTTCAAAGAATTGCATTTTGGGTACTGTGAACCTGGTATTTTTTCCCTACAATTTACAGGCTGTTCTGAAGTTGATGCCGATATACATGAATATGAAATTTCAGCTTTGTTTTTTCCAAAACACTGCATAACTTTAAAAATGTAAACCACATCCTAAAGTATGCAGTAATATATAATATTAGCTAAATTATTTGCTCAGTGGTGTCTTGGCAAAAAATAAGAGAATTATTTTGAATAGGTATTAAAGTGTTCCTGTGAATGCTAATTTGTTTAATGAATTTCTTTGCTTCTTACTATTTTCCCAAAGGTGTTTGAAGGTGCTTTAGATCCTGCTACAGAAAGCAAAATACAGAAAGTAAGTATGATATTTGAATAGCTGATAATTAAAATTGAAAAAAGTAGATCCATGTATTCAGATAGTGAGTCTGTTTCTCTGACTGTCTTTCCAGAGTACATGACCTGGTACATGTTGGTCCTCCTTTATGTTGCACTTATTTGAGCCATTTGAATGTCAGCCTTTATAAGCAAGCTCCCCTCAAATCAATTACATGATTTTTCCATTCTTAGGACAGGCTGTGTTCTGACAGTGTGACACACTAGGCTAACCTGACACTGTGTTTTTTATTTTTCTATCAGCAATTTTGCATTTTGAAGTCTGTGACAAGTCATGCCACATTTAATGGTTAGGCAGTCTTTTAAAAACCAAAATCTATTGTTTGTAGGCAGATGGGGGAGAGAAAAAAATATTTATAACAATGGCCTGTCTACATTATGTTTTGCCATTGCTCGTGAACTCTCAACAGTCAGGCATACCTACAGAAGCACATGTTTTGTTAAAATATTTTCAATCCCTTAGCTTTAATTCACTTGGAATTCCTTTGTCTTATAAGGGTTTCAGTGTTTTGTCCTTCTGGAGGAAGCCATTCCTGTAAAATCAACAGAAGATCAAGCAGAAGCCGCTGACTGTCCCATTGTCTTGAAGGATTGTATCCTTCAAGATACAATATCAATCACAGAGACTGACTGTCCTGATATTACTTTTATTCTAATAATAATGATAATAATATTAGAACAAATACTCAAGGAACCAAAGTAGAAAGCAGGTCTGCATCTGTCTCCTTTCTCATCTGTCATTTGTCCACTCTTCTGATTCCTTTGCTGTTCTTCCTCCATTCCTTTCTGTAAGGGTAGCTTTTGATTACTGTCCCAGTGTAAATAGTAAATCTATTCTATCATTCAGCCAGCCTGCTATAGTTTGTTTTTCATCTCCCACTTTATGTAATAAAATTTGAATTAACTCATCTTGTGTCTTCACATAATAGGCAAGTAAATATTTTTCCATAGGCAAGTAAGTATTTTTCCATACACTAATTGATTTGATACTGTAAAGGATATTAGTATCAGGATACTAAGGATCCTAATGTTAGTTTTATGTCATGCCACCAAGCTTTCTCTCCCTTATAAATTTAAGGACCTCCTCCACTGCTATTTCTTTCTACTCCATAATTTCTTGTATATTGTGGGTATACACTTGTGTAGAAAAAAAAGTATTTTCTGATTTGAATAATTTGAATAATTTGTTAGGATCAGTCATGAAGCTTTAGTTTCTTCACCCTAATTTTCTTGTTTCTGATAAGAGTCTAGTTTTCTGGTTACATTCAACAGAACACAATAGTGTAAGGTTCATCTTTTTAGAAAGTCATCTTCAGGCTTCATATTGTGCGTTCTTGTAAGATGGGAAAAAGGCAAATGGACACTGGGTGGCAGATGAGTGCTATTGTTGAGGTAACTGATTATGGAGCATCCGTGTATGTTCTAAAACTGGCTATTTACTAAAATCAGTTATTATTCTGTTACAGCAAATTAAAAATATACTTGATGCTCCCCATGTAACAAATATTCTTGTATATTTGGTATTTATTTTTCAAGATATTTTGCTTCAGATAGTCATCTTTCCCTTTCCTTTTTGCTTTATGCTTTGAAGAGTTGCTGATATATTAAAGGGTAATTTGTGATATTATTCCTGGTTCAAAAACATCAGTGATACTGAAGAAGGAGGATGCAAAGACTAAATTGAGATAATCTTTTATTATCTCTATAGAAAAGCCTAAACAAGGCAAAAAAAGAGGGTGATCTGGCTTAGTACAGAGAGTGCTCATTTTCTTGTATGATTACTTTCATGCAAGCTTTGTGGGTATCATGCTGTCAGATAACTAGGTGTAGTGTATAAATCTTGTTTGTCTCCTCAGCATCGCATATTTTTTTCTGTGTGTCAGTACAGAAAAGACTGATCAGTAATACCTCTAAAAGGGATGAGACTCTTTTAAGTAATGCCAAAGGATTTAACAATATCACCAGCATATTCTGGCCCTTTATAATATCTGTTCTTTATTCTGCATAGTACTGACATATCCTTCATCCATCAAATGTCATCTGTTTTCATTCTTGTTGTTGTTTGGCTCTGCAAAAATATGCAACTTTGAGATTTGGCTTACTTATTATACTGCAGGGTATACTATCTTCTTTCAACTTTTTAAATTTAAAAGATACTGACAAAAGCAAAATGTATTCCTCACAAGAGGAACCAGTGCCTACTTATGTGCCTGGTACAGCAGAAGTCAGATCTCATATGGCAAAACTTAGTATTGCCTTTTCAGAGTGTCAAAAACTTACAAAAGTTTTTCTTGATTGTTGTAAAGCTGGGATCCATTAGAAAGGCAGAAAAGCAGTGTTACTAAAAAAGATAAAATTTGGAATATGATCAAATATGGTAGTCTCATTATTAACTTCTACTGAAAATTGTCAGCCTTGTAACATGGTTTGCAGGGTTTGTTTTTCTTCTGATTAGAAGTGAACATGTCCTGCTTCTGTAAAGACACAGAACATGTCCAAGTTAAGGCAGCAGCAGCTTTTATAGCAGAATGTCCATTAGTATCACACCTCAGGAAGGCAAAACCCCTGCTATAGTTTCTAAGCCAGATACTTGACAGTGTGCCATATAGCTTGCCTCCTGGGCTGGGAGCTTATGAAAGTATTTTCTCTGTCTGGCTGTGCCACCTGTATGGAGCAGCACTGACCTCCTTTACTCAGAACACAGTTAATAGGCTTCTGAAGGAAGAAAAGAACTAAAGACAAGTGTGGTATAGGGCTTGACAAGACTTTACTAAGGTAACCCAGGACAATTCATCTCCCTCATTTAAGTACGTACAATCCCAGGTACATCATGTCTGGTCATGGTAACCTGGGGTATCTTACTTTTTCCCATCTGCATATGCAGAGTCCCACATATGCTTTATGTTATAAAACATAAAGCATGTTTTCTCTTGTGAAAGTAACTGAGATAGCTTGCTTCCTCATCTTCTCTACTCAATTTTGCACAGCTACCAGTGTGATAACTAGCTGCCAGTCTTGGAATTCAGACAAAAACAATGAGATCCCTAGGGAACAAAACAGAAATTTGCACATATATGTAAGGCAAGTCAATTAATCAGTGCAACTTTTATTATCCACCCCTGCAGTGCCATCCTTTGAGCTGTACTTCCATGCAGATCTACTGGTCTCCCATTTGATTAGGGTTTGTGTACTGGTAATGCCATGCTTTCATCAAAGCCGAAGTTGTTGAGTGTTGTGCCTTGTCCCTGAGAGACTAGCATCACCTTTTTGCTTGTAATACATGGATACTTACACCCTCTTTGTAGGACACTGCTTGCATGCTGTATGGTTTGTTGGCCAAATTACACAATGTTCATTACTACATGCTGGCTCTCTGGAGGAAATACAATCACCATTGTATTGATTGTCTTTCAGCACTACTTTATGATGACATATCTGCCGAACAAACATTAGAATGTTGTAATTTCATATCTTTTTTTTTTATTTTATTCCTGCGGTAGGCAGATTAGAATATTTAATTCTTTTCCCTGTGTGAGACAACTTCTAATTGTACTGAAAACACCAAGAAATCAAGATCAACATTTAGTAATCTGTGTATAAACACATGCCTTATACATATTTTATAAAATATGCACTAGCACAACATCCTCTATCACAGCTCTGGACATTCTCTACAACCTAAATAAGTAGTCTGCCTTCAAATCTTGTAGTTGTGTCCATCCCCAACATACTTTGACTTCTCTGTGGTGCTTTGAAACTTATTGACAGCATCAAACTCCAGGACTGCTCTGCTAAACCAAATCTTTCAAATCCAGTGCAAACATAAATGGTTTCCCAACCTCCTACCCTCTTCATTTCTGGTTCAGAAAACAAAGTAATCAGCTGCAGCAAAGTAAGAGGATGTAGTGAAGTTCTGGGGATGTAGTGAATAAGCCATTTTCTGGAGAAGTAGTTATTCTTTTAGTCAAGCAGGCAGAAAACCCCTGATGTTGTTGTGTTCTTTCCTATATACAAATACAGGACCAAATGGTTTGGGCTTGTTATATTCATATGGTGTTGTTTGCTGTGGCTCTCAGGAATGCAAACTGAAATGTTCCCTGACAATAGAGGAGGACAGTACACTAAAAATAGCTGCTGTCCTAAATATTTCCAGCATCAAACAATTCTAAATCATGCAGAATATGCGCCATCCCTGTACCACACTTCCTAGGCCCACTAATGTTCCAACTATCACCTGCTCCTGAAAGCATCACTATGCATGAGATGAGTAGTAGTCTGTCAAGAACATTCACCCATTCATTCACATTTGCAAATTTATAAAGTTTTCATTGCACAGTGATGACAATTCCATGTAACAACCCTGACAGCTATTTTTAATAGATGTGTCTTTCTTCTTTCAGTAGGGGAGGACTGTGCATTTTATGAAGGGAGCACAGGAGTCTTTCTGTTCCCAGAATGCAAGACTCCTGCCTGTTGTGGTATGGATAGAAAATTAGTGATAACAGTTTCTCCTTATTTTCCAGTAAGTTGCCTGAAATTAGTGTTTATCATATCTGTCTGAAAAAGAAAAGACTGGAGTGGTAATGGCAATTTTGTGTGGACTGGAGTTTGACTATCTCTTTGATCCTTTTAAGCAGAGGGGAATACTCCTGTGCACTTTTGAATGTAGAAGTGCTAAGAGAATGTACGAAGTATGGGCTATCCTAACAATTAAATTTGTTTGTCACACACTGTAGGTCAGTAGAAGATCTAATAACAAAACACTATGTTTAACTATATGCCTTCATCCACAGATGGTGTGAAAGGTCCAGTCACTTAAAAGATTTTCAAGATTCTTTGTACCAGTGGCCTTTGGGGATGCCAGATTTCTGTCCATTTTCTTTATCTCATGTACACACCTTGTTTTTTTCACTTTGCCTGTTCTCACTCTTCTCTTGAGGGTCTTTTATTTTTGTAGTTTTGTAAGGCCTTCCACTTGCCTATTCTTTCTAGGGTCCATTGTTTCCAGAAGGAGCAACAGCAGCCTAGAATGATTATATTTTCATACTTTTCACTACATTATGGATTAGATTATGCAAAAGAAACAATAAAACTTACTTCAGTTTTATTAATATAAGTGTATTTCAGCATACAATAGCTTTGAACAGGCAGGATCATCTTTCCTGTGGACTCAGTTTTGCACTGATTCATTCAGAAGGTTCCTGTGCTTACTCTACAAACTAGTAAGGGCATTATTTCACATCACAAAATCAGATATTATGTATAAGTTGCAAGTATAGAAATACTAGACTTAAAAAAATTACTGTGTTTTTTTTCATAACAGACAGTTATGAAGTTCTGCCTAATACAGGAATACTTTCCATACATTTGGAATAGAAATTTAGAAATATATGCTCAGGTTAACTAAACATTACATTGTACAATTCTTCAACTTGGTCCTTGAAAACCTGATGAAGACAAAGAAGGTGGTAACATATTCATAAAGGAACAGGTGATTTGGGGGTACCCTCAAACTAGCTCAGATCCAGAGGGAGAAATGGCAACATCACCTCATTTCTATGGCTGGATCTGGGCCAGCCAGATGCTGCACTCAAATTACCAATATGTCAGTATTTCCTTCCAGATGTACCTTGTTTCTTTCCTTCTTTATCACTACTGCTTATATTTTGTCCTCTTTGCATAGGGGTAGGGGCAAATGAAGTTTGAAGGTACTGTACCATGATTTCCCTGTCATTCTTGTAGAAGGAGAGGAGCTGCTAGAAGTGCACAGTTCAAAGTCTAAGATAAGTGAACGGATGTTGCTGTTGTTGTTGTTGTTGTTGTTGTTGTTGTTGTTGTTGTTGTTGTTGTTGTTGTCAGGCATTATTAGTGTCTTTACAGTATTTTTCATGGCATTACCTGCCTTGAAAGGCAAATCTGAATTTCTTTTTCACATTGCTTTGGAAAGTGTCATTTGAGTTAACCTAGTCCACCACTGTACAAAAGGAGCTGCTAATTACACAGTAAAGAACTGTATATATTTCTTGTAGATCACGGGTTTCTTCTCACCTTTCTTCACAATACTGGCTTTATGAGGAAGTGTCAAAGTCACTACCAAGTGTCTGGGTCAGTGCCTGAAGCAAATGTTTGGAACATGCTGGCCTTGTGCATCATGTTCCCCTTCTGGCACAGTTTATACCAATTAAGAGAGCAGACAAAAATCAAAGTGCTGCTTTTCATGGGAAAACTCCTTTGACACTGTTATTTGGTGGTGAATTTGCTGCAAGGCTTCTTTGGCTAAAGTGCCCCCTTTAGTCACTTCTGATTATGCAGTTTCAATGGAAGTCTTGAAGTGATTATAAGAGTGATGCATATGCAGTGATTAACAGCTATTATCAAGGGAATAGCACCAAAAATAGAGTTCTGCACAGAGACAACTATTGGAGAGCTTCCACTTCAGTACAGAAGGAAAAATTAGGTAAGCATTTATGGTAAGGATGAAGATCTGGTTACAATTTTTACAATGTATTACAGAGTATATTTGAGTCTACTTTTACTGTTGCATTTGTATCTAGATATCAAAGACAAATTTCTGATGGAAATCAGGTTAATGAGTTAGGAATATTTAGGAAAGGAAAAGAAATTCCTGAATATCAAATTCAAAAGACACATTTAGATACATTAAAAATATTTTTCTTTTTAACCTTCTCCTTTTATTTTGGACATAAACCAATCTGTACATTTCAATATTTGGTAAGGATTTAATGAGCAGGTTTTTTCATTTTTTTGAGCTAGGCCTTCTGCTTCCTTCCGAAAACTCTGGGCATGTTTGCACTTACTGACAGGCCAAGTAGGCTGAGGCACCTGGTGGTATGGCAGTGCTTATTAGTCTCCCTGGTTCTACTTGGATCAATCAAATTCTTTTTTTAGTCATTGAAGTTAGTGGAAAGGGTTTCTGGGGTTTCATCTGTAAGCCTTTGAGTTTAGCCAGTGGGGTGCTCCATCTGAATGTTTCAAAACACTAAAAATTACTAGGACAGTGTTCTTCTGACTATTTGCCTATATATGTATACAGAGGAATATATTTCAGGTGATCAGTATTTCCAATATAAATTGATTGCTATCTAGAGTAACTTGGCTTTGCCAAGGTCCTGGTCTTGTATTCCTCAGTATGCATATTTTACCAACCCTAAATTTAAGAATAATGTGTATTTTAAGTGCTACCACAAATATGTTGAGCTGTTATAAGTTACATTCCTTGAATCCAGCCATGGAGAAGCATGAAATCCTTCAGCTTGAGATGGACCTCTGAAAGCCACTTAGTCTAAACCCCCCTTAAAGCAGGTGCAGTTAGAGTAAACTGCTTGAGGCCTTGTGTGGTAGAGTTTTGAATATTTCCAAGAACAGAGAATCCATAGCCATTCTAGGCTGAACACCACCATGGTAAAAAAAAAAAAAAAAAAAAAAAAAAAATCCCTCTATCTAATTAAGTTACACCATTTATTCTTGCCCTTCCACTAAGTATCTCTGAAAAAAAGCTTGGCTTAATCTTCCCTATATCCTGACATTAGATAGTCATAGACAACCACCCAATCTCGGGATAACAGAATTGTTTCTATTGGAAAACATTTCATGAAACCAACCCCCTTGCTCACACAGGGTCAGCTAGAACTTGTTGCTCAAGATCATGCCCAATTGCTCATTGAATGTCTTATAACCTTTCTGGGCAACGTGTTTGAACAGCCTCACAGTAAAACAGCGTTCAGATGGAATTCCATGGTTTTCAGTTCATGTTCATTGCCTCTTGTCTCTGAGCATCACTGAAAAGAACCTGGCATTGTACCCTTCATTCCAACCCCTCAGGTATTTAAACATGTGGGTAAGACATCCTAGGCCTCTCTTCTGAGGCTGAGCAGTCTCAGATCTTTCAAGCTTTCCTCATATGGAGAATGTTCCAGTCCCCTAGTCATCTTTGTAGTCCTTCACTGTCCAGTAAGTCCATCTTGTTCTTGTATTGGGGGGCTCATATAGCTGGACACAGTGCTCCATGCGTGGCTTTAGTGCTGAGTAGAGACAAAAGACCACCTCTCTCCACATTGCTTTCAATTACCTTCCTAATGTGGCCTAGGAGGCTGTTGGCTGCCTTTGCCATCAGCTTGCATCACTGTCTCATGGTCAGCTTGTTGTTCACCAAAACCCTCAAATCTTTTTCTGCAGGGCTGTTCTTTAGTCAGCCAGGCCACAGCATGTAACAGTGCTATGTGTTATTCCTCCCCAGATGCAGACCTCCATTCATCCTTGTTGATCTTAAAGAGATTTCTCTCAGATATCCTTTTTCTGTCAGTCCAAGACCTTCTGAATCTTACCTTATCTCTGATCTACAATCACCTTATAGTTCAGCTAGTCCTTCTAGTTGTGTACTGTGTACTTGTTGAAAGATGTACTCATGGTTATTGGTGAAGATGTTTAACAGTGCTGGTTCCAACACTGACCCCTTGGATATGCCACAAATGACTTGCCCCTAAACCAGTGATCACAACACTCTGGGCCTGGCAGGTGGGCTGTTTTAATCCACTTCATTGTATGCTTATGTAACCTGTATTTTGCCAGTTGTTCTGTGAGTCTGTTAGAGGAGCCAGTGTCACAAGCCTTACTGAAATTGAGGTAAACAACTTCCACTGTTGTCCCATCATCCACCAAAACAGTTACATCATCCACATTGTGGAAAGTTATCAGATTAATCAAGCATAGCTTCTTCTTTGTAAATCCATGTTGACTATTCCTGACTACCATGTTGTGCTTCATCTGTTTGGAAAAATGGCTTCTAGGATTAGTTGTTCCTTCATCTTCCCAGCCCAGAGGTTGCGGTAAAGCTGGTCTGCCTGTAGTACCCTTGATGTTTCACATTGCCATTCTTGAAGATAGAAATAACATTTTTTTTTTCCTCCTATCTTCAGGAATCTTTCCCAGTTGCCATGACATTTTGGAGGTAATAAAGAGTGGACTTGTAGTGGCATCATGCAGCTTCCTCAGCACTTGTGGGTCCAACCTCTTATGCTTCATGAGCTTATATATGTACAGTTTGTTTAAACTCTCTTTAATCGGTTTTTCCTTTCATGGAGGGCCAGGCATGTTCCAAACTTTCCTCTGTTTTCTGGAGTTTGGGATTCCTCAAGGACAGTTTTACTAGAACACATGGGGGCAAAGAAGGTATTGAATATCTCAGTCCTTATGTTCCCGTCCTGCTCAACAGCGACATCTGGTGGACCCCGACTGTTAGTGCAGCCTAGGGGGAAGACCCGAGCCCCGGCGTCTTGCAGGGGTCGCTCTGCGGCCGCGGCTGCGCGCCAGTAGCCTGGAGGCTCTGGCCGGACACCTTTGCCCTCTTGCAGACGTAACGCTGAGCTCGTCAGGCTCCTGGGTTGGGCTCGGGATCGTGTATTTTCTGCGGACCTTGGACACGCCTTTGATCGTAGGGTCTGGCGCAATTTGGGTCGGTGCGTCATGAAGCACATGAGCAAGGGGGACGCTACAGCGTCCGCACTGTTCACAGTCTGGGGACACATCTACACAGCCCTGCGAGGCGAGTCCCCGAGAGGCAGCGGTTCCGACCGGGACATTTCGGGATTCCGGACGCTGACCGCGCCGCAGCCTGCGCCGCGACCGACGCTGCAAGACTGCACGGGCGGCCGCCGCCACCGCCCACAACTCCGCAGCGCCCCTCCCCCCCTTCCGGACAACATTCGCGGGAGGGCGGCGCCGCCCGCAGTCCATGGCGCAGTAGGGGCTGGAGCCCCTCCGACTCCTTCGCTAATGGAGCCTGCGCAGATGTACGGGTCCTGCCCTCGTCCTGCTGGGACCGGCAATGGAGCCTCTGATCCATCCCCTGGCACGCCCCCCGCCGCAGGCGGGGGCTTCGGCTTTGCCAACGGGACAGGCGCAACTGCCTCCCGGTCCGCCCCTCTGCACGCCGTGCGGACCGGCGGATTTGATATCCTTTGCGATACCAGCGCCTGCGGTGCAGCAACACGTCTTGGGCGCGACCTCCATGTTGTCCTCCGCCCTGCCCTCTGTGGGACTGGCTCCCGCGCCGGGGGCGGTGGCTGCCTTCCACGCCCCGCCTGCCATGGCGCCACCCCTGCCGGCAGCGGGGTTCGCCGCCCCGCCCGCCGTTCCAGCGGCAGCAGCAGCAGCAGCCGCCTTGCCTTTCGCTCCACCCTCCGTTCCGCTGGGAGCGAGCCCGCCGCCACTGCCGCCGCCGGGCCGAAAGACGTCGCCACACCGCCGCGGTCACCAGCGCCACTCCTGAGAGAGACGCCGTCGCGAACGCCGCGGCCCCCCACCCCGGGACCGCCAGCGAGCCGACTGCTACCGCCGACCCCGGGACCGCCGGCGCCAAGAGACGCCGCCGAAGCCGCGCCGCCCGCTCCGCGTGGGCTGGCGGCGCGCCACGCCGCGGGGGAAACTGCACCCCCTGTGCCGCTCGCTGCGGGCGGGGAGCGCCCACAGGGCGCAGCGGCTCCCATCGCCGCGCTGCCTGAAGCCGATTCATCGGCAGCGACTTTGCTCTGTGATGCGCCGCCGGCAGCGGCAGGCAGCCCTGTGCTGGACAACATCCAGCCTGTTTGTTTCAGAGCCTGCATCCAGCCCACCACTCCCTCCGCTTCCCCCAGACTGCCCCGAGCTCTGTCCCATTGAGGCAGAGGCAGCGGGAGCGAACTCCGGCTTGGTCCGCAGCAGTGCCACTGCTGCTGCTACCGTGGCTGGGGATGGGGGTGGGGCCGCGATTCAGGCCATTGCATCCCGCGGCAGGACAATCACACTGGGAGCGAAGAGCAGCCCCTTGTACTGGGCAGGCATGAGTGGTGCCAAGATCCCCAAAACCAGGGTGGAATTTTATGTTCCCGGGAAAACCCCTGCCCGCGCCCCGCGCGTCCTGCTTCTGTTAGCAGAGAGGGAGGAGCGGGGTCCCGAGTAGCTGTGGCTTGATCCATGGCCAGGTGGGGTGGGGAGAGGGCGAAAAGCCGGAGGAATTGCCGGCATCCTCGCAGCCTGCTGGGGGCGTGCACCGAAATATAAGGTTGGAATGGGTCGCCAATCTGCGGGTGGCCATGGAGTGTCCCAGGGGACCCCAGATTCAGGGACCCCAAGTGATACCGATGAGAAACTGGGGGGATGGGCCGAGCCGCGTGGATCTTGGCTCGGCAGAGAGCCTTGGCTCCCCGCCCACCCGGCCAGGTTTGAGACACTTGGTCTGGCCCCCTGGACCGGGTCCTCCGCCTCGCCGAGCACTGCAGGGTCCTAGAGCCCGCAGGTGCTACTGGCTTTTTTGGGAAGAAAAAACAAACAAACAAACAAACAAAAACAAAAAAAAACCCACAAACAAACAAAACCCCCAAACAAACAAACAAACCCGGAAAGAGCTGTGTTTTACTGACAGCTGAAAGTACTAGAAAGCCACAACAGCCTCGGCCCAAGTGATTGAATTAACGGCTGTGGCCATGGCATTTCATAGATTTCTCAAGTGTTTTTGAATTTGGTCAATTTCTGAATTGGGTCGATTTCACTCAATTGCTTTGAAAGCTTTGAGGATGCAATTTGGACCTGATTTCAAATTTGTCACTCAAGTTGTTCATTGAGGACATGACTGCATGGGCCAAAGCCTTGCATGATTCTTCTATCAAGTGCACACACCTTGCAAAAGCAATTTGATAAATGCCAACCAAGGCTTGACCTGCTGCACCTTACTGGCTGGGATAAATCCCAGAGGCCTAAAGGCTTTGCAGCTGTGGCAAACAGATGTTACTCATCTTGCCGAATTCTGAATTTGGCTGATTTAGGTATGTGCATGTGTTTGTTAATACCTTATTTTCTGTCATGTGGGCATCTGCTCACACTGGGAAATGGGTTTTGACAAGTTGGACTGCCAGTCCTTTGGCCAGTCCTTTGGCAGACTGACGACGAGTTGTTACTATCCTAGAGTTGGTAACTGATTTCTTGAAATTTATAATATGAGTTTGGAATCTCTTTGACCGTTCTGAGTCAATATCCAAATTGAGGTTTTGATTGACTGGAGTTGATAAAGCTCTCAAGCTGTGTTTGTTTTCTTTCCTCCAAAAGCCCTGCAGGAGGGCACAAACACCGCCTTTTTCTTTTTCTGTAAACAAAATGGAGGAAATATAGATATTCTCAGTTCAGTCAGAGAGAAGGAGAGAGGTTTTCCTAACCTTTTCTAACCAGGTGAGAGCCTGGGAAACAGTTGGGAAAGAATGTAAATCTCTAATCTCTTTTGTTGTTCACATTGTTTATAGATATGTTCTGCTACCGTGTGTCATTTACTGCACACCAATGGTGTGAGATATTTTTACTGTAAGACCAATGAAATTAGTCTGCACGATGTTCTCTATATATAGAGCGGTGCATTTGAAATAAATCGGTTTCATTTCTTGCCTTCTAACTTGGAGTCCTTCTGGTCTCGTCCTGCTCAACAGCGACAGGGAGGGAATTTGGTAAAAACAACAAAACCAGCCAAAACCAGCTGCCCACATCCACCCAGTTGCCTGCATCAGTGTGCTAACACTCTCAGCTGGGCCTGAAGAGATGCATACAGGTAATATCTGCCACTCACAAAAGCTTTTTTGAGTTGAAATTTGCAATATTTATATATGAACTTTGCATGATATGCCACCTGTGCTCTTGCCTGCATTATTTCAATAAATTGAAGCAAACCAGTTTGATAAGCTTTTATTGATGCCACAGCTCTATCAACACTGTGCCTGAGGCCCGATTCTCCAGCTCAGGGGTTCATCTGTGCCCCCAGAATTGGTCTTGGTCCTTATGGTAAGAGGATTTGCAAACCCTGAAATCTCCTGCAAAGCTGTAACTGTGAGGATGGGGCTATTTTACCCCAAATATTGGCAGCAAGTGTCTTGTGGGATGGGCATTTTGGGGTGGGTGTCAGAAGGAGGCATCACTTTTCGCTCCATCTTCTGCTGTCACAGAGCAGAGCAGGAAAGGCTTTTTTTTGCAAACCCACTTGTGTTCAGCATCACATCTATTAACTTCAAAGTCCTTTGCTCTCAGTATCCCACACCCTTCGTCCATCTTGTGCAGAGAGGTGCCAAGCCTGTAAAACAAAAATTGTATTGCTGAAGAGGAGGAAACTCTCCAAATCTTACAGAAAATGAGAGGTGGGTCTGGGTTGTTCTGCCCTTTTCCTACACTGTCTCACCATGTACGCATCATTTCTTGCTGGAGGGTGACCAGATTTGAGAAGAGTTGCTGTACCTGCAGTAAGATCTGCAAGGAGCGCGTGTGGAGTATAAAAAGCCATGTTATTGCATGGGTCTGGTGGGAGCTGTGGGCTTACTGTGCTCTGGTACAGTTTCCCAGCCTTTGTTCTACAGAGCTTTACTGGGGGGAATATGAGACACTTGCATAAACTCCAAAATCTTGGACAGATTGGTCAGGGCATGAACTGGGTCTGAAATGGAGCAAAGCTGCTGTTTACACCAACAGACTGTGGATACACTCACATTTTGGGGTTGAACAGTGTGTCATCTACCCATCTCCACACCTTCTGATGTGACCTTAATCCAATCCACACTGGTGGTGGGCTCTTGCCTGTAACAGTCTTGATGTACTCCTGGAAAATAGAAGTGACCAGTTGCTCCCAAAATGTCTCTCTGGAGGGTTTTATGGCAATAAAATTCGCAAAGTAAATCTGACTCCTAAATTCACTGAGACATGAATTTCCCCCATACTTTGAATGCTTCCCCAAACCTTCCTGTTGAGAGGCACTTTTTTCTTCCCTGCCCACGTAAAAATCAGGACTTGTGCGTCCTTTTTAAGCCTTCTTCTCCCTATTTACCTTTTCTTTCTTGTCCTGGAGCACCACCAGCTGGGAGTTCTGGTTCTCACAGCTTTTCATACTTTGAGTCCAGTTTCCCAATTCCTCAGAAAGCCAGTAGCATCTTTCCCCATGGAACTGCCAGTCCTGGGGACACAGCTTGCAGCCAGCATAGGCTGAAGAGGAGAAAAAGCCATGAGAGACTCCGAAGGGTTGTCAGGTTATTCCCCAGCCATCAGCTGAAGGTACTGAGGGATTCCCCATCCCACACCCCAGCTCTTTCCCTATTGCTGAGTTTTTCACATCTATGTGGTTTTGCCAGCCATTGGAGAGAAGGAAGGTTACTGAGGCTGGGTGACCACAAGGACATTATTGCCTGGTGGAGGTGGAGGAAGAGTGGCAAGGAACCTCCTCCCTAGGGCTGATGCTGCTCATCCATGGAGGAGGAATCAGCAAAAATTGCATGGGAAAGAGGATTCTTCCTTGCCAGACTCCTCTTTGTCAAATAACCTTGTGGTCTCACAACCCCAAGGGTGTAAGGGTCTCTCTCCTTGCAGTAGAAGACCTCTACAAAGGTCTCACCTGAGCATCTCCCAGCAGAGTCAGATGGGAAGGGGGATTACCTGTGGGGCTGTCCCCTTGGGGCTTGCAGAAATACTGCACCAGGGATGAAAACATGCACTGCTCCACCTGGTTCCTTCCCTGGATCCCACTGCCTAGCTGCGGAACACTAGTCACCACTGGCTGTGGGGAGCCCTGAAAAACTTGGAACGGTAATCCAGGGTGAGAAGCTGCAGCCATTTGGAGATAAAACCACAAACCCTACAAAATTTGGTTTCATTTTCTCATACAGTTTCTTAAGCTAGCCTGAAAAACATGGCTTCTATTCTTCACCCTTGTTTGATAGCTATGGGTATAATTCAGGTTTACTCATAATGGGTTTATTCTTGATGGGTGATGTTGCATCTCTACAGGACAACCTTGTCCCTTCCAAAGACTGAAATGCTGAAATAAACCCCAATTTCCCCTCCCTGGTTGCTCACTGGAGTGTGAGATGTAGATAAAAGCTGATTACTCACCCTGCACACTCAGCACCACCACCAGGACCAGCAGGATGAGTTGCCCCAGCCCCCCAGCTATGAGAAGGACCCTGTGCCACCATGGACAGAAGGCAGGCGCTGAAAGAGCCACATTTGCTTTATAAAATAAAAGATGAAAAAACTGAGGGTTTAGAGGGGGAAAAAAAAAAAAAAAAAAAAAAAAAGCCCCTCTGTCAAGCTGGTGAGTTTAAGCAGAAGTTTACAGCTTCTTTGCTTCCTCCAAAAAAGTAAACCAGCACTGATGTGGTCTAGGTTGAGAGTGGTTTCTCAGGTGGAGGAGGGGCTGCAGGAGCCTCAAGAGCATCCTTGGGCACCCAATGATGGAGCTTGGGGGATGGGAGACCATCTGAAATTGGCTTAATTTAGAGCTCATGGTAGAGCTGGAAGTTGGTGAGACAAATGTCACTCCAGCTCTCATCTCCATCAGGATTCCAGACAGGATCTCAGCAGCTTTCCTTCCCATCCAGGTGTGTTGGCTCTTGTTGGGTTTCTTGGCACTCATTTTGGCCCCCGGGTGAAGAGTCTTGGAAGCAAAATGGCTTCCAGATCTCTGTCACATACTCCCATCCCTTCCTTTCTCTTTCCCCTCTTTTCAAGCCAGGATCCTACCTTAGAAGAAATAACTCAAAACAATGTTCTCCATGATCTTGGAAACCTCAACATGGAGATGAAGAAGCAAGCAAGCCTAAAAGTAAACAAATCCAAAAATCTTCCCAAAATTTGAAACAAACATTTCCCCCCCCCCCCAAAATAGGACTTACCATGATGCTTCTCAACAGAAGAACCATCCCCAAGATGCCTTAAATCAGCATAAACTATTTCCCCAGCCATGGCTGCTCAGAAGGTCCCAGGAGCAGCCCAAAAGTGACACCGTCCTTGGACAACCCCTTGCCTTGTGAATTATGCACTCACATCTGCATCTGGCTTCAGGAAATGGTATTGGCTGGGGCTTTTATCTGCTTTTTTGTTTGTATATATATATATATATATATATACACATATATATATACATACACTATATATATATATATATATATGCGCATATACATACATACACACACATACATACATACATATACATATATACATACATACATATATTTATGTATGTATGTATGTATGTATTCTACACCCTTCCCTTGTAAATAGAAAGTGGTGAGGGAATTAATAAACAATCATTTCAAAAAGCTTTTAAATAAGATTTTTGATTGTGTAGTTGAAGCATGTTGGGAGCTGGATCAGTGTGACCACAGGCAGGTGGGAGGAGACAGGTGACATTTGGTGTTTCTTCCCCACAATATAGGCTGGGAGTGACTTGAAATGCCTTTTGCTCCATGTGACTTATTCTGCTGGTTTTGACACAATATTTAGCCTCTGTTTTGTCCTGGGGCAGAGAGATCCAATGTGGTCAAGGGTTGCCCAGCTCCTGCCCAGGAAGAGGTAAGAATCTTGATTTCCTTCAGGCTGCTAATAAATTTTATTTTGTTACTTTATTTGATTTTGACTTTTTCACCTGCAGGCCCATCCTCCCACTCCTGATGTATCCTTTTACACCATCTAGACCTATGTTTCCTCCAAATTTGGGACTCTCTGAATACTGCATGGAACAACCACCAATTTCCAGCCTACAACAACCTTTTCCCCTCCCTTTTCTTAGGGTTTTTTGGTGTTAATCCCAGGTTTTAGTCAGTGCCACAGTATCCCAAAGCAGCACCTTTTTACAGAGGTAAAAATGATGCTTTTTCCTCAGACATTCAAAAAAAAAAAAAAAAAAAAAGCAGCAGAAATTTGCCCCAATACATACCAGCAGCCAGAAATAGGGTAAATAAGAGAATAAACCCAAAGGCCCCAGTAGGAAAAGCACTGTATAATTTATTTTGAAATTATTTAAAATTTTTTAGTTAATGGAAAAAATACTTTTATTTTAAAATTGTGTTTATGTAATTTTCATTTTTATATTTTTATTATCTCATGTTTATTTTTAGTTTCATTTCCCCCCCCCAGCCTTTTCTTTGTCACAGAAAGTTTTTGTGGTGAGCTGCTATCAGCCAGCCTTCCTGCCCTCTGCAAAGGCAGCTGCTCCAGTGGTGTGTGACCAGTGATTACAGAAAAACCCTAAAAAACACAAAATAAATTACGTTTTAGGGTAAAACCCTGCAGCTGGGTAGCTTAATTGCAAGAACACTTATTTTAATATTTTTATAGTAAAAAAACTTATAAAATGGGATGAGGGAACTGTACTTCTCCTTTGTAGAATCCCTGAAGGCTGTTCTGAGGTGCCCTGACATTCTGGAACAGAGTGATCTCCAGCAGTGTTTTGTCCAACTGCACACTAAAAAAAAAGCATATTTGGACAATCCATCTCCCTAGCTGAGAAAAAATTCCAGAAATGTAGGGAAGGAAGGTGAATTGCTGCTGGGTGGAGCTGGAGGGGAACCCCTGGTTCAGTGGGTGGGCAGGTGGCCCTGGGCAGGCAGCCCCTTCTTCATTGCCCTTAAGGAGGCACAGGAAAATCCCTGAGAAAGCAATAAAATAAACCAAAACAACTTTTTTTTTTTTTTAATACTTTGTTTCTCTTCACAGGAGCAGGTTGTGCCTCAGCATTGGGCTTGTTCCCACAGAGCAGACACAGGTGACTGGGTCTGGGATGGGCCTGGGAGCTGAGGGGAGGTCATCTTAAATTTTGACTGGAAGAGAGACTTTCAATTGCAAGAAAAAGTTTTTAATTGCAAGAGAAAATTTTAATTGAGGGGATTTTAATAGGGGGAGATTATTTTAAATGGGGGGGAAAAACTTTAATTTAGAGGAGAAAACCTTAATTTTGGAGAGAAAATATTAACTGGAAAGAAAATATTAATTGAGGAGAGAAGGTATTAATTGGGGGAAAAACTTTAATGGGGAGAAAAGTTTGCAGGGAGAAAACTTTGATTACAGCAGAAAATTTTAACTGCAGGGAGAAAATGTTACCTGACGAGACTTTATAGGGGAAGGATTTAATTGGTGGAGAAAAATAATTTGGGTGGAAATTTGATTTTGGGGAAAAAACTTGACTTACAGGGAGAAAATTCAAGGGGAGAAAAGTATAATTAGGCAGATAAAACTAACTGGGGGGAGAGGAAATTTTAATTGCAGGGACAAGACTTTAACTGTGAAGGAAAACTTCAGGTGGGGAGAAAATTTTATGGTGCAGGGAGAAAATTTTAAATGGTGAGAAAATTTTAATTGAGCATGGAGAGCCTTTGTGACACCTCTGATAGACGGAACTTTGCTTGGCAGGTGAGGCAAGAGCACCTTTAAAGGTGGAACCCCAAAAATGGAGGAAATGAGAGTTTATTCCGGATTTTTGGGCATGGAAAGGAACAAGCGGGCAGGTAACTGTAGGGCAATGAACTGTAGAATCACTGGGTTTGGGTTTTATTTTCATACTTCTGTAATTTGAGAACAAAACCCAGCTGAAGTAAGGTTGTAGGAGGGAAAAAGCTTTTTCTGGCACTTCCCTTGAGGGAAAATTTTTGTCACTCAGCAGATAGAGTTTTTGCTCTAAAGAGACCATGATGGGTTATTCTAATTTAACATTAACCCTTCCTGAGTCTCTTGAGTAACTGATTCTTTTAGGCATGTTTTTCCCCCACAAATATTCCGATTTTTTGTTGATTTTTCATTTGTTGATTTTTACATTTTTTTAAATGTAATTTTTTTTTTTAAATATTTGGCATATTTGGCTTCTGACTTACTTTCTAATATTTTTCCGGGAAGAAGAGGGGGAGGGAGGGGTTTTCCCATGAAATTTTGTTAATATGATGGGAACCAAAAAAGGAAAATCTTAAACAAAAAATGGAGGAATTCCTACTGGATGAAAACACTAAGATATTTGTATAAAGAAAGATATTTTCTTTGCTCATGGTGAAGTGCATATTCTGGATCACAAGATACAGAAATGGAGGCACCATGACCCAAAGTGTCTTAGTTTAGGTGAAGAAAAAAATTCCACTGAACTTTAATAATGAGGTAAATCCCAGAAATTAAAGCAAATTTTAAATTATGGTACATTTCATGAGTTTGCATCTGGAGCTGGGGAGGAAACTGTTCCCCAAAGAGCTCCCATAAATAAAAAAATAACTCATTTTGTTCCATATGAAGAAGGCTATTTGGTATTTCTCACCCAAAATGACACCAAGTCCACTGGCATTGGCACGAGACCAACTCTTGATCATCTTGCATGACCTGTAGCGTGTTGCTGCCCTGGGAGCCCTCACAGAGGCACTGAAGGTCTGTCCTCCTGCAGGTCACAGCATGGAGATGAAGCCCGAGGCACGTGTCGCCTGCCAGGTAATGCTGGCAGTGCTTTTCACAGCTCTGTTCATCACAGCCATCACTTTTGCAGGTGAATGTCAAGGTTTTGTCAGGTAACATCTCTGAGATATTTTAGGTTGTTGCATTTGTGACAGATTTATTTCCATGTTCCTGGGGAAGACAAGGCCCACCCAAACTGCTGTTCTCTCTGGGAGAAGGATGTTTCAGAGCAGTCTTTCTACAGAAGACCAAACTCATCCCCATGGTGTGGGAGCTGATGTCATCTAGAAACCTTTAGAAAATCAACAGGAAGAGCCATTTCAGGAGTACAGTCACGCAGAACTATTGTTTTCAGAGAAGAAGGGGCCTGGAGATGTTGGCATGAGTCCCCCCAAGTCAAGAAATCTGCAGGAATAAGAGGACTTTTTTCCTGTCGTTTTCACTATTTTTGCATTAATCTCAGAGAGCAACATCCAAGGGCATGTTTAGGGATAGGGCTACTCTGAAACTCCTCTTTAAAATGTGTTTTTTTGAAGTCTACCAACCAGTTTCCTCCTTTGAAGGTGCAGCACCTGTATTTCTTGTTCAACATCACAAGCTGGGCCATGATTTGAGCTTATTTTCTCACAGGATCTCTCCTCGTATCTTAATTTTTCTCTTTGCCTACAGTTGAGGCAGATGAAAAACTTTTGCAAGCCATGGGGTGGAGGCTGATCTCCCCACCCCAGAGAAGCAAGGAGAAGGTGCTGCTCGTTAACATTGTTCTATTTTTAATGACAGTGCAAGCTTTTCAGCCTCATGCCCAGCCCTGCTTTCAGTGTCCCTTTGACTGGATCAGGTACAGAGGAAAATGCTACTATTTTTCTGAGGTTGAGGGGAACTGGACATCCAGCCAGGACAACTGCTCAGCTCTTGGTGCTTCCTTGGCCATGCTGGACAGCATGGAGGACTTGGTAAGGAGACATGAGGACTTGCTCTGCATAGGGAAAAAACCCAAAAGCAGTGTATTTGAAACCTTTTGGTTTATTTAGCTGCTCTTCCAGGATCTTTTTTTAAGATTTGGGGTGAGAAGTTAGGGAAAAGGCCTTGAGGGTATGTCATCACAGATGTCTTCAAATTCCTCACCAAAGGCAGCTGCTGCAAGAGCTGTAGGAATAAACCCCTGTTTCTAGATGACACTTTTTGGTAGCAGATTGAAATGTTCAAGCCCCAAAGAAGCCCTAAAGCAGCATGAGCAACTGGTAAAATTGAGGTTTTTCATTGCAAGAAAGTAAAACTCTTTCCTTTTCCTCTCTTTCAGAGCTTTGTGATGAGATACAAAGGCATCTCAGAGCATTGGATTGGCCTTTTGCGGGAGGATGAGGACCAGCCGTGGCAATGGGTGAACCGCTCACCTCTATCTCACCTGTGAGTCCATGTTTTTCACTATTATGTTGTTGGTTGGTGTTTCCTCAGCCACAAAATGTGCATTTCTTCTTATACATGAGGTATATCCAGAGGTAGCAATGGGACAATGTTTGGGAAGGGCAACATTGCTTCTGGAACTGGTGTTTGTTTTCCCCTTTGACCTAAAAGATGGGCATGGTGCATTTGGTGAGAAAATCCTAAGTTTGGATTTTTTATTTTAAGTTTATTTTTCTCTTGCAAAGCTTTGGGTTTCATATTAGAAATAGATCAGTGTCAGTGTTGGCATATTGATATTGAATTAGTTCTATTCCTATAAAAGGAATATGTATAGATATTTTGGCATGTTGGTGCCCATGAGGATGCCTGAGAACTGAAGCTGAGGGAAGCCTATGTGTGACTTTTCTCCTTTTTCCTGCCACTCCATCTGAAATCGGTTATGTCCTCTGTACTTCCAGGTTTCGGATCCATGGTAGTGGGCTCTGTGCTTACCTGGATGACAACGGGCTCAACTCCTCCCACTGCAGCACAGAGAAGAGCTGGATTTGTAATAAACATGAGCTGCAGAGCTCAGGCAAGGGCAACAGGATGAGACGGCCTCCAAACCTCTGTGTCAGCTCCTTGGGTGCTGCAGGGAGGCCTTCTCACTCCCAGATATCTGGTGCACCATAGGGACATGAAAGAAAATCTCAAAAATATTTTGAAATCCCTGGACAAGGGGTTATTGGGGTTTCCAGGGGCCAACAAGATGTTTCTGACACAAGGCAGCCTTTGGGGATCCACATGAGATAGTTCTTGAGAATCTGGGGGCCAGGGTGGGGGGGCAGGGCAGCCCATGGGGCTATTTTTGGGTTTGGGGCAACTTGGTGATGGCCCAAATGCAGATGCTTTCTACTTCTTAGAGGAAAAGAAATTTATTCTATCATGAATATATTTACATGCTAAGTACTTGGAAATACATCTCAAGCATGGGGAACAGCAGAGGAAAAGAGTGGGGGCAGTAGGTGTGAGCACATCCTTGTGATGACAAAATCAGTTTTAATATGAGGTATAGCTGCTGGTATTAATACAAAGCCTGCAAAAAATTAAGATTTGTAATTTGTGCTGGAAGCCCAGACAATCATAAGCACTGAGGTCAACAAAAGGAACCTTCAGGGGAAGCTGTACTTGGGAGAAAAAAATTAAGTTTTTAGCTCAAAACAAGCTCAGGGAAGCCCAGCTCCTGTTAATGAGCTTTGCATGGATTTAACAACTTGAGATGAGCCATGCTGAGCTCAGATCCAAAACCCCCTGGGCATAACCCAAAACAGAGACATCTAAGATGGAGGTAGGACCATGAATTGAGTTAGAAATTATTCCAAGACTTGGAAAATAAGAGTTGAGGAACATCAACCAGCATTTCCAGCCATCATGATGCAACCAACTTTTGGGAGGATCCTTCCAGGGCATCAGCCTTTGGGGGACAGTTTAATGGTTGAGAGGAGCACACAAAAGTAGGGGAAGACTCTCTCCCCACTGAAGGAGGCCACAGGAAAAGTGAAGATGCGTTGGCGGCTGCTGACAGCGTAGAAAGAGACCTGTCCCACCTCGTAGTCCAGGAAGACCCCAATCTCCCCATTGAGGAGTGGGACAGAGGTGTTGGATGGAGCTGTGAGAGCAACGCAGAGCTCATCATACTTCTGCAAGCCCCAAATTTCAGTGTTGGGCTTGAAGAGGACCCGGCCTTTCCTCTGAACTGACTCACGGGCCACGCCCACAGCCCAGAAGCGCCCATTGGCCTCCACCTCCCAGTAGTGACGGCCCGAGGTGAAGCCCTTGCTGCCCAGCATGCAGGGGTCTGTGTCGAACCGGCCTGGACCCTCAGGCCACTGGCATCGAGGTCTACCCCAGGTGGCTTCTTTGAGGTCCTCAGAGAGGATCACTTCTGGACCCACTGTGGCTGGATCCAGGGTTACATCCACTGAAAAGCAAAACAGAGAATGAATTAGAAGCCAAATTTAAGCCTAGAGAAAACATACCCCCAAAATGCCTTCACTGGTGACTTTTCAAAGAGAAAGCGAGAGGAAGGGTGAGGCTGGAGATGTAAGTGTGAAGAGGTAGAAGCTGGAGATGGAGGATATATATCCAGTTAAGACTGGAGATGGAAGAGCAAAGAGATGGAGGTTGGAGACGGAGGCCCTAGGGAGACAGAAGTTGGAGCTGGGGAATCTCCAACCCCATTGAACATCTCAGGCCAGAAAACACAAGGAATGGGTATTTTGCTCCTTTCTAGCCACCTCTGATTACCTTCAAACTGTTTAGCGGTGTGGTAGTCCAGGGCAAGGTCCCACGTGCATGGCCGTGGTTTGAGGAAGAAAGCCATTGCACCCTCAGAGTCCTCTCTTCCTGACTGGAGGCACAGAACAAGTAAAGAAAGGATAAAATCTAATTATTATCCTTCAAACAGTCACATCTCAGCTTCTGCCCCTTTCTATGTCAAAAAATGTGTTTGACCACCACATTTAATCAAAGTACTTCAAGAAAATAGCATTCTTTTTTCTTCAACAGCTACAACAGAGCTTGGTTCATTTATGGGAACACCCATAAATGAGATAGGTTAAATCAATTAATTCCCTAATGACTATGAAGGGAACATGAGGAGCACAGTGGGATGAACCCATGTCCATTGTACATATTTTTATACCCCCAAATCTCCAATCCTCTTTCTGGCTGAAGGCTGAATCTATCCATCTTAAGTCCATCTCTGCCTCCACCATTCATCAATCAAATCTATCAAAGTTTATTTGAGTGAGGAAAGCCTAAAATTGAGATAAGCCACATTCACCTCTCACATCCAGAGAAATCTTGTGAGAGGGGAAGAAGTTTGCTATTGACCTTGGAGAAAATGTGTATGGGAGAGATAAGGGCTGGCACCAAATGACCTCAAATTCATCCTCTGGAAGTCCTGTGGGGTTTTGCACAAAAAAAGGGGATTGCCTATGCTAAAGGGCCCTGGGCATGAGTAATAAAGCCCCAAAATGATTGAATAAACCATGCTGTGACAGTTGAAAACAAGCAGGTTGCTTCTTTTCCACATGTTTTCCTCAGGAAATCTGCAGATAAGGGGATTAACACAGCAGGGTGATGAGTAAAAGTGAGAAAAATTGAGAAAATCACCCAAATGGAGATAAAATGAGGAGCCATGCTGATTCTCACCCAAATTCCCTGACTGGATTGTTACAGGTAGAAGAGAAGTAAATAATCATCATGACCCTCCATTGCAAAATACCTTTTAAATACCTTTAAATACAAAACAAAGATCCTGAGACCTTTGGGTAAATCACTTCCCCTCTTGAGTTCATGGGATGGGGCTCAAAATCCTCTTTCCTCCCCTGCCCCAGAAATCAGGGTGATGTAACCCCCCTATCAGCACTGGGATTTTCTCCCTTACTCAAACCTTCTTGGTGTTTTCCTTGCTGTTGCTGGTGCTGTTATAGGCTTCCTCCAGATGGTTTTCTTCCATTGGCTGCTTCTCCACTGCGTTTTCTCCTCTTGGGATTTTTTCTTCCTCTCTCTGGCACAGGCTCAGCCAAAGCTCAGTCCTGTCTCAGCCTCTGCCAGCTTTTATCAGCCAAGAAGGGAGGAGCCCTCCAATCTCTTGCCTGCAGATGGGGCCATGACGTGCTTGGACACCTGCACCATCTGATTGCCCCTTTTTCCCCCATTTCAGGGCCATTTCTCATCCCAACACAGGCACTGGGGAGGGAAGGGAGGAAAATTAAAGTGCTGCAAAAAACCCCATTATTGCATGGCACCACAAGGGCGAAATCGGTTAAATTTTGCCCCCCTAGTTCCCCAAATCTGACTCTGGCCCCTTACACATGACTGCAGTGAACAAGGCAAAGCTGGGAGCAGCCTCCAGGTGAGGAATGTGACAGCAATGCCTGGAAATAAGACAATCTTGTGGATATAAAATTTGTTTAAAGACTACTTGTGTGTGATGACATTGGCTTTTCCAGCTGGGGCAGCTTGTGCCAGGAACTGAGACCAGGAACAACCAGGGGTGGTTCAAGGGCAGGCAGCTTCACCCTGTGCGACAGCCAATCACCAGCACTCCTTTCTCCTCGCCAGGAGGGCAGCATGGCCACAGCAGTTGCACAAAACCCCTGTGCTGACACTGGCCAGAGCTTCATCTCTTGCTGTTGAAGAGACAAAAACCCCTCAGGAGGCAATGGGTGAGCCACCAGAGGCTATGGTCATAAAGACTTTTGGAGGACTGGATGAGACCTGTGAGGTGAGATCACTTTCCTATGATGCATCAGGCCTTCTCTCTCTCCCTCCCCGTGAAAAAGAGGTGCAAAGTGAAAATATTTTAATTTCTTCGTGGGAAAGCAAAGCTCTAGTGCCTGCTCTTACTTGTGGGAAAAACATAAAGTGAGTTGATCCCTGCTTTCCAGGGAAGGCAGTGGAGGGGGGCTTTTTTAGGGAGATTATTTGCTTTTTTTGGTGTTTTGGTGGTTTTTTTTTTTTTTTTTTTTTTTTTTTTTTTTTTTTTTTTTGTGCATTCAGGAGAAAATCCAGTCTCATCTGCAATCCCTAAGGAAGGTGTTGGCAGAATTTCTGGACTGGAGAGCAAGTGAAGAGAAGAGACACCAGGACTACCTGGTACAGGGGGTCCCCTCTGTTCTTCAGCAGTCTGAATGAGTATTTTTTTTTCCCCAAGCCCCTCTTGAAGAAACACATGGGATCATATCCAAGAGGCATCCTGGCGCCCTGCAAAGATCTACATCCAGTTGGAGTGGTTGGTGCAGATCCTGGGCAGGTTTGGCAAGCACCACCTCCTTGTGCAGCTGCTTGTTTTCCACACTTTAAATCAATGTCATGGTGCTGCTCATTTTCATCCCAGACTGAGTAATAAAGGAACATTTGTTAACATGGAATTAACACTCCCCCCTGCTTCTCAGGGCCTGGATTGGTTTTGGACAGAATATAGAGAGGAATGGCAACAGGGGAGGAAAAGGAGAACCGTGGGGTGAAGTACGTAATTACCCTGCAGTCGCTAATTAGCTGCAACCTTAGCCCTGCCCCAGTGTTACAGCCTCCCTGGCTACAGCGGAAGCACTTTTGTCCTTTAACTCGGACAAATTAAGAAAGACGGAAAATTCAGGTCTGGGGATTGCATATACATTTCTTGTCTCCTCCAGGAGATGAGTGAAGCCGAGCGGCGCCGCATTGAGGCTGACTTTGAGCGGCTGCGCCGGCTGCTAGCGGAGCAGAAGCGCACCGTGCTGGGGCGGCTGGCTGAGCTGGACCACACCTTCGCAGCTACCCACGCCGAAAAATCATTGCGGGTGACCGAGGGGGTTGCACAGCTCCACAGACTCATCGGGCAGCTAGAGGCCAGGTGCTTGCCCCAGGTGAGTGCTGTTCTTACCCGAAAGCTGTCCCAAAGTGTTGCCTATGGCGTCTTGAATTCCCTTTTTTTCTCCCTTTTTTTCTTTTAGGATGTCGGGAGCATCATAAGCAGGTTATGTGGCAACTGGTTGTTTCACGTCCCTATCACTCCAGCTGTGGAGAGGTGCTTGGCTGCTACATCCATCACATAACACCTGTCCCTGTAGTTTCTTTTCCCAGCTTGAGTGAAATGCGGCTCCACCTCCCCTCGGGGCTCCCCAAGGAGCTGGGGAAGAGCCTGAGCTCCTGCTGCCACCAAAGCGATGCTCTGTGGGAGGCCCTGGAGAAGTTCAGAAATCAGAGTAGAAATCGGGTATTTTAGAAATAGGAAAGAGTAGAAATCAGATATTTTAGGAGAACTCAGAGGTATTTTATGAGAATTTGGAGGCTTTGGGGAGGAATGCAGAGGTATTTGGGATAATTCAGATATTCGGCTATATTGGGGGGTGGAATTCAGAGTTATTTTGGGAGGAATTCAGTTGCATTTTGGGATAATTTAGTTATCTGGGGAGAAGTCAGAGGTGTTTCAGGAGGAAGAGGAGCTTGTGCAAGGGAAGGGCAGCAGGAGGCTCTGCACCTGCTCACTCCCCACCTTCTTCCCTCCCCCCAAACACGGATCGCCCCATGGGTCTCCCCACAGCAAAGACAACGCTGGAGACTAGCACGACACCTCTCCCACAGCTTTTGGCAGAGACAAAAAGTGTGCTGTGGGATGAGGAGGAGGAGCAGGACGAGGCCAGGGAGCCCTGCTGAGGCCAGGAGCTGGCTGGTGGCTCTTAGGGGGTCATTGCTAGGAGCTGCAGGACATGGACACAGTAGATGGACTCTGCAGGATGCCACCTGTGCATCTTCATTTTAGGTGCTGCCCATATTCCTAGGGAGACAAATGGTTTTATGACAAGCTCCCCTCCCAGCTGCTTTAATTAGCAGCCAATCTAGTGTTGCTGCTCACCATGTAGGTCATGAATTAAAAAACAAAACCAAAACCAAAACCCCCACAAAAATACCCACCCCCGATTTTCCTTTTGTGCACACGTGTGTGTGTGTATGTGTGTATGCATAGGCTAGATTTTAAGGTATTTCTTGGTTCCGCTGGGCCAGGGAGAAGGGAGCAGGCGAGCGAGGGTCAGCGGGATACACGGGTCCCGGTTCTCGGGTGCGGAGTGGCAGACCGGTCCCGGGGCCTAAACTTGATTTGAGAACAGCACGTCTCGCTCTTTCCGCCGCTGGAAGCGGCTGCCGCGGCTCTGGCTGTCGTCACTCGGCTGCCCCCACACGATAAGCAGCGCGATAAGCGGCGACTCCCCGCCTGTGCCGTCCCGCGGTGCAGCTCTTAGTGGCCATCCTCTGCTGCGGCTCTTTATTTCTTTTATTCTGCTCTATACGTTCCATTCACATCTCGCCCCCCCTCTCGGTGCAGCTCTTTTGGCGACACCTGTCAGAGGCGACAGTCACCTCCCGGAACGGCTTCTAGTGACTGGCAGCCGGGGTGCGGCCCCTCTGCCGCCGCCCCGCCCGTACCGCGGCGCAGTTTCTGGAGCCTGGGTAGCGACCAGAGCGGCTCGCACCGCACCACCGACTCGGTGCGCCTCTTGTAGCGCCGTCTCGCCCCCGGGGCAGCTTTTTTGGTGATTCCGACACCGGGACGGTTGGGTTCAGCTCCGGTATCGCCTCCTCGCCCGTCCCGCTGCGCAGCTTTTTGGGACGCGGGGCAGCGGCCACCCCGAGGGGCAGGTCACGCCACACCGAACCGCACCGCCACGGCCACCCAAGACAGCGGCCACCCCGAGGGGCAGCTTTTTTTCGCCGCCTCGCCTCGCTAGCCCCTTCGTGTAGCCCCTTCACCGCCATCTCACCCCGGGGAGAAAATTTCTGGGAAAATACTTAAACCTAGTATAGCCCTGACTTCTCTTGTTGCTGCAGAATCCTTAAGCAAGCTGAGATTCTTCTTCGAAAAGAACAGTAAGACCTTGAAATAATTAAGAATTAACTTAAGCATTAGGTTGGTCTGCTGTTAACTAATCTTCCAGGCGTTTCTTAGAAGGAAGTATCATTTAAAAAAAAGTTGGTGTTTGGGATTTTTTTTTCTTTGTTTTGTTTTGTTTTTGCCCCGAGACATCAAAATTTGGGTTTGTTTGGGTTCGGTTTCGCGGTTCCGCCCTGTCCTCCACACCTCAGGATGGAGGTCCCGCCCCCTACATGGTGGGACCGCACGGCGCCGCTGCCCGAGATCAAACAATGGAGGAGGAGTTTTTCATGCGCCCCCACCCCCCCACCCCCGGGCAGAGGCAAATCTGAGGCTATAAATGGCGGTTTTTGGGGAGTTACGAATGCCCTGTGTGGGTTTTTTCCCTCATAATTTCTCCCTAATTTTTTTTCCCTGTGAAAAAGCCAAAGCTGATCAGTTTTGGGGCACAGCGGATTTTACAGCCCCAAGCCCTCAATTTTTTTGGAACATCGAACTTCTTTTATTGTTTTATCTACCTTATTCATAACTATAATTCCTAATTAGTATTTTAAACATAATGTGTTCTTAATTATTTTTAGAGCTCTACAATAAAATTTGCAATTATATTTGTATATATATGTACGTGTTATATTAAAATGACATATAGTACATTGAAACTCCGTTAACGTTATTATAGTTAAAATACAAACAACGGTGGGTTTTTATTTCACTTAAACCCTCCCGCTCCAAGCTGGTATTCACATAAGCTCCAGGGAACGCTGCTCCCTTGCCACACGCCTGCTTTAATCCTTGTCTCCTGGAGCCCCCTTCTGGCCTCACTCTGCTTCTTCCCCCGGTGCAGCCGGAGGGGTTAGAATTCGCCTTGTAAATAACTTGTCCCTCCCAGGCCTCAGCTGCCGCTGCCTGTGTTCCCATCTGTCCGTAAATCCCCGCTGGCGTTGGCCCGAGGGGCTGTTCCATGACTGAGGCGGTGGGAATGTCGGACCCGCCCGGGGTTGCCTTTGTTTGGCAGGTTCCGGACGCCGGCACCAGCGTCCCGCCCCGCCGCCGCCTCCAGGAGCACCCTGGCCAGGCGCCAGGTGCGCGCCTCCCCGAGTCCGGCCTGTCAACAACCGTGGCTGCGGGAAACGCCATCAGATACCTCCAGGACGAAACCACCTGCGCTGTTTGCTTGGATTTCTTCCAGGATCCTCTCGTGATCCTGAGCTGCGGCCACAATTTCTGCCGGCGCTGCCTGTTGTGGCGTGCGGCAGGCGGTGCTCCGTGTCGGCAGTGCCGGGTGCCATTCCTGCGTGGTAGAGATGCCTCGGGTTTTAGCTTTTATATTTTTCGGATTCTGTACTGCTTTAGTGTGTAGTTCTGAGCTTCATATTAAGGGATAATAAGCTCTCTTCATAGAGTAGGTGGACAAAACAATTCCTTCTCTAGCTGGGGACCAAGGACAACCAATCCAAATCTCAGACCCAAGAGCATAAACAACGGACTGAAGAGAGGAAAACAAGAAGGATGGGGACTTCCAAACCTAAAGCTATAATTGGACAATTAACTCCAATATGCTGATGGACCTGAACTTATAAAAGTGAGAGATCTCATGATCAGTCATCCATTTTGTGACTATTTTGGATTCATCTTGGGTGTAGCCCCGGCTGGGCTCTTGTGTGCCCAAGGTGTATTCACTGAGGCCTTTTAATAAATACCTACTTTAACTCTGTCTACCCTCTGTTCTAGGTCAGCCTTCACAAGGCATCAATGGCTTCCGCCCCAACCGGCAGTTGGCCAACGTGGTGGTGGCCGTGCAGGAGGTGGCTCTGCAGCTGGTGCAGGATCTGTGCCACAGGCACCAACGACCCCTCACTCTCTTCTGTCACAGTGATGGAGTCCTTATCTGCACCACCTGCGCCAAGCATTGCGCCAACTCTGCCGTGCTGCTCGAAGAGGCCGCTTGCTGCTACAGGGTGAGTGGATCCCTGGCTTAGACACTCTCCCCCTGCCTGAACAACACTAATTTCCCTTAAAAACTCAGCCCCCAGAATATGTATTTTGAGCAGAGGCAAGGATTTTCCCTGTCTTTCTAGGGGGGAAAAGAAGCAATGCAAGCATCTAGAAGCCAAAACTCAGCTGAAATGCTGCAATTTGGTGAGGGTTAAGTATGAAACAGTATAGCAGGTGGTAGTTTTGGGACCAAAACTAAACACTGGAGATTTCAAACTCCTGCTCTCACCTGGCACCTGTGCTGTGGAGGGTTCCTGTTACGCTTCCGTAACAGAGGGGAAATGGGGGGTCCCCACAGGGGGTTTGGACTTGGCTGTGGGTGCAAGGAGTGGGAAAAAGGGGATGGAAGCGTGGTCAGAACTTTTTAAGGTCTGGTGGCAACTGTTTTACAGGGGACCTTGGAGAGATGGGATATCCCAGCCTATCTGGGAGACCTGTAGTACCCAGGTATCACTGTTTGTTTACATAACTGTATGAATAAGGTGAGGGTGTGCATGCAGCATAACTGTGAAGTTAATTATAACATGGATATGAATGTACATATCTGCTTCAGTGCAGCTGCAGAAGATGGTGAGGATGGGACCATCTGTGCTGGCCATATCCCTGGTGCTTTAGGGGTTCCAGAGCCATCTCCTTCTTTTCTTCCCTTCTCCAGGAGTATAAACCCCTTTTCCCTGCAGAAGCAGTTCGAAGCTTCCCTAAAAACCCTGCAAGAGGAGGACAAGCGATGTGCTGGGCTGACTGAGGCAGCAAAGGAGACAAGACAGGAGATGCTGGTGGGTGGTGCTGCCATCTGGGTGCACCATGGGGGCCACACTGCTTCATTCCCCCTCCAGCATCCTCCTCCTTCATCCCCCAGACTTGAATCAGTGCTGAAAAGCAGAAGCTGTGAGTGATGCTGAAAGGGCCCCGCCAGGTGCTGAGTTCCAGGAATCACAGTTTCTTTCCCGGTTCCATCGCCTGTGCTGGAGGTTGGAGGAACAGCAACATGGTGAAGCTGCCGAGATGTCATGGATCCAGCAATGCCACGCAGAGCTCCAGGCCAAGTGCCAGCAACCAGATGGTGACCTGTTACGGGTGAGACAAAACTTGGCCCCAGAATCTGTTCCCCCACTTTTGACGTTTATTCGCAGGAAAGCAGCCCTAAGCATCTTTATCCCTTCCTCTCCAGGATGTCTGAACCACCTTGAACAGCTATTGGAGCCAAGAAACAACACCAGGAACACCAGTTTTGGCCCCAAGCCCTCAATTTTTTGGATCATCTTCTCCCCCTGTGGTCTTTTCCTCTGGGATTTTTGATTTGGAGCTAGAGAGGGTTGATGGTTAATCCAAAATTTGGTTATGATCGGGGAATCTTCCATCATATCTTGCAGGAGTGGGAGCCTTGCCCATGGAAGTAACGATGTCCCAGTGGTTCTCTAGCAATGGGAAAAGAAAATTTGGGAATTTCTTGGCATGAAACACCCCAATTTACTCCCCTCGAGGTGCACAGAGAGGAAGGTATAGCCATCACTGCTGTTGATGTCAGAGCTGGAAACAGCTTGAGGATTTTACTCGCAAAACCAACACGCTGGCAGAGGCAGTGACATAGTTTAATGGTGCTTGGAGGGTAAAAATTGGCAAAAAAGGGAATTTATTAAGCAAAAATGGGAAGGCAGATTTGGCTGGAAAGTGAAAGCATCAAAGATGCTCATTTATTTAAAAGAAAATCAGGGATTTATTCCTGATTAACCTTAAGGGAGGGAAGACTGAAGGTGGGAGGTGCAGAATGCTGTTGATGCTTAATTAGCACCCAAATGAGGACACTAATTATGTGTGGAGAGAGGTGATGCCTCAAATGAAGGGGGCTGTGTCTCCTACCTCAGGTGGTCTTGCCTTCTCTGTGCAGCAGGGTGGATATGGAGAAGGCTCAGGGCCAGATCCAGAGGTAAAAATCTTTGGGGTCATCTTCTATTTCCAGATGTGTTGGAGTGCTCTCTGGAGGAAGCCTCAGAGGGATACTGGAGAGGTGAGTCTGGCTTCAGGGACTTACTGAACCCCCATTTGGGTTCAGTGCCTGGAGCTGATGCTCTGGTGCAATTTTTGGAGGTGATATTCCAATGCATAGAGGCTCATGAACATCCCTCTCCCTGCCAGCAGCTGTGACTCGATCCAGTCACAGCTCACCCCCAAATCCTGGTGTCATTGGATGGCCGGACTGCAGGCCACCAGGAATCACCCCCAGCTCCTCTGCCCTCAGGAGTGGAGTGTTTTGAATCTCTCTGCTGTGTTTTGGGTCAGCATGACTTTGTAGGGGACTGTCATTGCTGGGCCATGAAGGTTTGTCCTGGTCCTGACTGGGCACTGGGGGTAGCTTGGGAATTTGTGTCCCAGAAGGGCTGCTTCGGTCTCAGCCCCAAACAAGGGGTTTGGGCTATGGGGCAGTGGTTGGGGCAGCTGGAGGCTCTCACCTGACTCAGCCCTATGTCTCTGCCCCACAACCACACTGTCTGATGCATTGAGGTGGCTGTGGATTACCCTGGCGGGTGGATGGCTTTCCGTGATGCTAATAGTCAGACTGAAGTCTTTGCCTTTCCCGCACCCACTTTAACACTCTGGCCACTGCTCTGTCTGGGCGAGGGGCCAGCTTTGCTCACCCTCTGTCCATGAGTCTCCCCAAAATGCACTATGAACCTCCCAAGTGTAAACACTTCCACCACCCCAGCAAACACTCCACTCAACATCAAACAGCCCCACTCCTCCAACAGCCTATTTAATTTTCCTTAAAATATCTAATTTAACAATCATATTTCACCCTTTTGCTTCTCAGTGGGAGAACAGAGGTATTTTTAATTCCTCAGCTGTTTGTCAGTGGAAGCATGGACCAGACCAGGGAGAACGTCCCTAAAAGATTTTTAAAAACTCACCTTGAGGAAGAAAATGGGCTTTGCTGGTGCTGCTAGATGTCTCATGATAAGTTTTTGCAAGTGGAAACTTTTCTCCTTGGGATTTGTAGAGAATTTAGGGGAAGTGGGTTAAAACCATGTTTCACGTCTCTCAGGATCACTCAGGCTTGGGCCTTTTCAGGGCTTTGTATTCACTGCCAGGATGTAAGCAGGGAGAGAGGCCACAGACAGAATTTTATCCCCCATTTCACTGCCTGCAAGTGAATAGAAGGGGAACTGAAACTAAATGAACCGAAATCTTGAAGCAGCAGAAGGTTGTTGTTAGGACTCAACCATGTAATAAAGTGCTGTTATCAGCAAGCCCAGACAGGACTGGGCAGGTCTCTGCCTCTTGCAGTCCCAGTCACTCCTTTGCTGCCAGAATTGCTTCCCCATCCACATGCACTCTTCACCTTGGTGTGAGGAAGAGGAGAAACTACCAGGAAATGCAGCAACTTTTATCTTTGGGACCCTAATTTTAGACAAGTGTCCTGACAAAACACAGATCACAGCTAAACCCACATTACAGCCCTGCTCAGTTGTATAATTAGTTTTTTCCCTGTTTGGTTCATGGTGAGGTTGGTGTTTCCTTGAAAGACAAGGTCCAGTGATGTGTAAAGTGATGTTGGTTTGCAGCATCCTGCTCCAACAGATGAACTTCCAAGACTCCATCCACTTTTCATCTGAAAAGCTTTATGGATATTTAATTTGAAAGTAAAAAAACAAAACAAAACAAAACAAAACAAACACACACAAAAAAAACAAAAACAAAACAAAACAAAAAAAAAAAACAAAAAAAACCAAAAAAAAAAAAACAACAAAAACCCCCAAAAAAAACCCCAAACCAAACAAAAACAAAACAAAAACCCAAACAAACAAACAAACCTCCAAAAAACCACCAAAAACCACAAACAAACAAACAAAAAAACCAACAAAAAAAAACCCTGCCTTTTTGTAACTCAGTAACCCCACAGTTTGCTCTCCAGCATTGGAGGGGCAAGGAAATCAGCCTCTTTTTGCTCAAGGGCAGCTCCACAGTGTCCTGTCAGCAGCTGGGAGAGCAGATGGGTGGGTATGGAGGGTGCACAGCCCCCAGTGCTTGAGCAGAGCTAGCAGATGCACCTTGCAGCCCTCACACAGGGACCCTTGGACCTCAAAATCCTCCTGAGTGACCGGCACACCTCATACCAGCTGATGAAAGAGGCTGTGGGGAGTAGCTGAAGGGTTTTTTTTCCGCCCAGGGGTGGAAGATTTTTCCACAAAGCTAGAGCCCAGGGTAGATTTTGTGGAGGTCTGTGGCTTGAGGATGAGCATTCCCACAGGGGAGTTTTAGCCATTGCCTCCTGCTTCTTGGAGAGAAGCTGTTCCTCTTCCACTAACACCTCAGGAGCAGACTGGGAACTGTGCATCCAAGGGAAGTGCAGCAGGCATGGAGGGGTAAACCTAAGAGAGGACTACAGGTCCTCCAGGATGTTAATCTTCTCATGCTCCTCATTGAGGTCCACTGTAAGTGGAAAGAGGTGGATTTTGGGGATGGGTTTACAACTGTTCAACTTTTTATCAACTGTTAATGATTTCTTGGTGTTGGTGGGTGCTTATAAAAATGGAGATCAAAAGGCACTTTTTAAAATCAGCAGCTTGTTATATCCAGAAGGCAGAAAATACAGCTCCAGTGCGCAAACCAGAGGGGTGTCTGTGTTTTTAATCCTCTGGTTTTGGGTATGTTTGCTCCATTTTGGGCCTTCTGCCCAAGGGAGCAGCTAGCACAGTGGGAGATGGGAATTTTCCGCCTCGAAACAATGCTCACAGGGAAGAAATCCCCAAATTAGGGAGGAACTTGTTAAAGAAATGGTGGCCTCTGCACTGCTGCCTTGAGGAGAAAGTGCTCCCCAACCCCTTTGTTTTTGTTGGAGGTTGATAAACCCCCAACCCCTTTGTTTTTGAGAAGACTGTCCCCTTTTAAGTGAAAATAAGACTTGTTCTCAGCACTAGCAGTGGACATGGGGAAGAAACAGCTCCAAAAATATTCCTAAACCCTTCCAGAATTAGCCTGTATGCTGCTTGGAGGGGAGGCTTAAGTTTTTCAGGTGTCACCAGTTTACCCAGTTGCCCCCTCCAGGGGCCTTTTCCCCTCTTCTTACCCAGTTTATTGGGATAAAATATTATAATTTCATTTATTTTTTCCCATTTTATAATTTCTCTTGCTCTGGTAAGAGGTTTTTTCTCCCCAGAATGAAGCAAAGCAGAATGTCTCTCCCTCCAAGTCCCTTCATTTACCAAAATTCCCTCCAAAACGCCACATCTGAGGGTTTATTTAAGCTAAAACGGGCTTTTTAAAACACAGGATGAAACACTATAGTGCATTATAGGGCCTTAGCAACATGAATAGAGCTAATAACTGGGTTGAGCAAAAGAGATCTGAATTTTGGGTAATTTTTAGTTTTTGCCTTCTATTCTGTAAAATAGGCACTTGGTATGGACCCAAGCTTTAGATCTGAATTTCCCACATGGAGGATTTTCCCCCTGGAACTATGGTGAGCCAGCTATGCTTTGCTGCTCACCCAAATCCTCCACACAAAAACTTACCAAACTTCAAAAAAAAGTATGAACTGAACTTTGTCTTTAAATAAACTGGTTGAGCTCAGTGATTTATTGTGTCACTCATAACCTGGACTGGTGTCTTAAACAAGGTGGTTTTGAGCCACACTGCAGTGCTGCCCCAGGTGGGGCAGTCCAGGGAATGGGGACAGGCAGAGGTGTGGATATTCAGGGAGAAATTGATCTGTGAGAACAAAGACATCTGGGATGGGGGGGTTGAGGACTTAGGGGGGAAGAGACCTCTGGGACAGGCTGGGGACCCAGGGAGGTCAGGGAACTCTGAGGCACGCAGATGACATGCAGTGTTGCAGGTCAGGGGTGGGTGACCTACCCATGTTGAGGTGGGCCCGTACCCAGCTCCATGACCCTCTGCTCCCCCTGCACACTTTTGCTGGGTCAAAGTTCACCACTCTCATGTCTGTCTTCAACAGCCAGCCCAGGGGAAGAATGAACTTCTTTATACTGGCACTTCTGTTTGACCAACAGTGATTGATGTGACTGGCCATAAAATAAGTGCCAAGAAGCAGGAGGACATTGGTAGTTCAAAGCAGGACCAAGCCCACTGTAAAGACCAGATTAATGCTGTGAATGTGGTGTCCTCGGAGAAGAGTCAGGAAGCAGCACTCAGGTTTCTAGGCCACAAGGAGGTGCTCCAGCTCACTCCTCACCTAGAGTGTAAATAATGGATGATGATGATATTAAACCCTGCCCTGAGTCTGATGCGGGAGAGGGAGCAGTGTTGCTCAGGCCCATCTCAAGTTCTCCCAAGATGTGTGGCGCTGCTGCAGCCTCGCCAAAGCTCAGTTCAGGGGCAGCAGCAGCATGGGTGGGGAGGCAACCCAGGGACTACATCTTTTGTACCTCCACAGCCCATGGGTTGGGGCAACCCCAGCCCCTTCACCTGGCTCAGGGACACCCCCCACATACCCACATGACCCAGTCTGGGGCTTCACCCCAAGCTCTGCTGCTCCTATCCCCACCAAATCTTTGCCCTTCCCTGTGGCACCTGTCCAGCTTTAGGGTGGCAGCTCTGAAGCGAGTGGTTAGTTTTGAGATCAGTCTTGCTTTGAATATCTCAAACACAGCAGGTTACAATTTTTTTATTAGCTTGAAAAGAAATCCCTTTGGGCAGCTGTCCCAGTCTTTTCTTCATGCAGGGCTCCAAGCATCCAGTCCCAGCTAGCTGCTTGGCTGCTGGCTCCATCCAGGGGGACTGGATTTGCAGCAGATGCTGCAGTGCCCGGGATCAGTGTTTGAGGTCAGAAGCTGTGTGGTGCTCTGCTAAGGTGGTGGGGCCTGGGGACGAAGGACAGAGTTTAGCACCCTGAAGCCCAGGGGCATTTGCATGGCCAGAGACCCTCAGGGACAGGGTACTATTCCCTGCCCTCCAACATATGGGCTGTTTTCCCACACTGGCCAGGGCCATCTCCACAATGCACTTCATCTTGAACACACCGAAGGACTAGCTGTCCCATCCACCAGTCACCGCCCCTCCATCCTGCTTCCACCCCTCCTCAGCCTGCCCCAGACCCCTGCACCTGCCCAGGTATGCAGATAGAGCCCTGCTCACCCATCACCAGAAAACAGCTAGTGCTCTCTCCCCCCAGCACTATATCCTGACAGGCCATACCTAGCTTATCCTGTGCCCTCTTTGCCACCTCAGGCCTGTGCTCCTGGCCCTGATCCATGCGGTCATCCATACCCAGCAGCTCAGTCATGCCAGGCTGGGAAGGAGAGAATGGCTGGCTGCAATGTGGGGCTCAATTCAGCATCCCCCAAGCAACACTCCCTACCCATCTCTCCTTGAGGAAACTGAGGTAGGGTGGCTTCCAGATGCTCAGCATCTCTCCCCCAGCCTTGTTCCTCCCTGACATTCCTCCCTTCACCATCCCTACCTTTTTGGAGAGGTGTAGGACAGCCTTGAGTGGTGCACTGGATGTGTCCTGACCCTTGCAGCTCTGCGACTTGAGGAACTTGCTATTGACCAGCTTCCTGAGGGATGGGGCATGGAGATGCTCATTGTCGAGCACTGTGGTATCCTGGGCTTCATCCCATTGTGCCGAGACTGGGGAGAGGGTGCTCCCTACTGACGCATGTCCCTGCTGACTCCCCTACAACTGCTGCAGGAAACCCACGCCTGTCCCACTGTGCTGAGTCCCCACCAAGCCTGAGATCAGGCTGAGACCAGATACAACTGGCAATATGTGGCTTCAGTGCCACTGAGACCAGGGCTTGAGCAGTGCAGTAGGGGCTTTAAAAGCCCAGACACCTGGGGCAAGTACAGCTGACTCTTTGTGACCCCCTCTGCTCCCATGCTTTGCCCAGGCCTCCTGGCCCACTCTGTCCCCCATTCAGGGCAGAGATCTCCCTTGCCAAGGCAAGACTGTCCAGCATCCCAGAGGCCAGTGATGGGTTCCCCATGTCCCCTACCTGTGACCGTGCTGTTGTGCTTGCTCCTCTGTGGTGATGGTAGAGGGGTGTGCAGTGTGGCTGCCAGGCAGCGGTGGAAAGAGCGGCAGTGTGTCAATGTGCCTGGGGAGGCCAGAGTGGCAGGTGGGTGACAAGGGACAAATGAGCCACCCCAGCTTGGGGCAGAGCACCAAAACCCATAGGATTGTACCCTGCATCACCCCTCTGCCTGCTGCCCTCAGGGCGGTGTTCCTGGAGGGAACACTCCACATCTGAAACACATGGCTTCAGAGAGGGCTCAGCAGAGCCCTGGAGTCAGACCCTCCAGACACCTCAGCAGAGTCTAACCCCTGTGCCTGAGACAGAGCATCACCAGCACCCATCCCCTGTCCCACCCACACAGACCCCCAATATACCCGTGCTAGGTGCTACTCACGGGCCAGGCACATGCATGTTGAGCTGCCGGTCGCAGGACAGGCACTTGTAAGGGACCAGCAGCCGCCTAAGGGAGAAAGGGCTGGGTGAGCTCCTGACAGGGCTGCAGTGCACACAGCCAGCAACAGGTGCCAGGCACGTTGCTGCAGAGAGCCTCAATGTTTGCAGGTGGAGCTGTGGCATGTTGAGCCTTTCCACTCAAGGGGACAAGGAGATAAGCTTGCCTTGGCAGCACTGGAACTTCTGAAATGTGGCTGTGGCCCATAGCTACCCAGAACAGGCAGGAATATGAAGGGAATGGTGCAGGCACCCACACTGCCATCCAAACCAGCCCTTTCCCCAGTGTCATTCCCTTGTCAGTGCTCACAACTCCCTTGCATCTTGCCAAGGTGGGCAGGTTATGACTGAGGCCTGTGGCACCATGTGTTGCACCCTTGCCAAGATGAACAACCCACTGTTCTCCATCCTTGAACCTCTGCACCTACACTCCAGTTCTGGTTTGGACAGCTCAGTTTTGCAGATGCCCATTTTTGTGCCTCTTTTGATGTGGGGAACCTGATACTGATGGGTGAAGAAGGTGTAGTTGCTTTGTCAGTATCCCTGCAGTTTGTTGCCTACATTTTTCTGATGCCAAGGTACCATACAGGAAGGAACAAGGCCAGTGCTGTTGCCAAAGCCAGTACCATCCCACTGCACTCACTGCTTAATTCCAGCAGCGTCATCAATCTCTACCGACAGCTCATCCTTGAGATCTTTAATGATCCTTGCCCAGGTATCCTCTAGCTGCTTCCGGAAAGGCCCAAGCTCCAGGCGATCCAGCTGTAAACAGATGTACCCCCTTAGCCAGCTGGTCCAGGATGGAATATGGTAGTCCGCAAGGAAAAGCCAGCAGAAGGGGAAACCTCAGAGCGAGGTTGCCTCAGGCTGCAAAGTGCCGAAGGAGCCAGTTTTGTACCGTGAGGATAAGACACCCCTCACCTTGGAGTCCAGGGCATCACTGAACCGCTGCTGGGCCTCCTGCCAGCGCTGCTCCTGACCTAACACCCGTCTCAGCAACTCCCGCATCCTCTCCTCCAGACGCTCCATGCTCGCATCAAAATGGGCGCAACTGACTTTGCTGCCCAGGGCAGCTTTGTCCACTTTCTAGCAGGGAGGAAAGGCAGGAGAGCGGTGGAGGCAGGGCCAGCATGTGTTGGGGACAGAAGGCAGAAAAGTTCCTGTGGGGCCATTGTGCCCTTTTCAGGGCTGTGTGGCCTGCTTACTCCATCACCCCCATGGGGTCAAAGGGACTTAAAGAGGGAGACAGAGGGACCTGGCAAGGTATCTGCAGCCAGTCTGGAAGTACTCACACCCTCCCCCTTCCCCATCCAGGCCAGTTTTGCCACTGCGCACCCAAAGGGAAAAGGGCATTTGTCACCCTGCCCAAGATCCCTTGGGCTGAAGACGGACCTCTCAAGACCATACCAGCAGCAGCAGGTCCTCCTTGTCTGCTTTCTTCTCAAGACCCTCCAGGGACCGGAACAGAGCCTTCCAATACAGAAAGCATCTCATGACACCACAGCAGGGTCAGAGCTGTGTTCTGGCCAGCCAGTGCTCCCTGCTCTTTGGAAAAGGCCATTTGAACCAAAAAAGGGCTTGCGAGCAGGTGGGCAGGGGATCAGACCTCTGTGTGATCAGACCAGCCTTGGTGTGACTGGGGGATAATTTGACCCTGTGGGGGTCCAGCCACCAACCTCGATATCTTTCTGATGCTGGCGATGGTCATCCCGGAGGCTCCCTGTGACATAGCCAAGCTGCTCGCAGTCCCCTTCCACCCGCACAACAGTGGCCTGGATGCTCTTTAGCAGCTCCTCATCCTGCTCCAGGGAGAAAGATGACAAGATGGTGTCATGCAAGGGGTATCTGGCTGCCCTCAAGGACAGATCTGGGTTACTTGGCCATGAGCCATGAGCCCTCAGTGCCAGCCAGACATTTGTATCAAGGCTTTAATTTCCTGCCATATTGCCAACCCGACCAAACCAAACTGGGAGGTAGCAAGGGGCTGCTCTATATTACAGTGAGCACAGAGGGTCCCGATACAGCCTCCCAAGCGCCCCCCACCCCTGCCATGTTGCCAGCTGCCCACCTGGGTTTCCTGTGGCAGTGACCTCTGCACCTGGTGTGGCACCAGAGAGTCCACCTGCTGCTGGAGCCTTTCACAGCGGTGTAGGAGCTTCCTCACAAGCTTGGTGTCTGAGCTGCTGTCGGGGCACACTGCCTGTGACTCTCCCTGCTGCTGACCCACAGTCTCCATCATTGCCCTCAACTCATTCAGCTGCAGAAAGGGGAGAAAGAATCGATTTTGAGATAGAATGGATGCAGCCAGAAGAACCTGGTGCTCAGATGGCCCTGACCAGGCAGGGAATGTGGCCAGGAACCCAACAAGGAGCAGCCCATTCAAGACAACAGTTGGAGTGCTGCCTCCAAACCTCACCCGCTCCTGAAGCTGGTCAGCTGTGACCAGCTGCTTCAGTGTGGCCTTGGTAATCTTCTGCTCCTCTCTCAGCTCCTTCTGCTCCTGCTTAATCTCCTGCAGTGCAGACCTAGCCAACAAGATGAAGGCACAGGGAGGCTGAGCCTCCACAAGGCCACCTATGAGGTGAGCTTTGCTTCCCAAACCTGATGCTCCTGCATTGCCACCTCCCATACCTCCCGGCTCCCCTGCAGCCCCATAGGATACAAAATCCTCTCTCCATCCTCTTACTCCAGCTGTAGGGGGATCTTGTTGGTGCCATCCACTTCGCACTTGGCTACAGTCACATCCAGCTTTCCAAGGGCATCCTGCAGCTGTCTGATCTGGGAATGGTGGTAGTGGCAGAGTCAGGGCATGGGACCCCATGCTCACCTTTGTCTGCCTCCTCTCTGCCAACTCCCTCTAGCATCCTTGCAGCCCCCTTAGGGACTACTATGGGCTTACCTTTTCCTTCTCACCCTGCAGATCTCTGGCCAGGTTCTGCAGGGCAGACATCTGGCCCTGGAGCTCAGATGGGTCTCTGATAATGCTCTCCGTAGCTGGAAGGCCTTCTTGGGAACCAGGCTGTGTCCCAGTGGTGCCACTTTGGGCACTGGGGGTCCCTGTCTGCATCCCAGGGGTGGTGCTCTGGGTACCAGGGCTCTGCCCCAGCTTGTCCATGTCCAAAGTGTGGGGCTTGGCAGGGGCAGGCTGGTCGTGGAGGACAAGTGGCTGGCCAGCAGCATCCTGGAGGTTCCCCTGGAGAGGGACTGCAGTTAGGACCTAGAAGCATCCACAACTGAGCTTGCGCCCAAGCCAGAGAGACGCTGGGTGGGCTTTGGCTGCCAAGTACTGGTAGATCTTTACCTTCTTTCCTTCCCAGCACCCATTTTCCCTTTTTTCAGGGCTGTTTAGTTCAAAGTGCCTCAGCAACCCTTTGGCTGAGGCAGGCAGTGACCTCTACTACCAGCGTGATCTGCAGGCAGAGGTGGGGGCCTCCTAGTGGGCAAGGCTGAGTTTCCATGCTTCCCCCACAGGACACTCTTCCCTCCCAGTGACCTTCACACTGGGTGACACCCATGGACATAGGGCAGGGGTGGCAGGGCAAGGTCTTGAGAGACAGGGAAGTGGGGAGAGCCCAATTCCCTCCCAAAAGCAGCAGCTCACCTGGCCAAGTGCTTCCTGGATTATCCGGATGCCTTCTCCCATGCGGGATTGTGTGGCCTTCATCTCATTGATCTCCTTACGGAGATCCTTGCAGAGATCTGTGGTCTAGGAGAGGGGGGTGGGGGTATAAACCTCAGGGGAGGGTCCCTGGGGACCTGCAGGACCTTTGCCTGCACCATGATCTGTGGGGTACAACCAGATAGTTGGGCACTGTGGGTTGCACTCTCCATTCATCTGGCATGGCCGGATGCAGCTGAACCTCCAGCGCACAGACAGGTCACTGGCTGCTGTCTCAGACCTACAACATGGTGATGGTGGCAGCTCACCTGGCCAAGTGCCTCCTTGATCCTCTGAATTTCCTTTCCCATGATGGCCTGCATGGTCCTAATCCCAGCCATCTCCTTCTGGGGCTCCTGGGAGAGAGCAGCGGCCTAGGAGAGACAGGTGGCGGGGGTGAGCCCCAGGCAAGCAGCTCCCCAGAGACTCCCACTCCTGTGTTTGGGAGCCTATGGCACACTCTGGGTCAGCAGGAAAAGACACAACATGGGAAGGACCCAAAGCACCCAGAGCAGTGTTTCAGCCCCAGATTTTCTATCCAAATCTCCCTCCCTTTCCCACAATGAAAGTCAACATGCTGCTCGGAGCTTGGGCTTCAAGCAAACCTTGCTATAAGGACACAGACCCCAGAGGAGGGGGCGTCTTGGGGGGAACACCCAGGGGGTGGGAAAAGCCTCTACCTTAGAGATGCCACGCTCTTTGGCTTCAGTTTTCTCCATCTGTCCCATGTCGGCAACCATCGAGGTGACAGGAGAGCCGCTCCTGGTCCCCTGCACCTCATCCTTCTCGGGCGGCTGCTCCCCTGGCAGCAGGGACGGCTGCCCTGTGTCCCATGCTCCAGCCTCCGTGCCGGTCCCGCCCTCCTCCTCTGGCGGACCGGTGCGTGATGTGGCGGGATGGCTCTGCCCCGGGGCAGGTGAGGCTTCCTGGGCCCCCTCCTGGGGGATCACGTCCTGCAGACCCAGCAGGCTCAGTTGTCCCAATATGACCTTCAGCAGTTTGCGGAGCGCCTCCAAGTTAACATTGACTTCGGGCGTCCCGATGGCGTCATCCAGCAGCTGTAACAGGCTGACTGAGGCCATGGCTGCTGCTCTGCCCGAAAACACAGCACCTGTCCTTCCTCTGTGCTCGGAAGGAAGCTGCAGCTAGGAATGTGGGCAGCTAGCAGCCTCCTTCCGCCTCTTCCTCTGCCTTCCTGAGCCCCGGTCGTACGTGCCTGTGTTTGTGGTGTCGCTTGTTGCCAGGTAACGTCTGGCCCTGGCAGCCGGCTGTCGCGGAGTCATGGAATACGCCGGATTGGAAGGGACTTCTTCCAACTCATCGAGTCCCATGTTTGCAGCTGTGGTGGGCCAGGGACCCCTGGCTGAAGGGGTTCTCCCTGATGGCCCCCTTGTTCATCAGCCACCCCACCTTGGATTGGGGAACAGGTGGTTAGGAACCTCAAAATTCCCTTGCTCCCTTTGATCTCCATCTACATTCCACCTTGGGCTGGGAGGGACAGCATTAGGGGCACCCCAAGCCTCCGCCCCCTCAAGTGTCGCCCCCCCTTCTTACGCTGCCCCGGTACAGCACAGTTGAGGGCAGTGATACAGCTGCCATGGTGCTTCGTCGAGCTACGGGGCTGAGTAAGGGTCATGCTGGAACTCAAGTGCTTCAGTGGCAGGCCTAGACATACACGCACATGGACACATGGCCTGAGTTAGGGAGCCCCTGGGGACTCAGATATCTAGATGGCCTCTGGATAGGACCCAGATGCCCAGATGGGCTCCCAGGGCCAGGATGGGATGCAGATATCTGGGTGGCCCCCCGCAACCAGGAGGAGACACATGTGTCTAGGGTTCCCCCCAAAGCCAGAAGTGGAACACTGGCACTGTCCCCTCATGACCAGAAGAGGATCCCGGCATCATTTGGGGGTTCTGAGGGGAGGCAGTGAGTGGGGGTTTCCCCATCACCTTCTGCACAGTGTAGTGGGTGCCCTTGGAGTTGCTGTCATCCTAAGGGGATGACACACCATCATCACATTGAACTCCCAAACCTCCTTTACCTCCACTGCCCAGACATGGAGGGGAGCAGCCACTCTGTGCAGCAGCCTTTGCCCCATGACCCTTAGGCCCCAAAATAGTCCCCCAAACCAGTCCATGGCCCACAAACATCCACCATGGACCACAAATACTCCCCCAAAATGCCTGGCCTAGCACATCCAGCCCCCAAACCACCCCCAAACCACACTGCTCCTATTTGCCCTCAACACCTCCCATCCCAGAATGGCCCAGTGATCCCGGTACTCTCAGCCCAGTGCTGCCAGTACTCCTACACTAGGATTCCCAGTACAGCCCATCTCAGTGCTACCAGTGTCCACTGAGAACATGCAATGAGAATGCCCTCCCAGGCTGCCAGCAACCATCTCCTACCAAGCACAGCCAGCCCAGCTCCCCCATCCTAGTGCTTCCAGAGCTCCCACTAGTCCCTGTGCCACTGGTGACATGCAGTGGGAAGGCAGCTGTGCCTAAGATTTGCTTTGATGTAACCAGGATTTATAGCTCAAATTTTAAACAAATCACCTCTCCTCTGGTGAGAAAGTTGTGAGTCATTTTAACACCCTGGCCCTGACCCTGAGATAGCAGATGCATTTGGGGGTAGTAGAGGGTCATGGAGCTGGGAACAAGGCCACCTACCTCAGTGTGGGGATGTCACCTGTGCATGACCCTCAAATGGCATGTCCCCTAAGAGTCTGAAGGTCCCTGACCTCAAAGGATCCTATACCAGTGCCCAGAGGTTCTTGTCCCCAGGAAGTCCCCATCTCCACTGGAGGTCTCAAGCTAGGAGCAGTACCCTGAAATAGGGCTAAGGGTCTCCATGGGTCTGGGGAAGGTCACTGGGCTACAAGTTCTTATGGGTCACTGGGCACCCTGAAGACCTTGACCCTGTGAGGGGCAAGTGATGCAGAAGGGGTTTGTGTGGTGATGGCAGGATGAGGGCACAGATCCCACGGTGTCCCAGCATGGGGGTCCACTGGCTGCCTCCTCCCTGCCCATGCACCACTGGTCAGTTTCTGTTCGTATCAGGGAATGTTAAAGAACAAGTGAATTGCACATGTCATGGTGGTGGTTCTTATGCAATTTTAGATCTTGTGGAGATGATATAGTTGACCTGTGCGTGTTGACAGACCTATGTATGTTTATGTGCAAGTACTTTCTTTGTTCAGAATTAAGAGTCAACTAAAAGTCCTTGAGTACTTCAGCAGAGATGGGTGTGTGGGTAACCTGGTCCTCCAGGTCAAATTAAATTAAAGTCACAAACACTATTCAAAATGCAGAGTCTAATCCTGTGATAAGCTTCTGCAGCCCCCAAACCCCTACAAGAATGTAACAACATGGTGTAAAGGACCAAAATTTGCAGATGGCTTTCTAACAGTGATTCTTTACCACTCTCCAAATCTTTCAGACCAGGAGACTATGGAAAAGAGGAGCTATTGTTCAAGCAGGGTGTTTCCACATATACAGAAGGTACATACTTGCAAGACTGTGTCAAGAAAAGCATCCTTAAACTTAAGAGGATCTTCAGCATATGGTTTGGTCTTTTGGTTGTGAGTAGATGGCAAAACAATACCATCAACACCTGCTCAGTTGAATCTGATCCAGATAAATAAGTTGTAAGTAAACAATCACCTGCTTAGTGTGTGTTTAATAATAGCATACTCCGAATTCAGGTCATCTGTAGTTAGAGGGGCTTCTTGCAATCTCAGTACTCTGCTCTTAAGCATCTATTTTATTGGAGGAAGAGAGTAATTCTTGCCAAAACTACAGCTAAATCACTAGAGACAATAAGATAAATCCTGAATTTGATGGGGTTTGGTTTTCTTGTTATAGCTAAAGGAACTCTTAAGGAGAAGATAGTAGGCTAAAACAAGAGTAAAGAGAGAAATTATTTATTTATAACACAATAGGAACACTGTTCACAGTACATCATTAACAGGGTGACTACATAATAAGGTGATCATAAAAGGGTGACTTAAAAAGCTGGTTAAAGACAAGGCATAGATTATAGGCTAGTCATGGAAACTAGTAGGCTTTTTCCTCCCATAAGTAAAACTGCACAAATAAAGACTGTCTCATACTGTTTCTGCAAAGGTAAAAGATTGATTTACTCAATCTGTACATTTTCTTTATATTGTATAAATTTACCAATACTTAGATTAACGTTTTCATATAGTTTATGATGTTAAATTTAAATACAGTATTATGTCTCATTAATTTAAGGTGCAATTTATCAAAATCTACAGTAAATATTTTCTTCTTAATCAGTTCTCTTTGGCACACTTCTGGTCTGTCTAAATACAAAAGCGTAGGATTGAATCGAGTATATAACACTGCAGGTACTTGGAGGGTTTTTTGTTAGCAAATGAATGTGATTTTATGCTTACCACAACCTTATTCGGAAAGAAGTAACTGTATATGAATTTCAGTTTAATTTGTATATAAAATGGCTAACCAATGTGCAAGGCAGAAAAAAAATTGTTACAGCAACTCCTCCTTGAGAGAGTGATTTTTGCACCATGGAAATCTTGTATAAAATGTTATAGAAAATGAAGATTTTTAATGAGGAAGTTCTCGGTGCTTCTTATTTTACAGCAAGCCACCTGAAGACATGATTTTCTAGGTCCAGAAATGGTTCATAAGATACAGCTTAGCTGACAGGTTGGCACTGTAGTGGTGTTGCAGCTATAAACTTGCATGTTCAACTGATAAACTAAACCAAAGAGCCAAAAAAATAATCAGTCTGTGTAAGAAGTATAATGAAAGTGGCTTCTTTCTATGAGAAAGGTATCTTCCTATATTCTTGATATATGTGTATATATATATCTATCTGCTTTTATTGCAAGGAAGAAACATTTAGAATTTGCACTCTGCACTTTTGTCTTCATGACCTCTTGGCTGATATAATACTGGGCTGACTAATACTTTGTTAAAATCATAAGTGGACAACAGAAAATGGACTTCTGTTTCTGATGGAAATGTACGAGGAGGCCATCAAAGTTGACCTAAATAGATAAAGTATAATTTTACAAAAACTCTTCAAATGCCAGAAGAGCAAGCTCAGAGCAATTTAATGCACATCTGAAGGCCAATACCAGCAGCTGGCATTCACATGAAAGGTGTGAGGAAACTTGGCTACATAAATACTGGACCTCTTTCAGTGACTAATTATTTCACAATTGAATGAAAACTAAAGCCTATTTACAGTAAAATGTACTTATTTCAAGGCCCTTCTGGTCTGTTTTTTCCTGAATCACACAAGTAGTATCCCCTCAGCTGCAGAAATTTGCTAATTTTGGCAAATGATCAAGTTACAGGAGTTGTCAAGTACTGTGCAACCTGTTTAGAAGGCAAGGATGTAAAAAGGGATTTCATATAGGTACTTTGTGATGTGGTAATGTATAATGTATGCTGTGCTACTCCTGAGTAAAACACATTTTGCTGTCCCAGCTAATGACCCATTTATGAGCATGCTGATTCTAGACAGGCATTTCACAGCCTCAGGAATAGTATATATTCTGAAACAAACAAACAAAAAAAAAGTATTTTACAACTGTCTTTTTCTTTAGCCTATCAGTAAGGACTAACAATGGTGAGTTCAAACTGTTGAGGGAGATGATGAGAAGGGACAGAACTGGTAAGGAGAATCAGAGTCTGTGTGGTAAATCAGCTGTAAGTGAGATGTAATTCATTCTCAATTTCCTTTAAGCTTTTTGAAATATTGCATATGGCCATCTCCCTTAGTGCTCCTGTTTTATCTGAAAGCTACTGGCTTTAGAACTGGGATGTCTGTGTGAAGGATATGGTATCAGATTTATCTACAGCAAAGCCTCCGTTGATGTAAGATTTCTTGGCCTGTGTTTCATCATTATCAAGTATTCCTGTTTCCAAGGCAAAAGGATTGACTATGTTGACTTCAGAGGTGACATCCATCTGCTCCAGCTCCTTTTTGGAGAGCTTCTCCACTACTCCTGTACCAAAGGCATCTCCTAAGACATTCACCATTGTTCTGAATCGATCCCTATGGAACAAAAAAGTTGTCAGACAAACCATTCAGTTATTTAGAAAATCCTTTTAGTAAAAGTAAAGTACTCTAGCTCGTGCAGCACTGTTTTCTTCCCAGTGCAGATTTAGGTAATTATTCAATTAAAAGAAAATAGTCTTTTAAAACAAGAATCAGAATTTTACTCACAGGTATTTGAAGAAGCATGGAGTAATTTCAATGAGAAATGATTTTGTACAGGACATGCAAAACTGCAAGTCATGTCACTTGTCTGTTAGAGCAGTAATTCCACTGCTGTGGCATAGCCTTACAAAATGCTGGAAGGATCACCTCTCAGGCCCCTGAAGTATGCTACAAAGCTGGTTCTCTTCCCTGTAATGATAGACTGTGGGGTGCAGCAGCAGAGTCTGCATTGTGCCTTTTGTCATTCTAACAGTCATGTCCTCAGCCAGAAGAGGACCTAGCCCAGTATTCTGGCCCAAAACTGGAAAAGGGAAAGGCCTGTCTTCTGTTAGCTTCTCCTTATTAAAGGACTGAAGCACAAATCTGTACTAAAAAAGTCACTGAAAGGAATATGATACTCCTGCACTATTGAAATGTGACATGCAGGCCTTACAAACCTGCTGCTACTTGGCAGAGGAACAACAAACCCTTGCAACATAACAAAGTTTGAAAATCGACATGGAATTACAGTATGGAGAGTGGAAGGGTATATATACTTCCCTGTTTTTCTTTTCAGCTACAGAGCACTACAAAGGCTCTGTGGCCGAACAAGTTTCTCTTTCTGCGCAGAAACATTGAGGTAGATATAGTTATGATATTTCACAATACTTCTACAACTGCTGAATTCTAGTGCTAAAAAAGTTTTCCATGTGCAACAAAAATATATGTTAGGGAAAGGAAGAGAGAACAGTAAAGATTCTAGTAGGATCAGTGTGACAGGTGAGGAAATCAATCTGGAAACTCACCTGTTATAATAGCACTATTCTATTTTATTTAATTTACACTGCAAAACACATCTTAGTCTGAAAAATTAATTGCCTTAATTAGAACCAGAAACATCTTGAATTATTTGTATGTTTCATGGTGGAACAAGTACCTTCTGTGTACTAATATTGTGCCTAAAACCCACAAAAGCTATGGACTTCTAAAGTGGAGTAAAGATCAGATCCATAAAGTCATGATTGCTCTGAGAAATAGGGAATTGTTCTCTTTCTCTCTCACTCCCATAAGGTAAGTAGAGGGCATCAAATGAAATTATTAGGGTGTAGATGAAAACAAACAAAATTCAATTATATCTCTGCATCATTAGGATGTGGAATTCATCTCCCTAGGACTTGTGGAAACATGGGTCCCAAAACAATGGGGCATTCATAGAAGAAGAAGACAAAAATCACTTCTAACTCAGGAACTCTCTGCTCTGCAATCTTCAGGAGGCTGGGCAAATACTTTGGAAAAAGAACCAGTATACATTTGTGCTGTTCTTAGACTATTTAGATACTTGCTCTGAGCCAGTGGTTTGTACTGATCTACACTATCCTTAAAAACATTAAGTGCCCCCTAGGAATAGAAGAGAGCTGGAAAAAACAAAATTACTGTGGAGCACAGCAAACAAAACTATTAGTCCCTGCTGCAGACAGCTGACTGGGAGAATGTACTTGTGGATGGAACTGGTTCGTTTGGAGAAATTATGCTTATACATAAATTGAATTGATTCTTGGATCCATACAAGAGCCCTGATTTTCTGGAGACTGGCATTTCTCTCTACTTGTAAAACTGAGTTATATAATCAAATAAATATATCTGTGAAATACATAGGTTGCTGCCAGAAATCCTTCAAGAATATGACTGGAAAGGGCGGAGGAGGAACAGCAAGGCATTTATCTTGAGTGTAAATAAACCTGAAGAAGACATGCAAATATTATTAAATTATTAAGATCACTGGATTGATACCAGTGAAATGTCATCCATGCAAACTGCAGGTGAAAAAGACATTGGGTTGACCAATAAAGCTCACACAGTTTAGGAGGCAAAAGAACTGAAGTTATACTAATTAACTTGTGAATCCTGTTACCCTATGTATCATGGGACAAAACTTGTATTTGTCCCATGATTATTGATAGCCTTCTGACCTCCAGAATGCACTCTGTGATTCTTTGGGCTTTTGCCAAAGTGGCAGAGATACACATTGGTGTAATTTGAACAGAAAAGATTTCTGGTGAAAAGGCTTCTTTCCAGAAAGAGCAGATGAATGTGATGGAGAGGTTTTGAAGCTCTGATATGGTTTTGATTAGGCATAAGAATCACTTTCCAGATTTAGGTGTGTGCTTGTCAATTGATGGCTGGGCCAGTGCTCTCAGTGAAGAACAGCCCTAGCAAAGTAGTGCTGGCAGCATACATCTGTGTACAATGTGCTATATATGTGCATGTGGAATGCAGGGTCAGTTTTGCTTTGTTCGTAAGCATAATGTTGTGCTCCACTGCCAGCTTATGGATATTATGTGCTTTGCAGCTTGTGGCTACATTTGATTTTTATGAATGATGTACGTGTTTAGCATGTAATGTAGTGGCATCTTTGACACTATAGAGACATTTCTTGGTACTGTCAAATTTGTCTTGAGGATGATGCTCATGATTTATTAGTGCTGTGACCACTACTTTAAGGCAGAAGGCATCTCTAAATGTGAGGTTATTCACTGCCATCCCATGCAGTAGGACTTCTCTCACAATCAAAGCCATTACTGCATTCACCTCTGAACAAGCCTGGCCATAAGAATAATCTTTGTCCATTTTCTGCAACTAAATGATGTATTGCTTTCTTTGTCAGACTTACACATTTCTGGGCAACTTATGCAAACATAAAAAAAAAGATAAGGAAAAAGAAAAAGGAAAAATTATTAAATATGAGATGCCTTAAACTTACAGAAGCCAGTCAACTGCAATGATCAGAGTAACATCCTCGGCAGGCAGGCCAATGGCACTCAGCACAATCACCATGGTAACAAGTCCGGCTTGGGGCACACCTGCAGCCCCGATGCTGGCTGCAGTAGCTGTGACACTAAATCCCAAATAAAACCCAGAAAAGGCGTTCAGAATACATGTTACTCACAGAAACTCTGTTTTCTGGCACAAATAGTTTAATTTCACTGCAAGAAAGAAACCTAAATTTTTCAGTTTTCCTCTTGAATAGTATTTACTCAAAGTCTGGTGTCAAGCTTATAGGACAAGACATGTTCTGATGTACTCTTATGGTTACAGCAGAATAACAGGCAGCACATTTCTAGCAAGCAAACTAGATGGATCAAAGTTAGAGGCTGAGTCAGGTTTGCAAGTGTTTGCAGGGAAGAATAATGGTAATCTTCATAACAGTACTGTATACCAGCTGCATATTCTGATCCATCTTACCTCCCCACCAGGTTGCACTGGCTAGGCCTTGGATCAAGAAGTGAGAATATTTGTTATTTCTTGTGCTGTGAATGATAGTTTAAACTTTCCCATGGCGTATCCAAAGTTAATGTACCACTTACAAAAAAGCTCACTTCCCACAAAATGCATGTGATGGCTTTAGTCTTACCTAATGGTAACTATTTGGCCAATATCCAGTTCTAAGTCATTCAGCTGTGCAATAAATATGGCTGCTACTGCTTCATAAAGAGCAGTGCCATCCATGTTGATGGTAGCTCCAACTGGAAGAACGAACCTTGTGATTCTTTTGTCAATCAAGTTTTTTTCTTCTGCACAGCGGAAGGTGACAGGCAAAGTTGCTGAACTGGCACATAATGAAACACATAAAATAAGTGAAGACAACAACACACCATTTCTATTATGCTTACTTTTGCTCAGAGCATGATCTGCTTTATGACTCAAAAGGAGATCTAAGGAGGAAGGAAGGCTGCACCATGAAAAGCAAAACAACTTTTCTTATACTTGCTAATTATTGGAAGAAATAGCTAAGTGTTAGTTGCTCTCAAAATTACATGGTAAATTGCCTTGTTATACGCAGTCACAAAAAATGTTCAACAGCTTAAATGCTGTCAAGTCTGCAGCTAATGAACTGAATGGCAAAGAACTGCCTCCTCCAGGGAGAGGCAGACTCTCGTTTGGTGTAAGGCTAATACACTCTGTAGTGCCCTTTGGGTACGACAGAAATAAAGATGAGAACAGTATTTCAGCCTCCAGAGGACTGAGAACTGTCCAGCTGATATCAGTGCTTTAAAAAAAGTAGCAGTAAAATCAGAACAGATCATGCAATTACTACTGCGTACATTACAGAAAAGATATTTCTTTTGTTTACCTGGAAGAGATCATGAGGGCTGTCAGAAGTGCCTGAGCCATCCCCATGGCAAACCGAAAAGGATTTTTCCTTACTATTATTAAGTAGATAAGTGGCAGAACTATAACGGAATGGATTGCAAGTCTGCAAAATAAAATCAACTAGTTAAACAAATAGGTCCATCCCATTGTCTTTCTTTACTAAGATGGTGATAATAGGTACCCAGCTCTGTCCTCAAGTATACTTATGAAACACTAAAGGTGACTTTAATGACACCTAGGTGCAAAATTTAGAGAGAATGCCACGTTAATAAAAAGCAGACTAATGCTTTTCTACACTTCTTTTGGAAAGGAGAGAGAGACCATATATGAATTGCCTCTCTTTCCTAAGCTAAGCAAGAATTGACTTGGAAAAATTTTAAACTGATAAAAATGAGAAGCCTAAACTAATACATAATATTTAAAGTGATGTGCAGAGGATGATTTGAAATAACACTAAAACACTTCAGTCTTCTCCCAAATCCTTACAATGCAAACCAGAGACAAACCAGAAAACCAGATCAAATTATTATTCTCAGTTTGTCTGCCCTTATTACAGACAACGTTTTAAAAATGTAAATATGCTTTCCAGTCAGGGACAGATGAAATGCACAGCTTTCTGCAGAAACTTCAAATATAAGATAAGAAATGCATAGTCATGATGAGTGGACCAAAGCAGCATCTCTTCTGCCCTTGGACCCTTGTTATCTCTCTGTAAGGCTATAGGTTGCATTCTCCTCAACCCTGGCCATTGGACAATTTCCAACACCCCAGTATCCTACATAAACCCCATCTCTGCCCAATTCGGCAGAAGAGCTGTCACTGGAAACTTTCACAGGAGCTGCCAATAAAGCCACCGCTGTGGAACTCCACACAGACTCCTCCTCTCTCTATCCCTGAGTCTGCCACAGGCCCTTATGAGCACAGAGTGAAATCACTTATGAGCTGAATTCACCAGAGCTGAAATCACTCCAGAGTTGCTCGCTAAGTTGCCTGTGGCTGGGAGCTAGCCTGGGGAACCCAGACAGGCTGAGCTGATTAACATAGAGCTATCTGGGACACCTATGGCAGCGGCTGCCCGGGGGGCCGGCTGGACCCCTGGGACCCCAGACTGCAATAATCAGCTTTTCATAAAAAGAAATTATAACATTGCCTGGAAACATAAACCCAAAAACTGTTGACCTTGGAATTTTTATTCTGTCCTCACAAAATGTTCACGTGCACATTCCTGTGTTGTAATAATGCTTTATGGTTTCAGAGCAGTTGATAAAGATAGCAATAAATCATGGTACCATTTGTTCTGCCAAAACCAGACAATTAATAGACCAGTAGTCACAGTACAGAAATCCACAACGGCAAAAATCACCCACAAAACCTACATATTTGTTTCCTCAGAAAAATCATCTTTTTAAAAGGAACAGGCATTAAAGTTTTCATTCTATATGAGAACATATTGTAGAATTGCAGAATCATATGACATATTTAGTGGAATGTAAATAGTTACATGCAACATGTCTTGATAAAATTTTGTAAATAACTCTAGAAAGAAATCTAGCAATTTATACATGCATCACGACAAGGCATCATTGTATAAATTGCTAGGTTTGTGACATGCCTGAGAGCAAACTGAATTCTGCAGAATATATAAGAAAAAAATAAAGTGGTATGGATGCCATTTGCTGTTATAATAAAATGTTAATGAGAGTAAGCATTTCAAGTATGTCTAAGTCTAAAAGCATACTGACTTAGTTATTTGAAAAATTTAGATCTGCAGCATGAACATGATGTTATTCAAAATATTTTTGTGTATCTGCTTTGCTACTACTGCTTTTCCCGAAACAAATTTGAAGCAATATTTATTTTTGTTCATAAAATGCAATTATCATCAAGCATCAGAATTTTTTATATCAAAATCATAATCAGTAATTGAAAATAGAAATTCTAATAGCATTCATTTTTAAGTTAGGCAGAATCATGTCCCTCAGAATCCCAAGCAGCTGTTTCATATCGGAATATCTCTTACAGGGATGTAGCTGTCTTGCTGCTTTCAGAAGAGACAAAGGCACAGGCAAGGAGAGTCTACTTGCTGCAGATTTTTTTTTTTTTCCCCACTTCAGCCTGAGTTCCCTCTGGCACTTAAATTATGCCTCTACTTTGGCTTTCCTCTGCTGTAACTTCCTCATCCTGACTCTGTAACCATTAATTGTGAGAGACTTGAGATACTTAATGGCACATTGCACCAAAGACACTGGGGAAGTCTGTTCCCTCATGGTGACCTGAATGAGACATAGAGATTAAGATGAACTGCAGACAATGGTGCATGAGTCCTGGTAGGGCTGAGGCTTTGAAAGAGCATGAATAATTAAGCTGGGAAGAAGGTGAGCTGGTTAGGGAGGTTAAAGGAAAGAAAGCAGAGGATAAGACAATTATCTTGATAAGAAATACAAGAAATGTTTATGATAACCTGTTATTTTCAGGTTCAAGCTTAAAAAGAGGATGATAAGCAGTTATAGAAGACACCAGTGAACAGAATATACTGCAGACAGAGTCAAACACATAAGAATGAAAACCAAAATGATGGTAGGAACAGCAGTTTTTAAGAAACAGAGAGCAACATTTCTCCTTTTTCATGAGAATAAGAAAAAAGGGTATTCTTGCAGGCTGAAAAATGTAGAACAAGCACCTTTTCCTTGCAGCCTATAGCCTTGTGTGTATGTGTCCATATCTGCTCCTGTGATCTGATTATAACATGCTCTCCTTGATGGTCAGTTTTGCAGAGAATACGCTGCTGTTAGCCCTTATCCACAATGCCTTAAGCAGCACTCATTGGAGGCTGCTCTGCAGGAGGCAGAAATGCTGCAGAGATCTACCTGAGTATCCATCAGGGAAAATGGTCATATTTGGAGGAACAGAGACTTTTTCTCTCCAAGGATGCAAATGTGCTCACTAATGTTTTTGATGGCACCTTGGGATCTACTTAAAATTGTTGTGCCTGTCAAGCCAATGGTTACCAGCTAAACAGGAGGCTATACAGTGGCAGTTTACTTTGCAATCAAAGTATTTGGAGAAGGCACTGTGTCTTCACACACATCTTAAGGAAAACTTGACTTGTCACAGTACAAATAGTAACCTGTAACCAGTAACGGATAGGTAAATAGTCATAAAACTTGCTAGCACATCTAAAACTAAAACTTGCTATCTGATGTAAAACTGAAATCAAAAGGCAGTAGTAATCCATTCAACATGTTCCTCCTCTGAATTAACTGGAGTTAATGACATAGAAAACCTGCAGAAGTAATACACTATCATTCTGTCAATAATTTCTATCAAGATTGTGGTGGGGGTGTCATTTATAATTTGTATAGAAAATATTAGAGTCTTGATTTACCATCTCTTGGTAAATATCAGCTTTTGAAACATGTAAAAATCTGACTTATTTTCCAAGTGCAAACAAATACTCATAAAAAACTGCAGAATGCATTAGATAAACATAATTTGCACTCATCTCTGTAACATTTTGAAAAAGTCATGAATCAGTGCTATTTCTGGAGCAGCAATTCTTATTTAGAAAGAAATTTTATCTCTGATTTTCAAACAGCTAGTCCAAACATACTGGCTTATAAATAAAACAAAACAACAACCTTGAAATAAATGTGCTTATCTAGTACAGATTAATGTGAAAACCACAGAGATCCTTCTTGACTATTATAAAGTACTTTGCATTTAAGACTAATATATTACCATTCTCTTTGCTTGGCTGTCAGAAAGTGTGTGAAGGACATTTGAAGAATAGCATGCAAATATATAAAGTGTGGGGAAAGAAACTCTTGAACAACTTTGGACCCAGCCTCTAGACAAAACATATATAAAACCTTAGTACACTGAAGGAATTATAGGAGTGGATACTAAGGTAATGGACCAAGAGTGCCTAGAAGGCTATGCTTCACTGAATTGGAAACAGAAATTTAAGCGCATCTTCTTGGGACTGTAATATCCATTTATCTGACACAAGAGTCCTTTGTAGGATAGTCTTCAGAGATATATAATAACCTGGTACTATTTATCATTTGGAGCAGTTAAGTTATTCTAAAATTCCACTGCTGAAAGGCTCCACATTGTGCAGGTGTAACCTCCTCCACCCAGACTGTTCTACATAGACAAAAATAATAGAAAAAAATTCCAACATAGCTTGGCTATGTTATTCAGATTGCCACTTCTCTTTTTGCAGCCTCCCCATCTACCCTAACCTTGAAGGAGGAATTAGCAAAGAGTGCCATCCCCAGGGCTTCTCTTGATGTCAGCTATCTGCTCAGTACTGGTGAGGGACGGGATCAGTCTCTTTGGCATCTTTTATTGCGCACTGCTTTTACTATGTATCTGTGTTCAGCAGGGAGTTTGGTCTGTGCTGCAACACCTTGGGCCCAAAAATTCCATGGAGGTTCCCAACATATATTTCACAATAATCCACATATTTTTATATGTTTGATAGGCTGGCAAGCCCCAAAAAGGTGTAATTCATAACCTCACCTTTAATACAATAATAAACAATATTTTCTTCAGCACAATCTGTGAAGATGAAACAGTGAATACAAGAAAGGAATTTGCTTTTTGGGTTTTGGTTTTTTAGACTGCAAGGCAGTGAATTTTTAGAACAGAACATGCATCCAGCAAAACGTAATGTTCATCCATCCTCACATAATTTTTACTGATGAGAATTTTTGTCTCTGATCTAGAAGCCTGGATGTGCTGGATAATTGAGTGGTAATCAACTGAGCTCCAAAACTGCATACATCTTTTAAGAAATGACATACCCACTTATTACTGTAGCCATATAAAGACCCAATTTACGAAAGATTTCCCAGTCCTCAACTTCTATTATCTTCCCAGCAATTAAAAACACGATACCAATTGGCATATACCTAGAAAGCAAAAATAAAGCTATCAAAAATGCATTCTCAGAAATACTGCATGTTCACCATGAAATTATTTCTCTCCTGGAGTTACTCTCACGGAGTAATATTTTAACACAGATAAAAAATGTGTTTTGATATCCTATTTCACAACAACAGAATTGTTTTTTCTTATATTACGTTATACATTGGACTTCATTCATTTGCAGCAAGGTTAGAACAGAGGTGATGAAAAAAGACTGGAAAATAAAAGGAAATGTAACTCTACATGTAGTCTAGGTAGTATTGTATAACTTGATGTCACAGAATACATAGAGTACACAGAAGTTGGGAAGGGGTATGGGCATATACCCTGTTACAGCAAATGTTCATGTGTAGCCACAGGCTCCCTGGGGGTGGAAGTGTGCAGGGTTGAGACCAGTGTCTGTCTAGTCTGTAATCACACACAGATGGGAAAGGTCTTCTGTAGTTACAGGAGCTGCCCTGCAGCACTGGGGGCTGAACAGAATAAAGTAAACCTGCACAAGGCCATGCCTTATGGGTTTGAACAGCTGCATAGACCACTGCCTATAGAAAATTCAAAGGAATTATCAGGAATTATGTTAGCACCAGCTCTACTGCATTCTTTTTTGTTTCCACAGAGCAGGCTGTCATAGAGACAAGTTATTACTCCAGAGCAGTATAAATTAATCTATAAATTTGTGAATATATAAAATGTATCCATTTAAACATAGAAATTATAAATTTATAAAATGTATGTGTGCTATCTCATAAACAAAATTGTATCTTACTCCTGTAAAAAGCAGAGACACCTAGTTTCTCTAAGCACTGAACTTCATGAAAACAGTACTAATTCCTCATACTTTCAGCACAAAACTCTTGTTTCAAACAACAGCTCCTGCATCTGTAGAAACTCAGGGAGCCTGTAGCCACAGCTTCTGGCACATGCAAGAAAATCGATAATCAATTTATAAGTAAATTCCTGTATGGCATGTGCTAAGTCTGGAGTCTTGTTGGTAATTTTCTGCAGACTGCGGCAGCCTATCTCACAGGGCTTTAACTTAGCCTGAGACTAAACTAGCTGCTTAGCACAGGACCAGTTGCAGAAATTAATTTACCTTTCTTTAAGGAAGCAAGAATTGTGCAAACCCTAGACAGGTTTGCTGTTTTACAGACATCTCAGTGTGCTGGGATGTAAGAAAAACCCATGGAAGGGTCAGACCTGACATGGTACTGGTACGAAATGTGCACATGAGCAGAATATTGTAATAAGTGTCACAAGACACATGTAGGATCAAACTCTGGAAGGAATTGTGTGTATTTATAGTCCTGATCCTGTAATTGTGATTTGCACAGACAAAATTCTATTAATAGCTGTGAAGTCCAATCAAACACTATCAGACTAGTTTCTATATTTTAAATTTGTTTTTCTTGTCTGAGAATATTATGAGAATGTAGTCTCGCAAAACCTATTAGCAGGAGGTAAATGATGTTAAGCTGTATTTTGCACACCATTTTGAATTTTTCTCTGTGCTGTGGCTTGCATATTAATTCAGATTTCTAAAGGAACTTAGATCCAATACAGCCATCCTGTGAACATAATGTCTGTCAGGGAATATCAGAAGGGCATATGAGTGGTAATGCTTATCCTCAAAATATTCCTCAAATGACTAGTGCACTAGTTTTTTATAAACATTTAGCAAGAACGTCTAAAAACGTCAGGTTTCTTGGGAACCAATAGGACTGTTCTTTTAGTATATATTAAGAAGCCCTGTCTCCAGTTTCCTCAAAAGGATCACATTCTGTAGAAAGGAAAATTTTTACCTATCTTTCTTTGAAAGTTGCTTTCTGTAAAGCACTATGCAAAAGCAAACATGACGTCTGAGTCTGCTTCTACCTCTTCAGTGACAAAATCCACTTAGACAAGTTGTTGGAAAATGCCAGTATATCCTTGAACTTACCACATAATTATCTGAACTATTCTCATTGTAGCTTCGTTCAGCGCATTGAAGAAATCCAGCAGCACTTGTCCTTTCTCTCCCATTTTCCCAATAACCACTCCAAAAACAAGGCAAAAGACAATCAACCCCAGCGCATTGATGCCGTTGGAATACATCCCCACAATTTTATATTCTTGGGTTTTGTTCTATGAATTGGAATAAAAAAAATACTATCTGAAAATAATGAATTTACTTTAAAGAATTCTAAAATGAAAACACATTTAGATTTTTTTGACAGACATGAAGCTCTTTCCCAGCCACTCTATTGGCTTTCTGAAAGTGCCAAGTGGGCAAGTTCAGGAATACACTAAACTGAACTTGAATACTTTGTATTTTAAAACCATGCATGGATCTGACCAAACTTCAGCAAGGAGTAAAGCAGCCCTTAATTTGTCTTGTCCTTTCTATAGACTTCTGACACAAGGTATGGCAAGGTCTAAGTATCCTCAGTCATGCTTTCAAGATTTACTCCCCTACACTCAAGATTTACTCCCCACTGGAAAGCAAAACACAGATGTAGAATCCTTGTGTTTGTTTCTGAGCAATTCAAGGGTTTGTATCTGGATCGAAGATAAATTCACCACTGCCTAACAACTAGGACATTAGTGTAATTGCATAATTTATAGGAGAACTGTGTGCACATAATATAAAAATCCTACTAAAGAAGTATTCATACATTCTTCTGTGCAGCATGAACATATGAATGAAAGAGTGCAATTCTTCACTACATTCTGGTTCAGGATTTAATTAATGTCTCTTCATATAGCTCATCTTCCCATGCTATTATTACTTTGAGATGAAATTTGGAAGGAGTATAATAAAGTGTATATTGATTTGGTATTGTTTATAGTTCTGTGTTCACATTCTATTGAATTCCTTTCTCCCTCTCCTCCAGAGTAAGTCTAGACTTTATACACCATTAACACACACATAAGCTTTCCGCACCTCTAATGAAAGGCTTCTTAAATCTCTTCTTCAGTTTTGTTTCTGTACATTTTTTTTCAGAGTAACAAACTATTTATTAACAAATGCTTTATATTGTTTTTTTTTTCCATTAAAGTATTTATTATTATTTTCAACTAATTTTCTTTAGTGCTTACAATTGCAGTTACTGCTACTCAAACATCCCATGGTGATACAACATCTAGTCTTTCCATAGTATGCATTGAATTTCTCAGAAAATTGACAATTCATAAGCAGATAAATGTAATCAATCTTCATCTATTTTCTTTGGACTGGTCAATTACCCATGGGATGCTCTGATGTTCTTAAACCTACTGGAAGGACCTCTAAGCATTTACTAATTAACTTCTGTGCTCTTGCTAAAATCCATCTATGGCTATTTCCATTCATTTCTTCATCACTAACCACATGAACTAAACCAAATGTAGTCTATATTCTTTCTCCCCACTTCATATATTATGAAGGAATAAAAGGATAAAAGGTTGTACCTCTGAAGCCTTTGCTGTCGTAGCCATTGTAGTGGGTTCCTCTTGAAATATGGAGCTATTTTTATCCACAGCACTTGTAACTTTAACTTTTTCACGTTTGGTTTTATACTGAAAAAGTTAAAAAAAAATACAGAACTTATTTAGAAAAATGAGAAAACTGAAGAACAGACAAAGGCCCAGTAAAAATAAGAGAAAAATTAACCAATTGGAACCAAATGTAGCAAACATAGACAAATGTCGAGCCACCATGGCTCTGTACCTCAGAAGCTGTAGATCAAACAAGAGATTCATAAATAATGTGCTATGAATTCTGCTTCCCAGGATCTTAGACACCCCATGGATGTACTGCAGTCCTGTGGGGCATGAACTAGAGCTCTTGACAATGGCAAGAATTTTTGCTGGAACAAACAGTCTGGAGAGAACTGCTGACAGCCATGCCAGGAGAGGCCCTTAGTGATGTGGTCAGCCTAACTAATGCCATTCTTAGTGGTCATATGGGTTACATATTTCCCTTTCTCTCATTGCTAGGTCTTCAAGGTCCTGTGCACATAGCAGACAAACCGAACAGACTTACTCTCCCGCTCCCTACTAGTCTCCAGATTTCTGGCACTAGGCTGACTACTCTTCTCCTTATTTGTCTTAAATGCTCCCAGCAGCCAACCAGATGAGTGGTGTTGATGATGCAGTCACAGAACAGGCAAGTGTAACAGCAGCAAGTACACTGTCCATAAAAGCAAGAAGGTACAAGTCCTAGTGAGTAACTTGGACCAAAACTGCTGCAGGACAGTGAGACCTGGTGGTCAGGGATGCCTCCATCATTGTCTGCTTCCTCTGAGCACTGAGTGACCAACCTGCATTCTTTTATATGGTTTTCAAGCCTAGATTATGGTTATATTGATACAGCAAATGAAGTATTAAGATTTGATCAAATATGCAGTGGCTCCAAGTGATTAGAAAACATAAGTTAAATGGTACTGTTATAAAACTGCACTACACTGATTCTGCTCATAGAAATCCTGTGCTATTCTGATTGTAAGTTCTGTGCTATGCTAATCACAATCCATTAAGAAAACAAGACTTTAATAGTAACTACAGTTTAGTGCCACCATCATTGTGTCAAGGATTCCTTAAAGAGCCCGCTTGTCCCCTTTGTGCTGGGTGGCCAGTAATGATGACAAAAACTACATGGAGAAGTTTTATAAACTGAGTTGTGCACAGCAGCATATCTGATATAAATTTCTGGGGAAGGCTAACTGATAAGTCTAATATATAGACAGAAGTTTCCTCTTTCATCTTGCAACATTCACTTTTCCTGAAAGATGTCTCAAATAGACTACTAGTTATCATCATTTTCCTTCAAAGGATTTGGTCTTGCAGTGGATATTAGATGTGAGACACTTCAGGGTGAGAGCTAACTTACGCAGACTTTATCAGACACAGACGGATCTTAAGAACAAGGAAACTAATCCTCATAAGATGGTTCTTCCAACTCTTGCTGTCCCAAAAGGGAACATCTTGTCTTACATGCTGTTTGGTTTCTGCATCCAGCTTTTAAACAGTACCTATTTGGGACTTAATAGCTGATAGCAGAGTGTTTATCATAATAGAAATGGAACCAAGATGCCTTAAACCCCCACCATTTTCTAGGAGATGAAGATATTCCTGGACTTCTCAGAAATAAGTCTTGCCTGACAGTTTTTCTTGTGACATAAGAAAATAATTTGTGGTTAACAGTGAAAACTACAGAAATGAAGAGGGATGTTCAAACTTACCTGTTGGAAACAGGCCTGAACAAGGTTCTCTGGGAACATATTCCTGTTAACAAGCATAGAAGTATTTCAATAATACAGCATACTAAGGAAAAGTTGTTTGTTATTAAAAAAATGCTAAAATTTGATGCTTTAAAACAGACCATGTTTTGTTTCTTTTAGCAGAAAGGAGTATATTTAGCATCAGCAGAGATCCATAGATAGATAGATAGATAGACAGACAGATAGAAAGATAGATTTCTTTTTTTCCAAAGAAATTAAGGGTTTAAGAGTCCCAATGACTGTTTTCTTACTTGCACTTGTTGAACTTTTGGGCTTATTTTTTAGTATTAGACATTTCCATTGGTAAGCTACTAAACCCAGTGTATTTTATCCCTGCTACATTATCTCCTTGACTTGCATAAGGAATACAGGACACACCATCTTTATAGGATATGTCAAATATAGGTAGAATAGGAAAAAAAAAACCTCTTACAAAGGCTGTGCTGTAAGAATAAGATATTTGGTGTGCTCTATTGTAGTTTTGAATTCAGAAAATAATCTTGGTTAATGGTAAATTCTCCTGTGTTATTCTGGTGTCAAGGACCATTTTCACACACTGAAAAATTAGGAGATTTAGTGTGATGCAGTTGTGTGACTCCTTTCCAAATGCCAATTTCAGATTCAAACAATTACAAAAAGAAAGCATTAATTAGGTATTTGGTAAATATCCAATCCAGTGCAGAAAATGCATTTTATATACTGAAGCAAAAGTTTTTTTATCTCTCCTAAAGATCTTTCACAAATTCCCGCCTTTGGTTTTCAAGTTTTAAAAGCAAAATCTATTCAAAAGCAAAATCAGTTTGTATAAGTGTGGGTTTTTCATTCATCTTTACAAGACTGTCTGGTTTTGAATCCTAAATCTATTCTTTTAATCCATATTTTTGAATAGAAATATATAGGAAATTCTAATTCCTTTAAAAGATAATTTCAGATCTTTTAACTGCTAATTTACAGTCTTCAACTTCTTTGCAAGAAGTTGAGCTACAATCTATAGCAAACCCCCAAACTACTAGATATGTGGCAGTTGATTCTTACATGACAGATTAAGTAAAAATTCTACAAAGACAAAATGGTGGGCAGGAATAGTGACCCAGAATAGAGACTAAATACACCAGAAGAAAAAGATAATCAAAAGAAATATTTTTGAAGGTACCACCTAGCTTCTAGCCTCTATTGGAAATGCAGCCTTTATTGGTGTTATTTTCAAACAAATAAATCCCTTAGACACAGTAGCTCTGAAAACCTGCACCTGTCTTCTGCAGACTTTTCTAGGGGTTTCCTTCTTCTAACCACTTTAAAGTATCTATCATTGTCCATGATGTTAATGGAGAAAGACACATTATACAGTTGCCTTTGATACTGGTGATGCAGCAAACTTCTTGACTGTGGAACCCCTGAAAATCTTTGCATACTGCATCTGTTACTCTGCATGCTGCCTTGAGGAGGGGAACCACAGCTCTGCAATTTCAGCTGGTTGTCTATGCTGGATGACACAGAAGCTGCCAATCAGTAATCCACCAGTAATCCACCAATCCTTTACGGATCTTTTCCTCAAAATAAATAAATCTTGCTTGTCAATTTCTGTAAAGGAAGGATTTTTCATCACTAGTTTATTAGCCAAAGTTTATGGTGTAAAGAGAGTTTTTTTAAAATAAACTGCTTTGAGTAAATTTTAATCTGTCTAATTTGTGGAAATATTACCCTTATTCATTCAAACAGTATCAAAAGGCATTTTATTGTATTACATATCACAACTTTATTTATGTTTGTTTGGACTTCTGCAGAGGGGGTATGCAAACTAAAAATTAAAATCTCACCTGATAAGATCCAGCAAGGCATCAACAGTATTGACTTCTGGGGTACTGCCCATTCTGTCAATCTCACTTGCTCTTTGAGTCACTCCAGGTTTAATGGTCACAACAAGGATAATCCCTGCAGCAGGAAAAGCAGAGAGCTCACAGTGCAAGACGAGGCATTGGTGCATTCTTCCTCAGTATATCCTGTGTAGCCAAACTCTTTGTGAACTCAACTCAATACACTTTGTCTGGGTGCTTCTGCTGAAAAGTCTGAAGGTGGTCTCCTTAAATGTGTGGGTTCCCCTAGTACAGGAGCTACTTGCAGGCTTGACCCTAAACTTCATCACTTCATTGTACTACATCACTACTGCTCACCAAGAGGGTAAATTACTTTAGCTGGGTTTCAGATGAGTGTGCTGCAACTTTTGCAGAGTGAATATATTTAATTGCTATTTCCCTTTTCCTTTACGTAGCTCTTCTTGTTACTAGCTTTCAGATGTGAATACAAGTGTGCACTGTCCTGTGACCCCCAGAATCACAGGGTGTTTTATTAAAGTTAGGTAACAATATAGTTATGTAAGAGAAGGCTTCAGAAAAAGAAAGAAATAAAAAAAATGTAGATTAAGAAATACTAGATTTGACCTTGTAAATACTGAAATCAATGACAAATTTTTACTATTGTTATTCTCCAAATTCTCCAAATATTTTTTTCTGGTTTTGTTTTTTCCTTATACAAGTCCAAAGAAAGCCAAAGCAAATGAAAATACTAAATTTCAGCAAAGGGAGAAAGAAGGGTGAAAGAACTGTTTGGATGACCCTTCAACCAGGCAGGAACAAGTTTTTCTAATGAATAAAAGCAGTAGCATATTTGCATAGCACTGCATTGTGAAACAAGTAATGTCATAACATTATGGAACAACTTAGAATAGCAAGGACCTTGGGAGATTGTCTGGTTTACCACCTACCCCAAGTTGGGACAATTTCAAAGATAGATACATATTAGTCTTTAATATTAGATACATACTAATGTTAGCCTTTAATTACCAGACATATGAGATAGATTGTTTTATTTTGTTTCTTATTTAAGAAGGCTGGCTGAGGATGTTTCTTTAAGCAAATACAGAACATGTCAATGTTGCTTGTCAGGAATGAACTTCCTGTAAGAGGAGATGAGGCTTTCGTAGATGTAGGATTGGAGCCTGGCAGTGACAGAGGGGGAAAAAACCTTTAAGGAAAGAAACAAGATGACAAGGGAACCAGTATTTTCTGTCATTCTTTCCAGTGTGACACACTACATATTTTCCGATCTGGGAATCAGGAACAAGCTATCAGTTTTGCTATTGAGGAAAATCACTTTGTATTTAAGGTTGGCCTTTGACATTCATTCAGCTTTCTCACTGCCAGTCATTCTTTACCTCAGCATACAGCTCCTAATCTTTCCTGACCTGAAATGGTGAAATTTCCTTTGGCTTCACACTGGATATGAACACAGCCCAACCATGGACAGCAGGACTAGCTCCCCTCTGTATCTGACTGCAGCTAATGTCAGGTTGTCTGGTATGATTCCTCATCTCATCTCCACATCCTGTCTTGGGAAATTAGTAATGTCACAGTGCAGTACATTTGTAATTAGGCAATGCTGATGATTTAAAAAGTTACAGAATCACAGAGTACCTAATATTACAGCAATGACTGTTGTGCAGAAATAATACACAACTGCTCGCAAACCAATCTTCCCAGAAATGCTGGAATCCAAAGCAGCAACACCTGCAAAAAACAGCCACAGAAACAAAACAATAAAAACTAGTCTTATAAGAATGTTGTCATTTTTGTAGAGAGAAGTAATTATTGTCTTTTACTTCTATGCAGAAAATTTTTCCTTATTCAAGATGTTTCTAAATACTTAATTGACATTTGCACTTCTGAAAAATATCTGTAGCTGACCAACATATTTCCTTCTGCTTCTTTGCAAAAATCTGTTTTCCCTTTTTTTCCCTCTCCTTTTTTCTAGGACAATTGGGCTTTCTTGATTCCCTGATGTTTGTGATTAATTAGACTTCTTTGGTTTATAAGAGTATGTCACAATTTATTTCCTTATTCACTTAACTCGTAGCTTCACTTCTTCCAGAGCTGTAACATTTTGGCTTTAAAGCTAAAAGCCATGTGAAAGGAGTTGCTCAGGCCTGTTACACCAGGTGGCTCAAAGGCTCATCAGACAAGTAAGGATCATTTCTGGTCAGTTTGTCTTCATTAACAGGTTTACTGTTTTTAAATTTTTGACTAAAGCTTTTTCTGAAGTTTGGGTGGTCCACACTTATCCACCTGTATATGTCATTGTCAAGAACAATGAGGGTAGATTTACTAATGAAGGTAGGGAAAGTGCTGAAACAGGTATTATACTCAGGTCAACTTAGTTTGTGGCAACAATATTAGATGAAACTTCTCATAAAGTATTTCTTAATTGTTCAAAAGATTTATAAAAGTTGTATGTGTAAAATCAGTAACTAGGGTAAAATGAGCATTTTGACTCCAAAACTTGTCTGTTTATAACAACATTAGTTAATAATTCACTGCTATCTCTTTATTATGCGTAAATAAAGATCCATTATTATTTGTATGCTTATTGAGTCAGTTTATCAAAGACTGTCTGGATTCCTTTGGCTAAACCATGAGGAGGATATTTAGCCTCAGAGAAGTGTGATTTTGTAGGGAAAAATAGTTTCAAAAGTGAATGAAGAAAAATCAAGAGATCTGACATACATGTAACATACTGATCTTTGAGCTCAAAAAGGAACTTAGCAAGCACAGTTTAACCATGTGTTGATGTCTCATTCAGAAAGTATATTAACAGCACTGACAACCTGTGCCTAGATTACTCATATAATGTCTTACTAGTTCTGTTAATTGTTATTCAAAATGCAAACAACACTCAGAGGGAAGAATGAAGGTTATTTTATTTCATAGTCTGATTATCTTGGGGTCTTCCATGGCATAGTGCATCATAAGATTGAGTGCAGAAGAACTACGCATATATACAGAAATCATAATGCCAAGATTCCCTCACTTGTAGAGCAAATAGGGATAATCAATGAACTATTCATATGGCAAAGGAATACAGATTAATGCAGAGAAAAACAATGCCACAGCTATTACAGGAAACTGTCAGCAGTAAGGATATTGTTTGAGGCACGACTAACAGAATGAACATAGAATATGGGCCTTGATTTCTATTCCTCACCTTAGGAACTGGGGGGGAGAAAAGGTAGAAAGGAGGATTTTTCCATTGCTGTGGAAATTATGGCAGTAAAAACTACTGAGAATGGATAGTTTTGGGAGGAAACAGTTAAAACTGGAAAATCTGGGGAGGAGGAGGGAATAGTGTAGACCAAAGTGACCTTGCAGCTGGGAATGCTAAAAATGTCAGTGTGGGAAAACTCAATTTATTATGCCTAGTGTTGTTCACCTTGTGCCTGTTTTGAGAAGTGGAATTCCTCTGGAGAGATAACACACTCTCACAAACATGCAGGAAGCCTTCTGTTACAGCGAGGCAGGCCACAAGCACGTCCCCCGCACTGGCTGCTAGGATGAGGCAAGCCTAACAGAGCTATCTCCATGTGTCTCGGCCACCTGGCATTGTTGGTGAGGTAATGAAATAAATCTACTCTGTGCATTTCAGCTGTCACTTGGTGGTTCTCTTGGTTACCTGATTGTGTCAATTCACACCATAATACTAAATAATGCTTTCTGTGGACAAACCTATTTTCAAAGACTGTCAATGCTGAAACTTCTGCGCCTGATAAATTAACTTGGAAGAATTCACATAATTTTTTTAAAAGAGAGCAAACAGGTATTGCCACCATTCCATATCTTTTAATGGAAAGTTAAAAAAAACCTTGGAAATAATGGAATATAATTCTAAAACTTGTGCCTTCATATTTTTCGATTTTTTTTTTTTTTGTCTGACAGTCCTGTTGACTTAGTCAAGAGCCTAATAATCATGCAAGACTATTTCCCTGGAGTAGTCAGTTATAAAGATCCTACAGTAAATATGAAAGGAAATTACTGTGACAGGAATTCTGGCTCCAAATGAAATCCCTTTGCAAACTGTTATGCTCAGTAGAGGGTAAACTTTGCCCCTGCCTTTTTAAACTGGGTAAAGATCCTGTTAGTGAGCAAGCTGTGCTAGGATCCAGCCTGTCCTTCTACTGCCATGCTGATGCTGCTTTGCTGGTAAAACCACACAAATTATTCAGACAGACATGGCTGAATAAGTACAACTATGGTCTGGGGATGATAGGTGTGGGGTTTGCATTTTTTGAAAGCTGCTATACTCTGAAACCTGCATTCAGAATGATGCTTTCACTTAGAGACTGAAATAGCATTCACTACAAGTGCCACAGACACAGGTTTGCACTGGGTGATGCATACTGCTAAGCTCCTTTTTTTTTTTTTCATGTTAGCTTATTACACATAAGAAAATATGATATATAATAATGGACTTCTATCCACATATGTCCTACTGTCATGACTGAGCAATTGATTACATAATTGATAGCTACTAGCCTTTTTCTCAAGATAACTGAAAACTAAGATTCCCTTTGTAGTTACATCATGGCTTTATAGTTTCTTTGGAACTGAAAGAGTTAACAGAAGGTGTATTGAACAAAGCACTAAAACGCTACTAACTACAAAGTTAGTAGTACTGAACTACTACACAACACCAATTTCAGTTCAGAAGAAAACTAATTACTCAAACTAAGATGACACATACACTGCTTCAAAAGGAAAGTCTGCAGTGTCATTCAAAATTAGACCACAAAAGCAGTGTAATTAGGTTTGGTTATCTATTTTGGATTACCACTAAACTTTTAAAACGAATGTATTTGTTCTTTCTTCCCTCAATCTGTCCCCAAGTTTAAACATGTTTGAATAGATAAACTGGTAATATAATTTACTGTATAAAGTTTGAACAGGCACGATGGATTCCCCTCCATCCCACAGCATTTCAAAACTGCAGTATTTCTGATTAGTCCCTTAAATTTTACTATAAAATGTTTTCTAATTCAGCTGTAGCCACTGAAGCATAAAATGCAATTCTGTGGCTATGATACAGAAAGGCTTGAGATCATCACGAAAGATTCCAAATGATGTTAAAATCTGTTAATCTATCTCTCTGCCCGCATCATTTTAGCAGAACAGAGTTAAGGTTTTAATCACTGAAGTCAAATTTTGGAATCAATTGTCTAGTCTTCTGCAATTCACCTTCCATGTTTTCTGTGTTACAGTCTCCAGCTTGAAGCTCTTAGTACTCTTCTCTCTTTTTTCCCAGCTTTCTCTGTTTTGTATAACATACACTTGCAAAATAATACAACCCAAAAAAATCTGTGAAATCAAGTCTCTCCCTTCTACTCTTTCTTGTACAAAGACCTCAAAACCCTTTCAAATTGAAATGTTGCACTGCAGCAATTTTTAAAAATGGTATATGTTTAAAACTACTTCCCTGAAATACTACTGGGTAAAGCTACCTAAAGGAATAGTCTCATTTAAACAAAACTAAGCTTATATATGGAACATAGTGTTCCAGAATTTTTTATCAGTAGCCATTGAACATAAAATGTATTCACTTTAGAGGCCTGTAAAAATGCATATGTACAAATGGCCAAATGGCTTTGGTTTGAGGCATAGCACTGTAATTCCAGTTGTTCACTATGCTCTTGTGAGACCAGTGCTGTGGTCCTGTGAGATCTGGGAGTAAAAAAGGTTCTGTGAAGTAGTGGAAACAATCACAGGGATCTTCTGACTTCCAGTACTTATCATCTTCATAGTTCCCTAGGGTATAACACCTACATCCTTAGAATTTGTCATACCATTCTACAGATTGGAATTCACGCAACTGTACACACAGATTTATGCTTTCAGGCACTCTTTTTCAGTACATTCTGAGAGATTTAATCATCAATTTGGTGCAGTGGTTGATTCTGTTCAACAGAAATAATCATACCTAGACCCCCTGGCATTTTTTATTGTGGCTCTACAATTTCAGTGTCATCATCAAGTCCATCTCTTGCAGTACTTCTTACCTGTTCTCAAACTTCCGAATATTGGTGGAAGCCGACAGGATCATCATTTTATCTGCACAACACATTGATCATTATGTATAATCCATAAAAGGCTAGGCTGTTTAACTCCTTTTGCAGCACAGCTATGCTTGAGGATCAAGATGTGAGTTTTCAATGCCACTTAGCCAGCTCCTAACACTGACAGTTGCTCTCCTTAAGTGACCCAGGGCCTGAAGGAAGAGTCTGGCTCAAGGGCCTTCCAAGTTCACACTACTGACAGCTACATGGTATATTTCTCTATTAGCTTTCGAAGCAAATTAAATTCTGACAAAAACCAACTAAGTATGGTGCATATCAACTGTACACAATTCTCTCAGGGTTCTGTTATCTAATTCCCAATTGTAACAAAAATATAACAACAGAAGTTCCTGAAGAATAGAACTGTATGGCATTTAGACCTTCTCAGCTATGACCACAATGCTGATTCAAAGGCAAAACACAGTTCTGAAACTGCTCCAAATTGCCAGCAGCCTTACTGACTAATTGAGGAATTTCTGTGGTCACTAGATAAATCATAAAATAATTTTCAACTTCTCCCAGGTGTTCATACTTTATTTCTTCATGTCCATTTTGGTTCTTCTGACTGCAATATGCAGTCACTACATCATAGAAATTATGATTGGTGAACATCCAGGAGAGCAAAAAGTTTTTACAGAATGTTGCATAAGACATAAAAAACCAGAAAACCATAGGTGACTCTTAAAATGCATATAGAGAATTTCAATAGGCAATCCTTCTAAGGAAGGATCCTTATTTTGTTGCTGGCAATCCTTATTTTGTTGCTGGGGTGAACTGTTATGTGTTATGTGTTGTTGCAAAAAGGTAACATTTATTCTTTAAAAGTACTAAGGAAAAAAAACTCAAAACAGTGCTGACACTAGTACTGAGTTCTCATTTAATCCACTGGTCATCACAAGGCTGGTGGTCAGGCCATAAAAACAATCTTTCTTGGATGCAAGTGAAAGTTCTGCAGTTACTGTCTTCTACATGCAATGGGAAACACTACCAATACTAAAACAGTATTTGGCCTGTACCTTCAGAAGACCAACATGTTTATTACCTGAGGAGTGAACACCAAATTCTCGCTCCAGTGTTGAGCAAGATTATTGCTTGCACAAGCAGTGTATAGCAAGTTTATTGCTTATTTTCTTATTCCTCTATTTATCTAAGGGAATGCAAATTTGCATTCTTGTTTCATGAACTATACCAACTTTAATCAGCTACTGCTAGGCAAGGAAGACATCTCACACAGGTAAGACTAGATTTCATCGTATTTCCATGTAAATTTTGCCATTATTTAATAGTTGGGTTATAGACACAAACAAGAAAGTTTGCTTTTCACTCCAAGGAAAGGTCCTTTCTGCTGTCCTATAAACTTGGGACAGTTCAAACATAAATTCAGAAGGATGCTTTTCTCAGGGCTTCTGAAAAGAAAGGATTCCAAAGCCAGTTGTCCTCTGTCCTTTTGTTCTTGGCCCAGTATTTCATTTTGTCCTTGGTCTATGCTCACTTTTTGAAGGGAAAATCCTTCTGTATACAATTCAGAAAATAAATGCAGTGAGGGAATCACTGTGGTGAATTCAGATCCTATGCTTTACTGAAGACATTTTTGAGTCATCTACGATTTTTCCCTCTTCCCATTTCAGACTCTGAGCTCTTTCTCTCCCATTTTGCCCTTTTATTTGCATGATGCTGTAGTACAATTTTGCTCTGACTGTTAATAATCTCCTGAAAAGTAATTTTCTTCATATTCTCCCTGAAATTTCAGTTTCCAAACTAGTTCAACAGCAATTTCTGTTGCTTCTTCCAAAAGGTGAATGGTAAATCTTTTCCTTTTTCCCCCTGATGCTTTGTGGAACTCTCTGGGAAATGCAATACCACGTTACTTGTGTATGAACAAGACTATCAGGACTGAGTAAGTAATTCACATCTATTGAAATACCACCCACATGCAGGACTTCAGACAGCATGATGTACTGTCCACTGCTCATCTGAGACAAAGAACTCAGATTACTATTGCTAGTAGATCATTCTCAAACATCTTTCACTTGATATGCATCTCATAATTTTATTTTTTCCTCATGTTTACTGTCTCTTGGGGCTTGGAAGGATCTTTTGCAACTAGTCTTTCCCCAGCTAACTGAATGACCTCTTTAGCTAAGTCTCATTAGGAGAATAGTTCCAAGTCAGCTGGCTGAGAAGATCAGGTAATGAAAAAGCTATGGCAAATGGAAACTCCAAACACACAGTTATATGCAGTCTCTCAAATGAGATTTTTCATGATCTACTGTCCTTAGTGTTTTTACTAGAAGTTCTCCATTCCTATTCTGTCAATTCTTCTGTAACAGCAGTTATCCTGTCAATTCAAATGTCATTGTTACTCACTGTAAAGGAAAAGGATTTCATGGCAGCTTGTAGCAATTACCTTTTCAATCGACTTGATAGAAATGTCATTAATTGCTCTTCTTTGGAACAAGTGATTGTTATTCCTGGTTATGTCAGCACAACAAAAGAACATCTTACAAATAAAATGAAAAAAATAGCACATGACGGGGGGGCAGTGTGAGGGAGAGAGTGGGAAAGATAGGTGCATGCAGGTAATGCCTAAGCATCTGTTCATGCTATTTAAATATCACCAAAAAATTCAAGTCAGAAAATTCTCAATTTCTAATCACAGAATCTAATGAGACTTGGATTAACATGTCAAATATTGGTCTCTTAACTTTGGAGAGGCATTGAAAAAAGATTATTTGAAAAAGCCCCAACAAAGAGACTAAAATGTGGAATGTAACAATAGTTACAACACTCCAAATACTGAGAGATGTCTCGGATCATTTAGGATGGGGTTGAAAAAGTAATTGTAATGAACCTTTCTAAATGCCAGATAGGGTGGAATGGGAGATGAACAGTTTATAGCAATGAAAGGGTTAAAATCATTATAAAACAGAGGGAATTTCTGACCCTGGATATCAGTTTGCTAAGAGACTGTTGTGCTGTCTTCTTGGCAGTTGGCACAATCATTGTATTATGATCTTTCCCTACAGAGCTTTTTGGAGACTTGCAGAGAAAGAGGGTATTAGTACTACCTTCTATTCATTACTTCTAGGAACATTTTAATTTTTTCTCTAGAAAGCTCTTAGAGGTTATATAATCTGAAGTTAATGCCTTTTCAGGAGAGATGATGTTCCTTGGCTGGAATATAAGAAGAAGTTTAAAGGAAGAAAGATGACACATCTATCTGCCAAGATGGACAGGCTAACAGGATTCATTACAGAAATCAGATTCAGTTCAAGGATGCAGCAGAAATATAGCCCCTGAACTGTTGCTGGTGATACATGTATAGAGTGTATACAGAAAACTGTAGTATTGAAAGTACTTGAATTCCCTCAAAATTATTGGTGGCAAAATGTATAGGTGGACAAGGTTTAACTTCCAAGCTATTAAAAAAGCCCTTTAACAAGGCATTGCATTTTTAATGGATTGTGATATCTACTCACAGGGAAATGGAGTGAAAAAGGTGAATGAAATCTGGTTTATCTAGTGGAACAGTTGTGTATGTCCTGAGCTCCACAAGAGAACAGCAGAAGATACCAGCTGACTTTAGACCCATCCACAGTGGTGCCACCACCAGTGCCCATAGTGATATGGCTAGCAGCTGGTGCCACAAAATGGCTATTCTGTTGGAGCTGTCTGCCCTTGAGAGCTAACATTGATGGGAAAGGAGTAAATGACTGTGATAGAAGTAATCCGAAAAAGAGGGGCACAAAGTCTTGTCCATTAATAAGCTATGACTCTACCATCCTACCTGCTTCAATGACTGCACATGGACAGCAGGGACAGAACTTCCAACATCCCTCAGTACAGCTAAAGGCAGAACTCATGAACAGTACTGTAATGTTTTCAGACTTTCACACAATAACACAGAGGGAAGAGATGAGTCTTCTGTCTGAGCCTAATTAACTAATTTACTAACACTATATAATGGATCTGATTTTCTTGGAAGCTCTTTTGGCTTAAGAAACAGCAAAGCATACAAAGAACATGCAGGTACATGCATTCAGAAGACAATCCCTAAGTACGTTTAGTTAGATCGGTAATTTCCCAAGTACTGTGCTGGTGATGCACAGGGCCTTTTAAAGATGCCTAAGGATGTAAGTAATGGAGCATCTCCCAATAGCTGCACTTCTTGGACTTGTAGAAATAGAAACTGCTGAGGCAGATTTTTGGTGGAATCATTGCCTTTGTACTATTAGTAGCAAGTAATGCACTTATTTGGCATTGGGAAAAATGGAACTGGCATGATGCTTCAGACTGCAGTGGACCAGTAGTCAAAGCAGGTCCTGGCGTAAAGCAAAAGTTTATGTCTATAGCCATGGAAGCTTTATCGTTTTGCCAGACCCACAGCTCAGGAGACATTGTATTTATAGCTCACATACAGCTGCCCTGAGAGAAGTAATTGATACTGTCTTTTTTTTCCAACTGTTCCTGAAGTATGCCATATGTACCTGCAAATGCCTCATCAATGGCTTTAAGAAATTTTAGTGCTCCCCATAGCTGAGCCTGCAAAAATTCACAATGCAGGAAACTCCCATGCATCTGTTCTAGTCTCTTTGAAGTTGTCTGTGAAGGCTGAAAGTGCAGGGGAGGTCAGAAACATAAGAAAAAGTTTTATTAATATTTTGTCAGGGAGGAAAGATAAGAAATGAGGAACAGATTATTGCAGAACTTGAAACAGATGTTGAACAGCTGATAAAATCATGTCATTAATATTGAGATCTGAGACACGGACTTGCTGTGCTATGTGTCACATCTTTTAACACAAAGCTAAAATTTCTGGCATTTTATGGTTAACTCTGGAAACATCAAAGAAAAGGTCATTTATCACATACATGATGTGAATTTTTTGACAGAACACATTCTAGCCCTGAAGAAAGACCTCCACATCAAGATCCATGGTTTACAGTTTGAAAATCAATGTGGCATCTAAAAACCCCTTATTTTTGTATTTGTCTAATATTTCTTCTTTTAGAGAATTACTTCAAAAAAAAGTGGATTTGGGGTATGGAGTATTACACTCAGTACAGCTGTAGTTCTGATGTCATAGCAATGATCTTGAGTAACACTCTAGGCTTTTGATTTTCATTTCCAATTTTCCCATGTCACTACAGCAGGAGACAGAAAACAAAAATAATTTTTTGACATGAATGACGCATTAGTGTGCTATTAACTAATTTGAGGTATAGAAATCTCATGGGTAGACAAGAGCTCTATATTTTGAAGCAAGTTATCAGGGGCAGACTTATGGGTGAGAGTAAATAAGTTTACATTTGAATCCATTAAAATGATTATAAGAAGAAGAGAAAAGTTAAAATTTGGCTCTGAGTTGGAACACTACTTAGACTATTCCACCCCCAAAGCAAGGTCCTAATAACCAAGATTTTCAAAACAAATACATGCTTAGTGCTTATGTCAATTTTCTACTAGGCTACAGTTATGCTTCTAGAAAGGTTAGTGGAAAAATTCCACAAATTGCAACTTGTACGCTAAATAAGTACGTAAACTATGCTTTTCATCTCTTACACTCAGAGAAGCTGAGTTTGTGAATGAAAACCACGTTTTACAAAGCCTTCCATCTCTCCAGAGGGAGAATTTTGCCTTTTGAATCTGAAAATATAGGTAAGAGTTTTTCTGCTCTAATTAAAGCTCCAAGGAGAAGGAAGAAGTATGTTCCTGATTTAACTGAGGAATTCAGTGAGGGTATTTTTACTAAGATGGAATTTATTCCAACAAATTAAAATTACTAATACTTAAAATCTTGCAGAAAATCCTGAAATCTCAAGGCATGATTCCAAACTCCACTCTCTTTGCTGTGGCTTGATTTACATCATTATGAACAAACAGATCAGGATCTGGTCATGGGACATGCATTTGTGCACAGTTTCCTATCTCTAAAGCATAAGCTGATTCTTTTCAGGATGTGACATTACGTTTTAAAACATTATAATCCTAAAAAAGAAAACCACAGACTGCATTTTCAAAAATGTCTTGGTGACGTATTTTGTATCTTAGAATCACAGAATTGTTAGGGTTGGAAGGGAACTTAAAGATCCTCTAGTTCCAACACATCTGCCAAGGGAAGGGACACCTTTCACTAGACAGGTTGCTCAGAGCTCCATCCAACGTGACTTTGGACAATTCCGGGGATGGGGCAAACACTTCATGGGTTAACCTGTTCCAGTGCCTCACAAACCTCAGAGTAAAGAATTTCTTCTCACTATCTAATCTAAACCTACTTGTTTTCAGTTTAAAGCCATTGCCCCTTGTCTCAGCGCTAGATGCCCATGTAAAAAGACCCCCTCCAGCTCTCTTGTAGACTACATCAAGTGTTGGAAAGCTGGAACAAGGTCTCCCTGTAACCTTCTCTTCTGCATACTGAACAAGCCTGTGAACTTGCTGAAGAAGCACTCAGCTCCATCATCAGTTATTGATAAAATGTTAAACAGGATTGGCCCCAGTATTGAATCCTGGGATACATCACTACTGACTTGTCTCCAACCAGACTTGTGCTGGTGATTGCAACCTTCTGGGTCTGCCCATTCAGACAGGTTTCAATTTGCCTCACTGTGCAATTCTCTAACCTGTATTTTATCAGTTGTTCTGTGGGGATGTTATGGGAGAGTGTCAAAAACCTTACTAAAGTCAAGTTAGACCACATGACCTCTTTGAAATTCTGAATTTTCAGATCAAAAGCAAAATTTACACTTTCAAAAATTACTGTAAAGCAGCAAACAAAGAGGGGAATGAAAAATTTATGGAAGATCCAGGATTTGTCTTCAGCTATGACTGTAAACAAGACAGCTCACTGTTTGCCTTACTGTTAGTGGCAAGGCCACATATTTTTGCATTTGGCGGTACCTTTTCTAGAATGAGACCCAAAAGCATTTTTCTCTAAAGAAACCTCATAATTCTTGATTAAATGTAGGATATGCAAGGAAAGCACCACAATCTGCATGCTGGCTGGCTGTCTTTGGTGGGACCAGACATGTTCTGAGGATGTCCACCTCCTTGAAATACCTGTATTATGCAGACTCCTATAGGGCCTGTATCTGATGATCAAAGCTGTTGGACCTATGTATGTGTTCACATCCTCAGTGGTAGACACTCAGGGCCACAATATATTCAAAGTTACTGCAGTTAAAATAGCAACAACACTTCAGCTGGTCCAGAATGAAAGTATTCTTAGTTTACAAGTTAAGGAGATGCAATTAGCTCACCATGAGAGCAAAACATTGTCATGTTATTGTACCTTTGCTGAAGGTTAAGTGTGTGCACCAGAGACAATTACAATGGCTCATTTGGTACATAACTCTAACCAGACTGTGATTCCGAGTCCAAAAGCATCTAGGAAGTTTTGATGCCTTTTGTGAATTTATGTCATGTCAAAATACTAGATTTTGGTTACAGATAACAGTTTTGTGCATGAATCACCAAGACAAAACTGGGAGGAGTGGCTGATGCATGAGATGCTTACATGGTCACTCAAAGGTACCTGCATGGGCTGGAGAATTTGTCTGAGAGAAATCTTGTGGAGTTCAACAAGAAAAATTCCAGAGCTCTACATTTGGGCAGGAATATTGCAGTGAACCAGTGCATGCTGGAGGCTGACTGGCTGGAACAGCTCTGCAGAGAAGGGTGTGGGAGTCCTGGCAGACAATAAGCTGACCATGAGACAGTAAGATCTCACTGCAAAGGTGGCCAATAGACTCCTGGGCAACACTATGACAAGCACTGTCAGCATGCTGGGGAGGTGATATCTCTAAATACAACACCTGTGAGGCCACACCTGGAGTACAGGGTCTAGTTCTGGACTCCCCAGTAGAAGAAAGGAATGGACTTACTGGACTTGGTCCAGCAAAGGGCCACAACTATGATGAAGGTTTTGGAGCATCTCTCACATGAGGACAGCTGGGACAGCAGGGACTGTTCAGTCTGGAGAGGAGAATGCTCAGTGACCTTAGTAATGTGTATAAACTGCTGATAGGTGGGAATAAGTACAGAGCCAGGCTCTTAGCAGTGGTGCCCAGAAACAAGACATGAGACAATAGTCAAAAATTAAAAAACATGTGAGATTTAATCTGAACACAAAGACACTGCTTTAGCTGACCCTGTGTGTTGATTGACACAGCCTGAATTTTTAGGTAACAAGGGAGGGTCACAGAAGTGGCTTCTGTGAGAAGTTGCTAGAAGCTTCCACCATGCCCGAAAGAGGCAATCTCTGATGGCTCTGAAGATGGACATGCTGCTGGCACAATTAGAGAGGTTGGTAACACCTCTGTGATGACATATTTAAGAAGAAAAGCCAAATAGCATGTGCAGAGTTTTTTCCAGTGGTGGCGATGAGCTGTGGCTGCGGCCATCTCGACGCGGCCCAGGGTGGGCTTTGCGGGCCTGGTCGCCCTTAGCCGGGGCAGGACAGAGGTGGTGGTGGCTTTCCCTTCCCAGACCCTGCATGAAGAGAGACGCTGAATAGTGCCAGTGGCACGGCAGCCATCACCGCCTGTGCGATGGAGGCGGGGTCACCTGGCCAGCAGCGGAAACACAAGTGACTCGCCAACGTGGAACCTAGAAGAGATCAACCTCGCGGCAGTGTGGGACCCTGCAGGAGTCTTTGAATTGGTAGAACTTGTTGACAATGGGACCTACAAGGAGCAGTTTTTCTTCTAATCAGAGAAGAGGAGGAAGAGGAGGAAGCGAGGACATGTGAGAGAAAACAACATGGTGGCATCAAGGTCAGTGATGCCTTGAGGGGGAGGAGGTGCTCCAAGTGTCAGACCCGAGATGTAGACTGTGGTGAAACAAACTGTCCCCCTGTAATGCATGAAGTCCATGGGGGATACAGAGATCCACTTGCAGCCCATGGAAAAAGTGGTCATGCTGGAGTGGGTGGATGTTGGAGGGGGCTATGATCCATGGGAGACCAAATAGAGAGGGAGGGCCCCTGCTTCCAGAGACTACTTCCAAACTAGAGCAGCCTGTCCTTAGAGGACTGCACCCTGTGGACGAGTGATCCATGCCACAGCAGTTTTAGGAAGACTGTTTGCCTGTGGGAGGGACCCCACGGCAAGGCAGAGAAAAGGCTCCTCTCCCTGAGTGAACAGATCTTGGGTGATGAACTGACCAAAACCCCAATACCCCATCTTTCTACACTGTCAGTGGGAAGAAGGGAGGGGTTGGCAGGGGAAAAGGTGTTTTAAAGGTTTATTTTACTTTTCACTATCCTCCTCTTACTCTGTTAATAATAAATTTATCTTATACCTTTAAATTTGAACCTGGTTTGCCCTTAGAGTATTGTTATCTCAGTCCTTATCTCAACTCATGAGCCCTTCGTTAATTTTTTTTTCCCCTCTCCTGTGCCCAACAACAATAGAAGACGGTGAGTGAACAACTTTTGTGGCTGTCTGGTGTTTAGCCAGTATCAAACCATTATGCCCTGCATAGGCATTGGATTAGATAGTTTCAAGGGATCCCTTCCAACCTCAAAAATTCTTTATGACTCTGTGTAAAAGAAGAAAAATTACTGGTATGCTTCATAATCATTCACAGGTTTACTTGTTCAATTCAAATGTGCATTTCTGTGCATTGGAAAGTTAACATACCTATTTTAAAAGAGGCAATATCTCATCAACATTCTGAGGACAGATATGGGTGAATAGTGAAAATCATCATGCACAGACATTTGTGGTTCATTTGCAAAGCCCTACATACTCTGTCAAAGTAGCTTCTGTTTTTATCTATTTTGTTTCCTTTCCCTTGCCTAAAATTTTAATATAGAAGTGTAGAAAAAATATGCCCTTACTTGCTAAGGAAACTGGATGTGCCAAGGTCAGAATCAGAGCATCTCATTCTCACCAAGAGATGCTCTGATTCTGACCTTGGCATATCCAATCATACAGTCATTTCTGTATTTGACTGTAATCTGTAAAATCCAAGCTTGTGTTAGTAGTTACAAGTGCAGTTTACTTATACTGGAACATTATCTATTAATGTTAAAAGCACAATATTTTTTTAACAGGATGATTCTTGTTTCCCCTGTAAGTGCTGGACAGATAGATTTAAAAAAATTAATTTAATTATTATTCTATTTCTGAAGACATGAGCCCAACTTCATTCACAAATAAAAGCTTGTTCAAAAAAAAAAGAAATGTCTTAGTCTTGGAAGCTTTTCCTGGATGGCCTGACACAGAGTAAGGTTCTCCTCACCTTTTCACACTAACAATTGTTTATCCTCCCTTCAGTCCTTTGGACATAACCCCTGACCATTTTGTGATATCATTTCTCACTCTGCCTTTGGCATCTTTCCATTCTGGATCTTGCAGCTCTTGACATTCTCCATTTCAATTCTAACACTGGGTTCCTCTCACCCTACATTACAAGATATGAATATCTGGACATGAATATGTTGTCAAAGCAGAGGTTTTGTGGAGATGAAAAGGGACCAATGTGTCTTGATTCACTGCAAGAAGCTGAAAGAAAATAGTCACAATCCTTGTACCCTCAATAAAGAGAAGTTTACTTGGCTTTCCCTTTTTTGAAAAAAGTTATTTCTAAGGAAAGGCTGTTTGACGTTCAGTTCTGTCTCCTTGCTTTGGGCTTTCTCCACCAAATCTTTCCAAAGTTTTCTCTGTGTTAGCAAACTCTAGCAAATTCTAGCAAACTGTTAGCAAATTCTAGCATTCAGGGCAGGGTTCCAGCCAACAGCTTGCTTGCTTTTCCCAGAAGATGGAAGTTTTGCTTCCCTCTTCCCTCTTCACTTCCTGGCCACACAGTCTCACATGCATTCGCTTGGTTCAAAGGAGTTTTCAGTTTTGGGGAAGTGGACTTGTAGAAGGATTCAGTGAATGCTAGAGCTCATGCAAGGTACCTCAGGGAAGTTTGCTGAGACCAAGGAAGTATAGGTCATGAATGTCCTCTTTTTGTGACAGTAGGCTATGAGATCAGCTCTCTCTTGCTTGTGAAATGGCATCATGAGACTGCTTATAATAGTTAACTCTACCTCAGAATATGCAGTTGCAGCTTTGGGCTTGCAATGTGCAACTGCTTAACCCACTTCTGAAAATAGGGAGAGAGAGATACAAGAATCTATAGATTTGCAAAGTTATTAGCTCACAGCTCTATATAAAGTCATAGATAATAATGCTAATCTTTCCAAATCTTTTCTCATTCTTATTATATAAAGAAAGAATTTAATCTAAAGGTATGAAATCTCTATTTCTTGGTATAGAGTTCCATCAAGTTGTTTTTAGGGGTTATTTCCTTTAGAAAGAAAGCTAACCCACAATGTTAGTCCCATAAGCTAACAGTACATTTTCAGCCATACCTGTGATCATACTTGATATGATTAATGGCAGAATGATGAGTTTGAGCATTCTCATCAGCAATTCCCCAGGAAATGCAAAGTAGACCTTATCCAAATTAGACAGATTGCCATATTCCCGTACCAGCACACCAATTCCAATACCTAAAAGGGATATAAAAATGTTACACAAATTAGATGTAGTTTATAATAGAGACATACGAGACAAGGAGAAAAAAATATCAGAACAAAAAGAGTAAGAAATAAACATATTTTCACAACTGTGGTACAACTTCCAAAGCAAATCAGGTAAGATCATGTACTTCCTTTTCTAATGATAAGCAAAGTAATAACACATAATTCTGAAACAGAATGTCTTTAGGTATATCTTTGGAAAAATCTGATTAGGTGCTCTGATTATCAGTCCAGTCCAGTACTGATTTTTACCCACCTTCACTAGTTCTAGAAGACCCATAACTGGCATTAAAAAAAATCAGTAGACTATATAAACACTACCAAACACTAAAGAGATATGGTGACATAAATACTTCAGATGATTTCTATTGGTGAAAATAAACCTACCCAGCAGCAACACTTTCAGTAATTGCTGCTCTACATAATTTGGAAAGAGTGTGACTGTAACCACTAAATTAATTTAATAACTTCCAGGAAACAGAACAACAAAAATACACTCTGCTCATTTCACACTCATTTCACAACACAACCAGCCTATAAATATCAGACTATAAATTCAATCAGTGATTGAGCCATGGTGCAAGGAACCTTTATACATCCTCTTATCTTTGGATTATATGAATTATCACATGAATATATCCCACATCTGAGACAAATCACAGATAAAAGTTCTACTGAAAGAAAAAAATCATGGGCCAGAGACAAAATTCTTCAGTTTGACAGGCAATACCTTTATTTTCCATTCCAACATGATTTTCAAATTAAAATGACTGTTACAGGAAATGTCTTGATCAGTGTCTAAAAAGCACTAGAACTGTTGTTTCACATAGAAGCTTTGTAAAGCTTCAGTCCTGAATGAACAGAGATCAAGAGATCTAGTTTCTGACTGGATCCAATGAAAGAACAAGTCAGAACTCTTCATCATCAAAATCAAGCTAAATGAAAATTAGAGCAGATTAAAAACCAAGTCTTTCCTGTTAATAGAGATGGAAAATGAACCAGGTAACCTTCCAAGAAAATGAGCTGCTCTAGTCAACGATTAAGATTTCTGATCAAGGTCTAATCTCTGCCAGTGAATACGGACAGTTTGAATTCCTTGGAGCAATCTAGAATCTTAACAGCCTTGAAGATATTTGCAATATTATGCAAATAACCTTGATTAAAGAATGATAAGACACAATGATATCTATTTCTAATCTAGGGACTAAATTAGATGAGTTGAAAATATTTACTCTGGGCTTTTAGATAAGCCCAAGCAAGATAAAATTCCATTTGTAAAATGGTTACATGAATTGAAGTTAGTTGCTAAGGCTTTGATCCTGAAAGCACTAGAGTAAATAGCTGAATCTAACCATACAGGTAATTTCCATGTCTTCAGACAATTCATGCAATTTAGGGTAGACATTTGCTTAAATTGCAGCAAGACTGAACTGCATGTTTATGGCAAATTGTGTAATGCCACTTTACCTTCAGCAGGTATGACTAGGACATGTTCTAACCAGCTGCCTTTCATTCTGTATGATGACTGTCATATTTGACCAGATGGAATTCTGATTGTTGTATATTCAGCAGGATTACTAACAGGTAGAAAGGTTCACCCTTGCTTTAATTCTTGAGGGTTTTGTTTTCCACATCTTTAGATTTCATTACAAAAACTTCCCACATGCTCTCAAAACTATAGAAGGGTTTCCTTAAGATTTTCCATCTATATATACTTATACCTGGTCTGTTAGATTTTTTTGTTGAGGATATTATTTATCTAACGACAAAAACTGAGAATAGAGTTTCAACAATCTCTTGACATTACATTATTGCTCTCAATTCCTTATTCATGCAATTTTTTTTACCGGACAGAGCACTTATATCCATATTGACTTGTGTAGTATGCCAAACTACAGTAAAATGCAGCTACCTTTTAACTGCAGTTAGCATCTAGCATATACTGGTTGAATATATCATGGGAATATAAGAAATTTTATTTTGTAACAGTAACAAGAGAAGATTAGAAATTTAGAAGAATAATCTTGCTGTTGTACAGGAAATGGACATATGTAGAACTTTTCGAGCCTCATCTCAATAACCAAGTTTAACTCAGAAATTTCTTCTGGGAATTATAACACACAAAAAGAAGTGTGGTTTAGCATAAACACATTTCACATGGTAACCATCGCTTTTAACATCACATTGATTACAGTAGCCCTAAGTAGAGACAAAGTGTTATAAAAAAAGTGTTCGAAAACCCTTCAAAAAGTGTTTTTTGAAGAGCAAAGCGTCACTTTTCCTACTTGCTCTCTTAATCTTTCTTGTTTCAACCACTCCACCTTTCTTCTCGTCCATGATAAATCGGTTTTATTTATTTTCTATCTCTTCTCTTTGCTTTTCCTTCTTGCCCACATGGCTAAGTTAGGTTATAATTTTTAGCACAAGAGCAATCCTTTACTTGCAAGTCAATGACACATTCTGCTTAAGCTCCAGATTTCTGCAATATTGGGCAGATGTGAAGAATGATGGTGGAATAAACGGTACAATCCCATATCTTTAATTTAAATTTTTAAGGAAAATATATCCTTGTAACTGTGCATAGTACAGCACACGCTGTATAGCATGGTGTCTATGTTTCCTCTCCCAGCTACCAAGACAGCAAGTGAAAGGTGCAGTCAGGATCCCTGAGATTGTGATGCACAATGAAGGCCACAGGACAATTCTTCTGTCTCAACCCAAATGAAACAACACATGCCCTAACTCCTTGCTACTGTTCTCCCAGGCAGCACATACAGTTTTTATAAGCTTGGTAACAGACAGGCAATCCTTCAAATAAAGGGTTTAAACACAAATGAGGCAAGTGAGGGGTGAGGATGAGAAGAACAACAGAAGAAAAACAGAGTATAAGAAAATCACTGAATATAAGCACACCAAGTGAAATCCATTGGCACCCAACTTTCAGGGTGCCCCAGCTTAAAAAGCTAGAGGGAATGCATGTTTCCTCTCTAGAGGATGAGCCATTTTTCATTGTGTTGCCCAGAAAAAGGGCAGCAGAAAGTGTTGCAAGGGGTTACCTAGCACCTGCAACTGGCTCCACTGTATGTAGCACTAGATCCATTACATCTGCCAAGCCTGAGGCTTTCCAGGACCTAGGAGACGATGGCTGTGTGTAGTAAGGTGGCAGAACCAGTCTTGTCTGTGTTTGTAAGTTCAGTGAGTCCACCACAGAAATTAGGTAAAATGTGTCTTGGGAGACTATTATGTTGAGGTTTCTGTCTATCTGCAAAACAACTTCTGTGACATCTGGATATCTGGTGAACAGTAATTTACTGCAATCTGATCTACATCTGGAGTGTTTCTTTGCATATTGCTATTCTTTCTGAAATGTTATCTAAGGAAAAAGGTAAATTCTTTGTATGGGAACGATTATAGGGCTACTACATTTTTCTGCAAGTACCTTGCTGCAGTTCATGACACAGATTTGGAAATGAGTAAGAAACCTACACATACTCTGTTCAAAATACTGGTATAATCTCCGGGCTCAGTTATACTAGCAGACATGGGGTGTGTCACAGATTGTCCTAAAGCTATTGTAAACTTGTAAAAATGTGCTGGCCATTCAGAAGCCCCCCAAGCAACTCATCGTGGAGACCATTTACAATTTTTCAGGAAGTGATAGCTAAACCCTGAAGCCTTTTTTGCGAGGTAAACAAAATACAGATTTTGAAGACTCAGAAACCCTGAGTATCTGAATCTGTTCAGGATATGCAGTATGACATTACTATACTTATTTGCTTTACATCATTACTATTGTGGGTTAGTTGCTCTTCAGAACCTGATTACATCCCTGATAAGAATATTGTATGATAGCATGCCCCTTTACTTTCTTTACCTTCACAGGTGGAACAACTCACAATTTAGAAACAGATAACCAAAGTCCACACACAGACATGCCTGCTTCTGTTTCTCACTGAAAGAGAATATTAAACAGGAAAAAAAAAAAGTTATGTAACAGTTGGGACTCCCTCATGTTATTTATGTTAATAGATGAGAACACTGGTTTAGGATACACAGTTTCAATTGACAGGGAGCTCTCCACCAGTGTGCATGACACTGAAGAGACAGCATATCATCTTTACCTCACGCTGACTTTATTATGTGAATGATCCTTAGGAATGAACCATAAAGGCAATGAGAAAAGGAATCCAGCATATATTTTTGTAGAACTAATAATCTGTTTTGTAAAATTATCTGTTCTGTAGCACATGCAGCACTCTGAAAAAAAAAAAAGCTGTGGTATTTATTTTTCCTCTTTTCTTAAAATTTCGTAATATGGAAACTCCTTCTCACTGAAGCAGAGTTAGTGACCCTGCCTAATGCTGATAGACAGAGTGGGAATTATAGGAATTTTTCTTTGACACAGCCCTGAAAGAAGAAAAAAAGTCACATTGTTCAAACCTGGTATTATTTAATTGTACTATAGCAATATCTATTGTGCTAATAACTAAGTGATTAAGCTCTTCATAATTTCACATTATATGCTGCACAGACACGACAGACTAAAACAATGACTTCTATCATTTTAGTGAGTCTTAACTGGATTAACCTCAGAGCAGTTGATTCATAGAACTGAAAAGGTCAGCAAACAAAGTTCACTGACTTGATTTCAAACACAATACGAACTATTCAATATAAACAACTCAAAGTGCAGCACAGGCAGGAAGGAGTTCTGCAGTGTGACATATTCTCAGCCTTTAGCAATATTTTATAAACTGATTTTGTCTGTTCTCTCCATAGAGTTTCTTTTACCACTGGCTGTCTCTTAGAGCAAAGAAATACAGTGCCAACTATAGAACACTAAAAGAGAAAGTGTGGAAGAATATATTACAAAGGCTTATAAACATATTATTTCAGCTCTTTTTGCATTATTTTAAATACTTTCTAATGTTATACATTTTACTGTTTTACACTCTACCTTCCAATAAACATACTGATGTTGATTGAAGAAAGAGGATTCTTGGAAAAACTGCAGGCCACCACTAAAGTATAAGAGCTCCGGGGTGTAATTACAAGGCAACTAATCTTAACTCTATCATTGCTTGTGTTAGCCAGACTACCAGCTTGTTTACAAAGACATGTGAAGAAAAGTTCTCTCAGAAATCTTCCAGAAGAGAGTTTCCATATCAGCTCTTGGTTTACTGAAGAATATTTAGTAGCAATGTATAAGAGAATGGCTTGTTCTCTGCCATGGTGAGACCCCCTAATGCTCTCTGATTATCCTGTCGAGGTTGCAGTGGTTGTAAATTCCTTCACACAAGTAACACATTGTCATATGACTGCAGTGTGAGAAAAGTTCAGGTGGGCAGTGACTCCCTGTGAAGGACCTTCAGGAATGAAGGCAAGGTGGAATGCTGGTCAGAGGGGGAAAAATCAGCTTCTCCAGTGTCGGTGTACTCCCTTTACTCACAGTAGGTTTGAAGGCTACAGCAAACAGCAAACCCACATAACTCTTGCTACTTTCTGTGCTGATGAAGCCTGGAACAGGGCTGATAACATAGGGCAGCCTGTAGCAGTCACCACTAACACAGAGCAGCCTCTCTGCTATGCAGCCCTGCAAAGGCACACCTCATCCTTAGTCAAAGCAAGGGCAGTTAGTTGACTCAGCCAGGAAAAGGGAAATAGTGGGCTATTTTCCTGTGACTATGTGACCACAGTTCTGCTGAATCTGAACCAGTACTCCCTCCAAACATGCAGAGGGCTAACCAGCTTGATTACTTAACAATGTCTTCTATTGGACTCTGGATTTCCTCTCCTTTATCCAAATAGTGTTGATGAATCCCACATGCACATATCTTCCAAATATTTTCCAGATGCAACTTCCTTCAGAGAAAGCCAAGAAAAAATATACAGGTGAAGGAAGAAGTGCTTCATTTAGACTGTGCTTCTTCTAGTTAAAACTCTTGTACTGAATCTACCACTGTAAAAATAAACTAAGTTGTACCAGAGATAAGATTTTTTTCTTTCACAGTTTGCAACAACTTGTTGACTTACTATGTTTGTGAAGTACTGTGCTTATAACCTTAACATAAAAATTTATTTATTTTATAAGCAAGGTCATGTCATAAATTAAACAATGTGGGGAAAATGACAATTCTGTCCCATCAGCTATGCAACCTACATTTCTTTATAAATTTGGATGTGTCCTGGTGAAAGCACCTGTTCTGTTGGGAAATACTGTGTGAAACTCATTAAGGTTTCAGGAAAAGTGAATTCAGTGTCGAACACACACGAAGGAGGACTATAGTGTAATTAAAAAATTAAGAGCCTACCTTTTGAGAGGAGATGAAAGAGCTTAGTTTGTCCACCACAGATTAATGAGGTAGAAATATAGAAAATTTCTACTAGTGTTAGAGAAATACTACTAGTGATGGAGCAATATTTTAATTATTGGATGCATAGTGAAACAACACTGATTTGTTTCCAAAATTTATAGTGGAAATTTTAAGGCTTTCAACCAACAGATTGAAGAATACAGCTTCCTAGGAGGATGTACAGCATTGAATAGCCTATCCAGCTTTATGATGGAGCATGGCATGTAACAGAATTTTATCTACAATGGTGTAACCCAAAGCAGCAGAGGCTAGATATGATAAGCCAGGGGGTATCCTTCTATCTCTATTCCTGTGCTTTACAGTAAAATTGAAAGGTAACCTGACAACAGTAACTTGTCTTTCTTCCTTTGCAGACCTTCCTTATGACCTCTTTCTGATATCACTTCTAAAACCAATACCCTTCTCCTTCATCTCATCCATCTATGATGTGTAAGCCTTCTTTAATTATGCTGTCATCCAGACATGTATAGGTCTTAATGCTTCCACAATGTCTCCAAATGCACGACAATTTATAAAGCAGTGCTTTGTTTAGACCCCTTTCTCAGTTGTTTCAGAAATTAATGTCTCCCAGTTATAGCATATGTTTTGTTTATATGGCCTAACACACTGCAGTGCCATGAGCACCATTACAATGCCACACAGAAAAACCAAGAATTTCACACCCTTCCTTATAAAATCCCACTGATTTTCTGTTCTCTTTCCACAATGTTTTGCTTGCTATCCCAAAGCTGTATAAGCACCTTTGTACATGGATAGCCCAAGAGATATTAGCTCAGTAGAGTACATCAGGAGAAATGCATCTTTATTTAAAATTCCTAAAACATGCAAGAAACGAAATGGTTGGAAGTGGTATAAGAAAGGTGAAAGGCTAGTAACTGGAAATATCTGCCAGATTCTAACCCTTGTTATTGCTTCTTTGATGAGAGAATGAGAGAAAAGGACAGTAAACAGGACATTCTGTTCTAGCTCTCCCCTTGCTGGAAGAGCACTGGAATGATTGTGACTGAGATAAGCAGAAGGAAAGGCAATTTAGTGGACACTAAAGATAGATAGATAGTAACATGCAGAAACATTTTATTCTGAAACGAATGAAGACATCAGAGCATTGAGAAATCAGATATATGACCCAGAAAATTAGCTCAGATTAAGTAAAACCAGGTTGTTTACCATTCCAAAAGCATGAAAGGACCAAGAAATGTGAAATGCTAACTCAAATACAGCCCTGATCTTCAGATGTGATACAGATGTGTTCTCACTGCACAAGATAATATTGTGGGACTAGTCGTAAGTACAAATCCTATGGGGAATTCGTAGGAAAAAAAAAAAAAAAGAAGACTTCCGAACAGTGCAACTGCTGTTTGTTGTGAGTAGTCTCAACCTGAACATTATCTTTTTTGATGGAGTGTATAAGATGAAAGTGTCTTTATGCTTTGTTTCTACAATGTAAATATAAAAGAAAAGAAATTTTTGCAATTACATTGTCATATCTTCCCTTAAATAATATTGTGAAATTGGACACAGTAAATATTTTGCTGATACTAATACTGACGTTCTTGCTTCAAATGTAAAAATAATACTGATAGACTTTGGTAGTTTGGGGACTTTGCAGAGTGTAAATTGACATTAGGCTCACCTTTTCTAAAGATTTAAAAATTCAGCTCTAGTGATAGTTTCACTTCACTCTCATAAAGTGAAACCTGGAGACTGTGTTAAAACAAACAATAAAATAGGAAAAGTCTACATGCCAGAAGAAGAAATAAAAGATGGGTTTTCTTTGCTTCAAAACAGTTCAAGAGAGGCATCATGCTTAACTTCAATTACCTTTGAACTCTTTCATTGGCTGACTTCCTGGCTTAGAGCATTTTTGATCTTCAGTGGCATGTGAAACTCTCAGATGTAATTATCTGTCATTCCACATTTTACTTTCCATTGTTAAAATTAAATTCAGACATTTTCTCAGAATTGCTGTGTTTCATACATTTCTGAAGAGATCCCATGCTATATCAAACTGTTGACAAGCGTTACAGAGAAATACAGATATAAGAATCATCACTGTCTACAGAGGCATAAAAAGTCACACATATCATCTATGCTGTTCTGAGGCACAGCAAGAAGAAAACAGTCTTCTTTTAAATTTCCACGCTACCACAGTTGATTCAAGATATCTGGTCTTCATTTTTTATAAATTCCAAATTAATAAAATGCTAGGCTTCAGAATTCAAGAAAGAAATTGAATGCTTGACTTTCAACTATACTTGTCAGAAACAAAGCAATAATTCTTTTGCTTTATTATATTCCCTTTATTCCCCAAGAACTTCTTTCTTGCTGTTTTGCTAGAGTATTTCTAGAGACTATAAATCTGCTTCATTGTTTGGAAACTTACCACTGTAGTGTGCAAGCAAGAAATGGTACTGAAGACAGTCCCTAAATTAAGCTAAGAGGCTACTTTTTGATAAGAGTACAAGGAGGGAGAAATGGAAAATGGTGAAACCTTACTTCATATCAAAAATGGGCTTTTGCTATTTAAATTGATTTGCTAGAGACAGAAGCAACTTACTGTCAGAAAGAGTTAATAGATTTTTGGGGTTTAGAGGCTGCAGTCAACATTTGCAAAAAAACCTCAGGAATATGGTGAAATCCCTGGATTCAAGTGGCCTTCTGCATAAGGAAAGACCATCAACAGAGTGATAAGTTACTAATTTTTTTGTTGTTGTCTTCACCCTATGGGACATTCATTCTTGTAAGAACGCACTGGTGGGCTTCCAGTAATGCAGAATTACTGCTATTAAAACCAGCTGTCAAGTCCCCTCGTGTCCAATTACAGAGGGAGCACAGCCCTTCATTTAGCAGGTGTGAATGGACCTGACTTGTATAGAAACAAAAAAATATTCTTAAAGTGAGATATTACTACTTAATATTATAATATAAAATAATAACTTCCATTAACATTATAGAGAATAAAGGCATATAAACTGCTAGGGGGTATCATAAAACACAAACCAAAGATTCAGTGGCTAGAGCACTTACCAAATCCTGGTAAATCATTATAGTCACAATACTCAAAGTTTCTGCAATGCTGGTGTTACAACAGGAACTATGCATATTTTAATCTCCCTCTCAAATGCAGGCAGAAAAGGAGATCTGATGCCAGCCCGAATCTTTCAACAATGGAACTGCACAAGCAAAGCATCTGATCCTGCGGAGACTGAATAAATTCACTTCAGGGGTGGAAAAGTAAGGTGTTTAGGCATGCTCCAGCCTCAGTACCTGACCCTCGCCCTCTCTTTTACTCCATCCCTGACTTACATCACCGCTTGCTGCAGCCCGCGTTTTTGCGCGTTCACTGGCCGCCCGGTCCAGGCTCTCCCTGAGCCACCTCGGACAGCTCCCGCCGCCCCTGCGCCGCCCACCCGGCTTCCGGCACTGCACGAAGGTTCCTTTTTCGTGGCGTCTGCTGTGTACAGCGTAAGGACCATGTACATATGTGAAGAGGAGAACGATGGAGGAAGATAACGTCAGAGCACAAAAGTGTTTATTGCTGCCTCTCACTGAGACTGCACTGGCACACCCCTGATGAACAAAGGGCTGAAGAAAGGACACCCGCCATTCACAGTCTCCGGTGCCATTAGCTTCCTCCTTCTTTATCAGTCTCAACATTGCATTTCTCACATTTCCACATGAACACCTGAACAATTTCAGTGTCCCACTGTGCTGTTGAGAAAAGCCCAATCCCAAGTCACAGACAAGCTCAGAGGTATCTTAAGTTCCGAATATGTTTAGGAAGTGACAGACACTCCATTCAGCGATTAAAAACAAACAAACAAACAAACAAACAAAAAACCAAAAACAACAACAACAAAAAAAACTACTTGCAAACTTAGGTGAATTGAATCCCTCAGAATAATCTTTCCCAGACACAAAGCTGTTAATAGATTTCAAAATTACCAGTATATAAAGAAATTGCAACTTGTGTATAATTTCTGAGAATGTAAAAATTACCTTGGCTCTAGTATAGCATGCTACAGCAACTCAGTGCCTTGAACCATATGTACACAGATCACCTACACTTTAATTTCCATGGTAAAAAAAAAAAAGCTGTTTTGCTGAAGAACTGCACAGTACTACAGGCCATCAGGCCATGACACGCAGAAGAATGAGCAAGTATTTACACATAATCAGCCTTTTACTTTCATGACTGGTCTGTGTTGCAGCAGTGGCCTTGGAGACAAAGTGATGACAAAAGAGAAACACTCTCTGAGAAACCTGTGAAGTATGACTTAAACTCCGTATGCAATTGCCCTTTGGACACCTGTTTCAGGGTGAGTAATTTTCAGGGATATTTCTGGTTTATTTTGCCTTGACTGTATAATCTGGAAACAATGTAACTTTCTATATAAAGGGCTTGAAGCAAATTGACTTGTAAACTACTTTTGTTAGCTCAGTTGCTTTGGGCTCAGTAAGGCCAGTAGAACAAAAAGACGCAAGATGCCTCATTTTGCAGGTATTTGTGTGAGGCTGCTGCTCTCCTGGTTATACATCTTCACATCAGCTTGGTGGCCTTAAGTTGACTCTCTTCTAAGGCAAGGAAAATAACCACTTGCAGCTCAAATTTTGTTTTCTTTGAATATACATTCAGGTGTTTTCACCCAAAAGATATGACACTCCAGGTATTTTGTGTACACATTTAAAATTGCACCCCCCCCACACACTATGAAAGAAATTCTGGTATTTTTGAAAATGGTAAGGACAAGCAAAGTGTTGAACACTTAAGATATAGCATAAAATAATACTCTTGAAGGAATAAGTGCTTGGAATTCTGAGGGGCTTCTCTTTCTGTCTTTTTTCTGAGCTGCACACAAGTAATCAGGAAAACTTTTCAGCTTAGTAAGGGTACTAGCAAAGGTAAGCATTTTTTGATTGAATGCTGAACATGGCTCTGATGATGAGCAAAAATCACAATTCCACATGATAGTGTAGGAATATCAGATATTTTGCAGGACAGTTGGACAGCTTTCACAGCATATTTTCACAGCTTGATGCAATTACTTCCATACACCTCTGAAAAGCCTGTTTTCTTCTTTCAAAATGATGTGCCACTCTTCTGCTTATAAATGCTAAATTGTTCTTCCAAACTAACTAGATTAACAAATCTCAGATCAATTTCCCAGGGTATATTAAAAAAGAATGACTATGTAAATTTAATTATGAAGGGTTTATGGACTCTAGGTGTATTACAAACTTTCCTCATGCTGTAGTAAAACAATAATATATCATTTAACTCCATCTTTACAAGGGTTTCACTGTTCTTCTTGTGTATCTCACTTCACCCTTGAGAAATACTGGAAGTGCTGCAGATACACAGGTCCTTGCAAAAGGTAATTTGGTCCAAGGCTCACAAAATTACTATGAAGACTCTCTTTGACAGTATTATAGAGCTCCCCTGAGTTATGGACTGTTAATTACAGTGTAGCAGGCAGAGAAGCTGAAGGACACAGCAGGTGTTGGGAGCCTGTCCTCTCACTGGGAATTGCTATTGGGTATTAGGGGAATTGGGGTCAATTGTCCCCACAGCTACTGCATTATCATACATTGTGGCTCAGAGAAATTTAATTTCAGAATGTTGCATCTGTAGAATCACCTCACACTCTTTAATTCTAACTACAGACACTGAAGATAATAAGAGGGGAATATTTCTTAACCTCTTCTGTAAATTGGAAGTAAGTACGCCAACTCCTGGAAGAGTACCTGACAAGAGTATGCAAAAAAGCAATTGTACACATGCAAACACAGACACATAAACACACTCCTCCAGTTGTACAGTCAGATTTTCAAAGCAAGGCCCTTATCTTAATATTTTTGAACGAGGTAAGAAAAATCCAGAGATCTTTCAAATACTGAATGTATTGAGGAAACCACACATGTCTACGTAAGCACAGTTCTGATTACAGCTGATAAATAACTGGGAGGGATTCCAAAATAATAATTCTCTTCTGAACAAATTTGCACCGAAATAGGCATGGTCCAGCCAAAATTCAAATTAGCAGAAAAGTCATCTGAAAGAGACCCAGACAGCAAGTTAAGGAAGTATTTATAGCACCACTTCTCTACAGGAGAGAAAAAGTGAACGAGGCTTTCCAAATAATAACCAGGAGAAAATTAAATAAGGTGTGCAAATAGGGCCAAAATTACACCCTATGGAGAAACCTCTCCATCTAAGTAACTTGATGCATTTTCTTTGCCCTCTTTGACCACTTATCCTTAGTGAGATGGCATTCAATTAGTTTTTCCTTCAGAAACTTGTTGACGTACAGGGGATAAATCCTGCTATCTTTACAGTGATGGTTCTGAAAACCTCTCTGAAAGCTGGATGGCACTTCCAGACGTTTCACCCCTGAAAACCTCTCTGAAAGCTGGGCGGCATTGCCAAACTCTTCCAACTGCACCCCTCGCTTGGGCCACCACCAGCTCCACAAAGCCACCTCCACCGCTCTCCAGCCCTGCAGCCTCCCTCGGCGGGGCTGCCACCTGCAGAGCAGCCATAGGCAGGGGCCGCCTCCCACCATGAGCTGCAGAGGCCAACCCGGGGCACAGCCCGCCGTGGGGACCCGCACTACGGAGGGCTCACAGCCCCCGGCGCCCGTGCGCTACTCCACACGGCGGTCTCGCCCCGCCGGTCGCTGACCTTTGCCGCACGGGACGCGCGGAGGAGCCGGCCCGGCCGGGAGGGCCCCGGGCCCCCGCTGCCGACCCGGCCGTCCGGGGCTGCGAGCGCCGCGTCCCCCCGCGCCCAGCCCCGCTCTCGCCCGACCGCCGCGGCACCGCGACACTGCGCGACTGTTCTCCACGGCCGCGGCGATGCGGGGGAAGAGCAGCCGGCCGCCCTCATCCGCCTTTCGGGTGGGTCGTTAGCACGGCCCCGCACCGCCCAGCCCGGCCCTGCGGCCGCGCAGCACACCTCGCCCCGCCGCGGGCCCCAGTCGGATGCCGCGCCACCCCTGCGCCCGGCAAGGCCGTACCGTGCCGGCAAGGCCGGGCGGGGGGGCGGCGGCGCCGCGCTCCCTGCCTGTCCCCGCGCTCACCCGCCAGCACGGCGGCCACCGTGCTCAGCAGCAGCCAGTTCTTCCTCACGAAGCTCGGGCAGAACAATCCCTTCTTGATCGCCTTCGCCATGGCGGGGGTCGGCGGGGCTGGGGCGGTGAGCGTCGCGCGGAGCCGAGCCGAGCCGAGCCGAGCCGAGCTGCCTGCGCTCCGCGGGGCTGCGCGCCTACCCCGGGGAGGCGGAGACGTCGCGCTTCACCTGGCAACCGGAGAGCCCGGCCCCACGCCCGCCCCTCGCTCGGCCGGCCCACCTGCCGGCCAGCACACCCAGCTCCTGCTGAGAATATTGGAGGCGGCCGATACAGAAATGTCTTCTCAGTTCCTCCCCCCGGGAATTGACCCTGGTAGGCTTAAATACCAAAATAGCGAAGGAGAGTTTATCTCTTGTGCAACTCACCGGCAATGGTCTCCTCCCTCCCCACCATAAGGTTGATTAAAGCATATATAATATTTGACCCAGTTCCCTGTGGGTCTGTGGTTTTCCATATGTCTATAAACGTGCTGATTTTGATTGTCAAACCTGTAGTAAGCCCAACCAAAATCTGCCATTGTCTTGCTGAATGACATGGACAGAGCAGAATGAAAGTTCAATTTATCTTATTTAATTGCACTTGATATCATCCATTTCCAATCATACACTACTAAGGTTTACCTATTTCTATCTATAACAACTGGGTAATTAAGGCCTGAAGGAGATCAGCAAAATTGCAATTGAAACTTTGTTACTTTGCTCTTCACATGAACCGGGCTGTGCTGTGTGACAGCCTGGAGAAAGAGACAAGTATGTACCTTGCTGAGTCAGGTAGGAGCACTGAAATCCACCTGGATGCGAAGCAAGAGCTGTCATCAATCTCAAGTGTTAAAACCTGGACCTAGCTGCATAAATTCATACAGAGACACCTAAAATTGTCCATATTCTTCAGATGTGTAGAACAACTGCAGTAATTTGTTTGCATCTGTCATCAGGATAATTTAATTTAAAAAATAAGAGGAAGCTCAGTGGTGGAAAGGAAACAGATAAGTAAATATCATATTAATTAAATTAAGTCATAAAACGTGTCAGACCTCTTAAAAGGAAGGCTGGCACACTACCATGTTACAAGCTACAACAAAGCAAAACAAAAATAATTAATGCAAAGAAATGGTAAGAAACAACATGACAATGCTTAGAATTTGGTATGGAAATGTCACAAAGTAGGAGTGGCACTAAAGAGATACATGAAGAAAAATGCACATTGGGTTCCAGGGTGGGCAAGATCAGGCATACCTTGTGCAGAAGATCTCTGACTTTGGATCTCATTGCCACAGGGTATAATTTTTTTTATCATTGTTTCCTCTCATATATACTTGGAGTCTCAGATGTTGCTTTCAGTAAGTCAAATGTCTGATCTGCCCTAGGAGGTGGTGAATTGGTGTCTCTCTAGACAGTAAGAACAAAATGATTGGCAAGATGATTGGCAAGACATCTTCAGAATTTAGGCCTTCCTTTTATTTTCTCTCTATTCAGCTTCTCACATACCCCTTCTTACAACTTACTCTGCTTCTCTTTTGAGCTGTTTTGGTGAGCTAGGGGAAATGATTCCAATTCAGTTCCTGAAGACTAGCTAAAATAAGGTTAGAATTTATTTATTTCTCTATTAAGGTTTTGTATTTCTCTTAATACTAAAGCATTAAATATCCTTTTTTCACATTAAGGATTTCATAGTACCTTCTTCGTAGATCTAGAATTATCTGCAGCATTCTTAGGACAGAAAAAATGACCTTCTGCAGGTACAAAACAATGTGATTGTAGCTGATATATTTTTTCCTGAAGCTTGCAATACCTTAAAGGAATTGCACAACCTTAGAAAAAGCAGAATACAATTATGCTTTACAACTTGGGAAGGCTAGAGATAGATCTTATTTTTGTGTTCTGAAACAGCAAGGCAATATATATTGAATAATACTGAAGATCTCTATTTACATTTTGTTTCCTGTTACAGTACAATGTTCTATTATTTTCTGCTAGTGTTTTGTCCCTAAAAATATTTAAGGAAAAAGGTATGCCAAAATTCTAGGCTTTTTTCCTTAATAATTGTCTTTATTTTTTTAATTTCATCAATAGTAATTCCACAGCCTTGACCTCAAAAAAAACCAACCAACCAACCAAACAAACAAAAAAACCAAAAAAAACCCCACAAAGTTGATAACACAACACCCATAGAAAATTAAAGAAGGGTTTAAAAAAAATTAGGCTGGTGAAATAGGGATGTTTTAAACATCCTGATGACCAAGCTGGTTTTAATTTAATTTTCCTATTATAGAATGATGGGCATTGGCTTTGATCTTGGATGCAGAGTCAAGCTGGCAGTTTCTGTAAAGGGAGCTATAAATTAAAAAACCCAACATCACAGAAAAAGTATCCTAATAAAATGGAAAAGAAATGTAGCCCAAGCCCATGGATTACTCTTGAAATGTTGAAATTATTCTAAAAATTAATTAATCTATACAAAAAGACTAAAACACATAATTCTTTGCGAGACTACCTGCTTGTACACCTAGTAAGTGCAGCTACTGAGCAAACATAAATCTATATTCTATTTAAAACATTTTTATCTTTGTCTGATTTCGAGACATCCTGGAATCATTATGAAATTAATAGATTGCATTTATGAAAAAATTTCAATACACTCTTATCTGTAAAGATTATAAGAATATATTCTGTAGCTATATTGATCACTGCTACAAAGTTGTCAGAGTAGGTCATGGTTAAGATTGTATGCATCAAAAAATGCTTTTATTTTTTGTGTTTAGTTTTTTTTAATGTTAATGAAACATACCAAGGAATCAGTCTTGAAATGTGAACACTGTCCTGGGAAACAATGACATACATTGACCATGTTTGGTTTTTGTTCCTGAATGCTAAAATAATTCAGATTATTTTGTTGTAGCATTAGGAGCATACATAAATAACTACTTTATTGACAAATTATTACCACATAGTGACCTAATACTTACACAGCCATGTCTCAACAATAACTTCCAATCTGTAGAACTCTCTTAATTACATTTTAAGTGAATTATTTAAGACCAGGATAGGAATATTTTCAACATTTTGAGGCATATGAGTGTTTCAGTGCTGGGAGATGCAGAGCAGTCCTACTAGAGCATGTACAATACAGTGCAGTGCAGAAGAGAGTGTAGCAAGTGGAAGCTTGACCTTTCATATATCTTTAAAAAGATCTTTAGTGATTCTAGTTAAGACAGGAAAAAAAAAAACACTTCAGTTTTACTTATTAGGCCTTCAACTTTTTCTGTGTAGCATAGCTTATTAATATCATTTATATAAGTTTTGGTGATAGTTGATTTGTTCCATAGAAAACTAATGAAGTGCCTTTTTCTTATAGTTTATCGTGAGCATATAAAAGAAACTGCATCAACAGGAAATTAATGAAATTTTGAATATTGTGTTTTTTAAAATACTTTGATAAAACCACTGTATTTTAAAAAGATTTCAAAAACTGTATGCTAAAAATCTACATAAAATATGGGTAGAATAATTGAAGGTTTTAAATTTATTTTTTTAATTTGAGACCAGTCCACCAGATAGGAACTTTGCAATAGTTTTTTTAATAACATAAAGGCTTGAGTATATACAAAATTTGAGAACATAAACTGATCAGTTCCTGTCTAATATCTCTTGTCTTAATGGCAAAATAATGCAATAAAAATTGTAGCATTTCTAAGTTCAGTGAAGTGCAAAAGCATGTGGAACAAAATGCACAATGTGTCTTATGACTGTAAATACTTTAGTGTTACCAAGCACCCAAAATTGCAGAATTTTTCCTTATAGCCTGGAATGTGCACCTCCTGACATCACACCTCAAAGTTTAACTCCCATATATGCTATATAATATAGCATATGTGATAAGAAAATATATATGATAGGAAAAAAATTCCTCCACTGAGCTTTACTTGACGGATGCATTGATCGTCCTCAAGGGCAGAGCAGATAGGGTGCTCATTTTATATCTGGGGCCACAATACTGGCTTAATAGCAGTAATGCCTTTTCTTTCACAGATGCTGTTTAATCCAGTGTAGTTTTAAACTACCAGAACCTTTATTGGTATATTTAATTAATCCAACCCTCTTTTATAATTTTAAAGTCATGTATATTTTATTTCAGTAGTTGATTTTGAATGCACAGAGGGATCCATCTAACTACTTAGAACTTCCAGAATATTACCAGTAGGTGCTTTATCTTCTGTTCGCACCAGTTTTTCTACTGTTACCAAAGACATCCTAAACTTTATCAGATTAGTCATTCTTCATGTTTTCTTCAACTGAGCTTTTTTAAAATTGTTGAATTATGTGTTAAAATACATTAACAATAGATAAAAAGGTCTGGATTTGAGATAAAATTAACGAAGAGAGGACATGGGAGGGTTTTGGTTTGTTGTTTGCTTGTTTTGGGAGGGTGTCAGTGGGTGTGGGGGTTTTGTTTTGTTTTGTTTTATTTTGTTTTCCTTAATTAAATGAAATCCTGTACCAGATCAATGGGATTTTTATTGTTGCTGGAGTCAATGGGGACCACAGCTGGGAGGAAGACAACAGCTGCAGATGGGATTTTTTTTTGCTAGCTTATAGCCCTCTAATAGTGAATATTTTTTTTGCTATCAAAACCCAGTTTTGTTCCCTCTCAACTAAATGTTACTTTATCAGTCATTTTTCACTGTTGGTAACAAAACTCATCTGTGTCAAATTAGCATAAAAGAATAGTGATGAAAAAGTATTAGAATTCCTTGATAATGGTTTACCTGTTCAGCTTTTAAAACCTTGGATGTGGAACTCTGCATTCTAGATTACTTCTGGGTTTTTTAGTAAATTGTGTTCCTGGCCCTAGTAAAAATACTGTGTATATTGTCACTTATTTTAATGAAACTTGGAAGATGTTGTGCCCATGTCTTACTTGGAGGAATTTCTATCAGTGAGAAAATGCGATTATTTTTTCTTGTTTCAAGTAGTGTAAATATTTCATACTGTGCTTATACGTGTTCTTGGCTGCAGACGTTTTATGTTGTAAGAAAGTAGGCAAGCAGAGTGGGAACGTGGCATCAAATGTGTTTCACAGATCAAGATTTAACTGGTAGTTATGTACTATTCACAGAAGGCTGAAGGAAAGCCAAGCTCTGAAAATCATTACAAGCAAACACATTTTACAAAATCCCAAATTTCTCATTTGCCTAGAAAGAATTCTGGCGTATCTGTGAAGTGATCATGAACCAGCAGCTTTGTAAATCCAGGTGCATATTGTGGTAATGATTTTAAAAATAGTTCTTCCCTTTCTTAAAGATTCAGCCACTTAAGAGTCCATATGTCATAGACCAATATGACTGCAAATAGTTTTCCTTCCTAATTACACAAAATGTATAAGTATGAACAACAAGGATAAGTATGAAGAACACATATTTCTCACAATACCCTTCTTCAGCTTCATGTGCAAAGGAGTTCTGGTAGTACTAAGAAATTAATTAAATTTCCATGAAGACTAAAAATATCTGAGTTTCTGCAAAGCATTTAAAAATGTCTGTCAGAGAATATCAACATGCCAGAGATGAGGTTTGTGTTGAAGGATGATGTCTTCATGGGCAAAATTATTCAGTAACCAACTTATAAATCTTTGTAGAGAAGACAAATACATCTACTATCTGGAGAGGAGGCTTACTTTTTCACTTCTGATTTCTGTAATACCTTCTCACCTGCTGACTCAGAAATGAACTCTACTTAAGGCTAAATGACTAAATGGAATTTGAACTAGACCTGATATATATTTCCAAGATTTTTGAACTGTTAACCAGGCATTATTGTTTTCAGATGTGACTTGATATTGGGTGTTGCACAGGATATATTGCTCTTTGGCACACCAATATGTACAAGGCAATTCCACCTCAGAAGAAGAGTTACTTCACAGCAGCACCAGCATCTGACCTCTAGGCCCTTGTGAAAAGGCTGGATCCTTACTGTAGTGGCAATCATGTCTCTTAATCTTGAAAAATTAAGAGGTAAAACTATGTTGAATAAATACCACTTTATTAGCATAATAATAATTTGTTCCCCAAATGAAGATGATGATTAATTTTCTTGCCATACTGGAGTAACATTATTTAACCTCCATACTACACAAAGTACATAAGTATTAATACAAGGTGATGGTGAACAAAGCAAAAATTATAGGATAATATTCTACTCCTGCTCCAACAACTCTGCAGGATGCCTCATTATGTGATATATGTTATAAGTAGCCACACTAATACATATGTAATTATAAAATTATTGATTCTAGAAGACAGTTACTTTTAACCAGTCTTCACAAATGACATAAATGAAATTGAAGGACACTGTTCACCCACACTCCATTTGGAGATTTATTTTAATGAAGACGTAATGAAGCAGAACATTTTATGGATAGAAGATAATGATAGCAAATGACAAAATTATTTTGGAACTCAAATCTCTTGGTAGCACATTGAAATGGATGACTGGGTGAACACTAATTTAGAAAATGTTCAGCAAGTTTGAGGTAATGTGTTAACTTAGATAGCCAAAGATCTGAAGAGCGAAGTTGAGAAAGGCATTCAAATTTATTGGCCTTGGAACTCAAAAATGAATTATAAGACATACAATCTGACCTTCTGGGACATTTCAAGAGCTTGAAAATGCTCAGTGCCCTTGGCATCCTTTCTAGGCAGAACTAAACAACCATTGTATTCTCAATTTGTTCCAAGGGGTTTTATCACAAGATTTGGAGCTTTAGTATGGTCTGTGTGTCTAAGCATCAGCTTTTTTAGTTGCCTGCACACATTAGAATAAAGACATCTAATTGTGAACTAGGATTCTACTGCAAAAGAATGTGAAAAAAAAAAAGGAAAAATACAATGGTAATGCACTGTAAATGGTTCAAGGAAAGAACTAATATTTTAAAATATTTTAAAATCTCATTTTATCTGATACCTAGCCTTCTTTCCAGTACTTGAACGGAGCCTGCAAGAAAGATGGAGACAGACATTTTACAAGAGCATGTAGTGACAGGACAAGGCACAATGGCTTCAAACCTCAAGAGAGTAGGTTTATACTAGACATTAGGGTTCTTCACTGAGGGTGGGAAGGCACTGGAACAGGTTGTCTAGAGAAACAGCTGATGCCCCATCCCTTGAGGTATTCAAGTCCAGGCTGGATGGAGTTCTGAGTGACCTGGTCCACTGGAAGGTTTCCCTGTCCATGGCAGGGGAATTGGAATTAGATGATCTTAACCTTCCTGCCAAGCAAAACTGTTCTCTGATTCTAAATCTTCAACCATTTGCCCTTGTCCTTTTACCACATGCCCTTCTAAAAAGTCCTTCTCTGGCTTTTTTGTAGATCTCTTTTAGATGCTGTAAGGCTGCTAGAAGGTTTTTCTTGAGCCTTTTCCAGGCTGGAAAACTCAAACAGCATGTCCCAGCATGTCTTCATAAAAGAGGTGCTCCAGCCCCCTGGTCACCATTGTGGCTACTCACTTCAACAGGTTCATGTCCTTCTTGTGTTGGGGACCCCAGAGCTGGATCCAGTACTATTGGCTGGGTCTCACAAGAGTGGAATAGAGAGGCAGAAATACTTCCCTCAACCTGCATGTCACACTTCTTGTGCTGCAGCCCAGGTCATGGTTGGCTTTCTGGGCTGCAAGCTCACTTTGCTAGGTCATGTCAAGCTTCTTATCAAAAACCAGCTCTTGTCCTCAGGGCAGCTCTCCATTGATTCACTAAACACTAGCCTTTATCTGTGTTTGGGATGACCCAACACAGAGGTAGGTGCTTGTATCTGACCTTGTTGAACTTCCAGAGTTTGGCACAGGCCCACCTCTCCAGCCTGTCCAGGTCCCTCTGGATGGCATCCCTGCCCTCTAGTGCATTATCTGCCCACCGACTGGTGTCATCAGCAAACTTGCTGACAGTGCTTCCACTGTCCGTGCCACTGCCATGGATACTATATAGCACTGGTCCCCTGAGGAACGCTACTCATCACTGGTCTCCACTGGAACATCAAGTTGTGGGAACATCAAGCTGTTCCCAGACTCTCTGAGGGCTACCATCCAGCCAATTCCTTATCCATCTAGGGTTCCACCCACCAAATTTGTGTCTCTCCAGTTTAGAGACAAGGATGTCATGTGTGACAGTGTCAAATGCTTTGCACAAGTCCAGGTAAATGATGTCAGTTGTTCCTCCCTCATCCACCAATGCTATAATCCTTCACAGAAGGCCTCCAAACTTGTCAGGCACAATTTGCCCTTAGTGAAGCCATGCTGGCTGTCACCAATCAGCTCCCTGTACCTTCATTCCAGAAGGATATGCTACATGACCTTGCCAGGCACTGAGATGAGATTGATAGGCCTAGAGCTCCCTGGGTCTACTGTATTTCCCTTTTAAAAAATAGGGATTATATTTCTGCTTTACCAGTCAGTGGATTGCCACAGCTTCTCAAATATGATAGATAGCTTAGCCACTTCCTCCATCAATTTCTTCAGGATCTGCAGCTGTATCTTATCAAGTTTGTTTCAATATCCACCCGACCCTTGGAGCTTTCATTCTGTGTATTCTTTCTTGATGCTTTGAAACGTCCTCTAAGAGAGACAGAATTTCTGCAAGAGCTGGGGAACGAAAGATATCAAAAGATATATTAACCAGGAAGAACACCATGGGTTACCATATCTCCACAAACATAGATGAAGTGCTGGCTGACAAATTACAGCCCTCCCTGAACTACAATGAAATGTATGCCAAAATTTTTAGTTGCAAGAAAAAAGCTGGTGTTATAAAAATCCCATGATTTGGAGTCAGTCTTATTTTGAGACTTGAAGCTTGGCCTTTGAGCTTTGGTTCAAACTGCATGGGAAGTCATAGGCCAAATTTTCATAGCTGCAGGAAAGCCTTAGACAGCCAACATCTGTCTCAGTGCATTAACTGCAGAAAAAGCCTGCTAGAAAAAAGTAGGGGAAATGAAAGCAGTGTAGTGCAGAGGAGCCAGGTGAATGCTCAGCCAGTGTGGCAAGTAAATCTCATACACAGCTGTTAGTATACAAGAGACAATATTTTAGTGCAAATTATGCAAGCAGTTTGAACAGTAATATGGTCATATTTCAATATATCATGTGAGGGATGTTGTTGATAGTAGTTCATAGGAGACACAGCACTTACTGTCATTCTTAGTGTCATCTTTTCTAACTTTTTACTAATTCAGTTCTCTTATGCCTTTTAGTGCTTCTGTTTGTGTTGGTTTAAAACCCAGGTGAAAAATTAAAACCATTGCACCTGCCCCCTTTTCCCCCTGCCCCTTCTGATAATGGGGGAAACTAGGAGAGATTATGAATTGGAATCACAACTTACTGAAACAATCACAATAATCACAACAATATTAGTAACAAAGAGTGTACAAGAGGGAGAGAGAGGAGAGAGTTCTACTCACAAAAGGGTATTCACCGAACATCTGCCTGGGCACCAATCAGCGCAATCTCTAAACACAGGCAAAATAGAAACTATCACCACATGGCCCCCAATAAAACAGAGGCAGCATGCCAGGGAGGCTCCTGTGGCTCAACCTCCTCCTCCCCAGTCCAGAAACAATGGAAAACAGGGAC